>NW_020954563.1:11301867-11480384 GCF_900497805.2 Vombatus ursinus
TTCACTTATGTTTATACACACACACACACATACTTACACACATATGGTCTACATATAACATAACAAAATCATATCTATACATGACTTTGCCTATATAATCCCATATAATCTAAAACAAATTCAACACTACTGAGCTCTCCCTATCTATAACCTCTCATAACACACTGGATTTTTGTATGCACTTCACAGTCTACTCTGCATCCTATTCATTTATTTATGGGTATCATTTATCCACTACGAGACCCTAAATTCCTCAAGGGCAGGGAAGCAGGCCTTCCTTCTTTGGGCAGAGAGGTGGTGGACTACAGGTGCAGAATTAGGCATGTGTCATCAGACAGCCAATGTAGAGGACTTGCAGAATTCCTCCTTTCCTTCAAGACCCAGCTCAAGCACCATCTTCCACATGAAGCCTTTCTTGATTTCCACCCCTAACTGTTAATGCCCTCCCATCCACTACCTTATGTTTAGTTACTTTTTATTTGTGTTTCTTCTATTGATATTTCTTTTGGCTTTCTTCAAGTGTCAGCTGAAGTCTAGCCTTCTGTAAGAAGCCTTTCTCAGGTGCCTTCCCTGAGATTATTGCCTATTTATCCTGTGTATATTTTGTCTGTGAACAGCTCTTGCATGTCGTCTTCCCCATCACAGTATGAGCCCCTTGAGAGAAGAGATGGCCATTTACTTTTCTTTGTATTCAGAGCACTAACTGTGGCTCCTAGCACACAGTAGGCATTTAATGAATACTTACTGACCATTCTGTGTATGTCCAGCTGACTCCCCCATTACAATGCAAGCTCTCTGAGAATAGGAATCATTTCATTCACTGTGTTTGCTTCCTTAGTGCCTAGCACAGTGTCATCTACTGAAGCCAACTGGCAAGAGAGCCACCTGCAGAGCTTACTTAGTGCTTGCGGGGATGAGCCAGCCCCCCCCCCATCCTGCCCCTCCCTCCTCCCGACACCCCTCCCTCTTGTTCACACACTTCACACTGAAACTGCAGGGGCTGATGTACATTTTCTAGCATGTGGCTTCAAAGCTAACTCTTCATCCAGGATTTGGGGAGCAGGGAACAGATGGCCTCAACAGCAGAAAGTCTCCCAAGAACTAATTTTACCAATCACATGTGGTGAGAGCTCGATTTATACAAACAGATCAGTTAGTGACAGGAACCCTCAGGATGACGTGACAATTATTCAGTGAGGCAGCTGTTTGTGCCGCTACCCAAACCGAGTTTGAAAACATGGGATAACGCCTCTGGCTCCCCTGGACTTTTCAGACAATTTCGGTGCCTGCATATATCAGGAAGAGGGCTGGGGGGCCTCTCACCCCAGCCACCACCTTCATGAGAAAAACGTGTTTCAAGTTCACAATTGCAGAAGTTTGTGATTTGTTCTTCAGGTTTTTCTGTCAAAAGCACTGATGGTGTGATGGTGGGCAGACATTTGGATGTTTAAGACTGGGAGAGACAATGAGACCATCAGATACACCTCTCTTTTTACAGATGTGGAAAGTAAGGCCCAGAAAGGAAAAGGGGCTTGCCCGACATCACCTGGCTGGTCCTAGCACAGCCAGGCCTAGAACCAAGGCCTCCGGACTCAGTAGGGTTATCCTGCCACCCCTAGCCCCTCCAAAGAAGTAGGGGAAAGAATTCACCTCAAGCATCACTTAAATTATGGTTATTATATGGATGGAACATTATACTGTGAAATAAAAATCGGCAAAACTGAGGAATTCAGAGAAACGAGGGAAGATTCGTGTATCCCTGAGGTGAAATAAGCAGAAGAATAATACCCATAATTATGATAAGCCACATGAAAAGATCACCAAAAGAAGGCAGGGCTCTGTGTCACTGAATAACCAAGATTGGGCCTGTTGAACAGAAGATAAACTTTTCCTCCTTCCTCTTTGCCAAGAGGTGTGGGATGCTACTGGGGCAGAATGTGGCATACACGGGTCACACGTGGTCACTGTGTCGGTTGCTTTTGTTCAACTGTTTCTTTGTTGCAGGGAGTGTAGTTCAATTCCAGAGGCAAAGAGTAGATATAATCTATAAATGACCATGATATGAAAATAAAGGATATCAAAAAAATTTTAATTAAAAAAAAAAACAAACCATGATTAATGGTTCCCAAGTACAGTTAAAATAGGGTTAGGTTTTAAACTTTTCAGGAATGCCTCCATAAATACAGAAAAGTATGATCCTTCATGTTTAAAAGTGGCCAACGACATTGCTAGATCTATGTGACTGAAAAAGAATGAAGCAAGCCTGGCCAGCCTCCCTTCTAGATGGACCTGCGGACGTTGTTCGCTATACCAGTGGGCACCCCACGATGCTCCTATTCTCAAGCTGCCCAAGTCAACAAGGTTACCTGATGAATCTGATTGAGTTATTCCTGTCTGCTACAGATCCTGCTGCTGTCCACGGCCCCCCTGCTTGGCCATACCACATCTCCTGAGGCTGTCTCTGACATCTAAGGCTGCAGAGCTTAAGCTCACATCCCCATCGCATGGCTCACCACAGTCACTGCTGGGCTAAGTGTCCAGAAATGTGAACTGAACAAAATACTGCAGATGTAGACTGACTAGTGCAGAATTCAGTGGAACTATTCTCTGCCTCATTCTGGACAGATATGTATCATAGCACAATGAGAAAAGTGCTAGTGGTGGTGGTGGTGGGGGGAATGTCAGAAGAACTGGGTTCAAATCCTAGCTCTGCTATTTGCTAGCTATATAACTATGGTCAAATTGTTTTCCAGGGGAAAGACTTGTATAGACTGATGTTGAGTGAAGTGAGCAGAACCAGGAGAACATTGTACACAGTAATAGCCACGTTGTGTGATGACTAATTTTGATATACTTAGCTCTTCTCAGCAATGCAAGGATCTAAGACATCTGCAAAAGTCTCATGATGGAAAGTGCTATCTACATCCAGAGAAAAAACTTATGGAGTTGGAATGCTGGTGGAAGCATACTATTTGCTCTTTTTTTTTTGCCTTTCTCTTCTGTTTTGTTTTGTTTCTTCTTTCTTGTGGTTCTTCCTATTGGTTCTAATTCTTTCTTACAACATGACTAATGTGAAAATATGTTTAACAGGAATGTATATGTAGAACCTATATCAGATTGCATGCCATCTTGGGGAGGGAGGGGGAGAAAATTTAAAACTCAAAAGCTTATGGAAGTGAATGTTGAAAATTAATTAAAAATTGTTTTTCCTCAAGGCCACAGGTGCCACTCTAGGTCCTCAAGTTCGACCCTTTCACTAAATCCAAACTTCACAGAACAAATCCTCTTAATAAAAGGATTTGTTCTATAAAACTTGAACTCAGTCAACAGGTCACACCTAAGGACTTAGAAGGTCACAAATGGACTCAAGGCTGAAGGTTCCCCACCTCTGGTTAACCTCTCTGGGCTTCAGTTTTCTCAAATGTAAAAAGAGAGGGTTCAATAAGATGACAGTCTGTATCTACAAGGTCAGTCTATAGTACCTTTATGGCACCTTCCGGCTCAAAATCTATGATCCTGTGTCTAAACTCCTCACCAAGGCACCCTGAGAAGGAGAAGATGCCACTATACTCTCTCCTTTAAGAAGCTGTCTGTCTGCTATGGGACAGACTTAAAAAATTTATGTGTGTGTATGTGTGTAGATACATTCATTCTATTGGTATCTTTTGTTTTTACATTCCTTTTAATGAGCAGACTTGAAACTTGTCATTGAAGTAAGGAATTCTGCCATTGAGTTTGGGTGCACTGCACTAACAGGTTCAGTATCTCACACATAGATCAAATTAAGTAACATATGCAAAAAGCTCCGCAAGCCTTGACGTGCTATCTAAATGCTAGCTGTAATTAATACGTGATTGGTACTTTAGGACAAAATAAAGTTTAAGCAAAATTGGCACAAAGCTTCCTTTTATGCCGTCTCTATGTCTAATCCCTGGATGACAGGCATCACAGAGAAGAGCGTGTGAGGAATTTTCCTTTTCCAAAAACCCTCGGGCATCTGTATGGTCAGTGTTTTCCACTTTTTATGCTGAAGGAGAAAGGGGCAAGCTTGGGTAAAAAAAAAACAAAAAACAACAACAAAAAAAAAAACAACTAAAAATCAGTCTTCCAGCCAACTTGAGCCCGGCAACATTCCCTTCTAATCAATAGCACATGTAGGAAGAGGGCCAAGGTAAGAATTTTTCTCCATTTCAAGAGAAAAGCCTCTCCTCCAGCTCGTCCTCACTCTGAGTGGTGAGAGCAGCATCTGGAAGGAAGCAGGCCGAGGCAGCGGGGGCGTTGGAGTCCCTGGCAGGAACGGCTGCCACACACGTACTCCTGGCCAGCCACATCAGCTTGACACAGTGTCTTCACACCTTCACAACACACAGTAAGTGCTAAAAAGCAATAGAGAAAAGTAGGACCAGCTGTGCCTAGGCAGAAAGAGGGGCCTTATTTGCCAAAGGCTCCTAAAAATGGGGTCTCTTCTGTCCAAGGAGCAGCAAATTCCTATTAGATTTCCTGATCATGATTCTTGACCTGGAGGTCATTTAGGTGAACCCTTTTATTTCATAGATGAGGAAACTGAGGCACAGAGGAGTCTAGTGACCTACCCAGGATCACGAAGGCAGCACCTGGCACCCTTAGTGAGACTGGTCCTCAGTGAATAGCCATAAAATTTGTTGTGGAGCTCCTACTCAAAGCCTTCTTTCCAGTCCGGTAAAACCTGATGGAGCTAAAATTTGAACCCAAGTCCTTTGACTCCAAATCTAGAGACTCCACATCGTCCCAGCCCCCTACCTCCCTCCTCACCTGACTGGGCAGCTATCAATTAATCAGCAAGCATTTATTAAGTACCTACTATATACAGGCATTAAGTGTAATGAGTCAGGATTTATCTAATCCCTACAATTTGTCTGGCATCCGTTTCAAATGAGGAGTAAGATAGAAGGAAAAAAAAGATATAGTTGAGACTGATGTAAAAAATTTTTTCATCCTATCATTGTAGCTTATGGAGGTCTGCAACACAGCAAGAGACCTGGCTCATTTGTAGGTCCCACAGAAAGCAGATTATTAAGCCTGAAGGGCAATGACAGGCACACCAAAGGACATGTTTCACTCTCTGGGCTCCCTGGTTAAAAATGATGACTCTGGAGAAATGATGGGGGGCAGGGACTGAACTGATCTAGCCTTACACAGAATACCCCATGACAGGGCTGTTCTATGTGTATACTCAACTGAGAGGATCAGAACTGAATGGTGGAAAGAGTCCTGACTCTGGAGTCAGTCAGTCAATAAACATTTATTAAGTGCCTACTATGTATCAGGCATTGTGCTAAGTTGTGAGGATACACAAAGAAAGGTTAAAAAAAAAACACAGTCCCAAGATATGTACAGGATAAATGGAAAATAATCAAAAGAACTTGGGTTCAGATCTCAGCTTTTAAGTTTACTACCTGTGTGACCCTGGGTAAGTCTCTTGGCCTCTGCGTCCCTGGTTTTCTAACCTTTAAGATGCAGGGATAGGCCTGGATGGTCTCTGAGTTTCCTCACAAGTACAGTTAAGATCCCACGGAGTCTCTCTGAAGGTACCTATTGGCACAGCTGGGCCTGTTCCCCTTTGAGCTCCTCATGCAGCTGCCTTATGGGAGCATCACAGGGGGCTGGGACAGCTCCCCCAGGAGCTGAAGGCTTTGGCTTTACACCAACACCTCCCACTCTCCCTGCCAAAGACAGGACTCTGTTACAGTTCACAGCTCAAGTCATCACTTCCCATCACTTCTTCCTAGGGATGACGGGCTACCTTTAGAGCAGGGGTTCTTAACCTGGGGTCTGTGAACTCAGAAAGTAGATATAGATAACAACATATATATACATACATACATACATATGTGTGTATGAGGCATGGGTTGGGGACAGCTAGGTGTCAAAGTGGATAGAGCGCTGGGCCTGGAGTCAGGAAGACTCATCTTCTTGAGTTCAAATCTGGCCTCAGACACTTACTAGCTGTATGATGGGCAAGTCACTTCACCCTATTTACCTCAGTTTCCTCATCTATAAAATGAGCTGTAGAAGGAAATCGCAAACCACTCTACTAACTTTGCCAAGAAAACTCCAAATGGGGTCGCAAAGAGTAGGATATGACTGAAAAACGATTGGAAATACTATTTTTTTTTTTGCCTTTAAAAACATGACTCTGAGGAGTCCATAGGCTTCACCAGACTCCACTAAAGGGATTCATGTCACGAAAAAGGTAGAGTCCCTGTTTCACAGTAAGCACATGGCTTCAACCTCTAGGTCAATGGGTGTTTGTCTTGGACAACTTTTGACAGAACACTTATTTGATGCCTTTAAAATCCATGACAGCCTTCACTACTAGCTAGAGAAGATGGATTTTAACTTGACAGCTGTCTTGGAAACTAAACAGAAAAGAGTATCCACATTAACTCTTGAACATGAACACCAAGATAGACAGGAAGATGGAGAACATGCCAGCTAAGACCAAAACACAACTGGAATTAACCAATCCTGCTCTCTGCAATGCACATTCTGGGCCTATAAAAAGAGCACCTAAATGTATTCATACGGCCTGATCTCTGCTCAATCATCACTGGGTCGATGCCCAGCATTAAATGAGGTGCCTTGAAGGTGAGAGGAGATGAGTCAATGTGAGGCATTCCATAAACAAGGCAAGCTGTCAACTGACTGACGTCCTAGCTAGTTCTGGGATAACAGAAAAATCCACCCCTCAAGAGCTACTCACAGATGTCCCACCCGGACAGAACTGTGTTAGCGACACTCTGTCTGCTTCTCTCTGTTCTCTCGGTCACGGCTTTCAGCAGGGAACATTCTGCACACATGGGGAGTATTTTTGCCACCAGCTTCCATGACAAAGGGCTCTTAAGTTTGCCTTTGGAGAGAGAAAGCCCTTGGAACAGGGCATCCAAAAAGGCTACACTGAGTCAGGGGAGCTGGCCATTGAGGATGAGTTTCAGGATTCTAACTTCCTCCACTCTCTTCTGGGAGACATGACCAACCCAGAAATAAAACAAACAAACAAACAAACAAACACTGCTGACATCATGGCAGGCTCTGTGTTCTGCTGCCATCCTGCTTGGGAGCCTGACCACATTTGGCATCTTCTGCCATTCTGTGTGTTTTAGGAGCAGCCTGTTCTTTTAAAAATGCTTACATTTCTTAGTGGGGCTGTGGCTTTCTACTAGTTTCTATAGGAGATAAATACTAGACAATTCAGGGCTTGCAATCAGGGAGAACTGAGTTCCAATTGGGCCTCTGACACAGGACACTGTAACGCTGTCCTGACTCTTCTGTGGAGTGAATGAGCCTCTAAGAATGACCAATCCAGTCTCAGGGCTGACATTTAGCTATACGACAAGCCAGTAGCAATGCCTTCATTGCAAGCCCAGAGAGTCAAACACATCTTTTGTCTTACAATGCCCCTAATTTGACAAGTTTTGAGTATATACTAGTCTCACACCCAGCAAAAGATACCAACTGCTCAACTGCAAGCCCTGAGAGCCAATCATGTCTTTCTAGTACAATGCCCTAAATTTGAGTATTTTAAGCACCCTATAATATTCTCACACCCAGCAAAAGACAACCTGAGTGGCTTCGGAAAAGGCTATCTCAGCCAGGACCAGGGGTTTCACATGGAAATCAAAGTGACTGGGGAAATACAGGGGATGAGGTAGTTGGAACAGGCCCCAACCATCCTCCTTCCCCTCCCCCACCTTCAAATATGATAAATGTTGTGTCTCTGAAACCCAGACCCACCTGTCTTTGTGTTCTTCTCTTAATCTTTGAGATTAGGAAATTCACGAAGATTTGTGAGATTTCCTAATCGCAAAGATTAAGAGTAGCTGGATGGCTACTCTAGATGGGTAAGTCATTTAAACTGTCTGAACCTCATCTACTAAATGTGAATGACAATACCCACCCTATACAATAACAGTATCATTAAGTCCTGCCTATGACACATACTAGTTATGTGACTTAACTAACTTGTAGTGCACCAAGTCTCTTCCTGAAGACTACAATTTTGGAAGAGTACAAATCGCTCTTCTGTACCCTCCTCCACCTCACAAAAAGAATTATCCCGCACCTGCAGGATTTTACTTTGTCATAGATCTCAACATCGAGGTTTCCCACAAATCTATTTCTAATTCTTAGTATACTGGATAAAGTTTTAGCCTCGGAGTCAGAAACACAGGTTCAAAACCACATCTGTCGCTTCCTAGCTGTGACTCTGGACAAGTTACATTTACCTCCTAAAACTGAGTTTCTTAATCTGTAAAAGGAAGGTATCTCATAGGATTATTAAAAGGCTCGAATTAGATAATACATGCAAGTACTTTGCAACCCTATTTATAAAGGTTGCAATATTTGTATATTATTTATGATTAAGCACCTACCATGCATATGCCAGGCACCGGGCTAAGTGCTAGAACACAAAGGCTTAAATGAAAGCTCTCGGCCTCAAGGAACTGACTAGTAGTAGTAATTAATCATTATCATCGCAAAACCACACTAGGCAATTACTTCTTCAAGGTTACCGCTGGGAAATGTAAAGCCTTGTAGCAGGATGGGGAGAGCTCCTACGAAGGGCCACTAGTCCTAGACTAGAATCTAGCCCAACCTTGATCTTGGTAAGACAGTCTAACAACCCCCACTGTCCTGGGTCAGCATCCTGATGACAAGGGCAGCACTAGCAATTGTCTGATGTTAGCCAGGTGCAACAGCTCCCATGGGCTCTAGACACACCTAAACTTGATGCGTTTCTCTAAATCTGGATCAAGAATGTTGCTGGAGAGTACAGTTATCCCTTCCTCCCTGCAATCTGGAAAATCTGCATAAAGTTTTTTGACCCTCCTTCATACCAGAGAAGTAGTCTGAATTATTATGATACTAAAAATATGTGGATAGTATACAATACTATACATATATTTTATGCATTTCTGAGTTTCTAAACTTTTTCAGTGTTGTCTGCTGGCCTTCACTTGTCATCTGTGGCTTCCACAAAACTCCCCCAAAATTCCCATTTAATTTCTTATGCTGACCCAGGATATATCAAAACCACCATGGGGAAAGTGGAAATGTGGAAGGGATAACTTAGAAGATGGACAAGAGTGGTTTCAGAGTCTCCTGGTGGGTGCCTGTTAATGTCAGCAAATGTATTTGCTAATCGGCACTTTAAAAAGCTGGTATTTCTATAGAGCCTACATGTTACCTCATTTGATCACTCTCGAGACTAGAGTACAGGTGAAGGCCCACCTGTCATCCCTTTGCCTCTTAATACACAGGGTATCCCAAGAGTCTCAGTACAGTTTTAAACTCTTGGGACCCCCTGTATATTTAAGTATAGTAACTAAAACAGTCCTTTTTCCTATGCTTAAGTTCTGTGTAAGAGGAGCAGGATGGTCTAGTGAAAAGACTGCTAGATCAGGAGTCAGAAGAGCTGGGTTCAAACCTAACTCTGCCCCTTACTAAGTACCTACTTACTGTCTTGTGTGTCATTAGGCAAGTCACTTCATTTCTCTGGGCCTCAGTTCCTTCATCTGTAAAATAACAGGGTCAGCCTAAATGACTTGTAAGGACCCTTTTAGTTTCATAATCTGAATCTGAATTTGATCCTATAATGTATGCTCTTTAACCAGCTGGTGGATAGCACCTGATACCTAGGCATAGCCTCAAGCTCAACATGACTTTAAAAAAAATCCATCATTTAATTTAAAGCATTCACTTTTTAAAATTTTGAGTTCCAAATTCTCTTCCTCCCTTCAGACCCTCCTCCACTCAATGTGAAAGCAAACAATATATCAATTATATATGAAGATATATTTCCATGTTTTAGCCATATTGGCCATGTTGCAAAAAAAAAAAGAAAAGAAAGAAAAAGAAAAATTAAGAAAGCGAAAAAATTATGTTTCAATTTGCATTCAGAGTTCATTAGTTCTCTCTCTGGAGATGGACAACATTTTTCATCATGAGTCCTTCAGAACTGTCTTTAATCCGAGTAACCAAATCTTTCATAGTTGATCATCATTACAATATTGCTGTTACTATGTACAACATTCTCCTGGTTCTGCTCACTTTACTTTGTGTTAATTCATGTAGATATTCCCAGGTTTTTCTGAAACCACTCCCCATCATTTGTGCACAATGGTGTTCTATCACAGTCAGATACCACAACTTGTAGAGCCATCTCCCAATTGGTGGGCATCCCTTTGATTTCTAATTCTTTGCTATCACAAAATAGCTGCTGCAAATATAATTGTACAGAGGTCTTTTTCCTTTTTTCTTTGACCTCTTTTAGAATACAGAAGCTCAACCTGACTTATACCAAAACTCATCATCTTCACCACCAAAGCCTCCAGACATCTCCATTTTAATTACTGGCACCATCATTCTACCAGTCATCTAGGTTCAAAAACTTAAGAGTCATCTAACTATACCATCATTAAGAATCAGGAGTCAGGAGTCATGAACATCACAATCCACTCCATTCTTCCATCCCAATTTACATGTCTTCTCCTCACCATTACCACAATCATCACCATCTAACTCTAGACCTTTAGGCCTGGACCTTTGGACATGAAGTCTGGAATTGCTACAAAAGTCTACCACCATATCTCACTATGGACATTTTCTAGACCCTACCATCCATTCTCTACAACAGTTCAAGTAGGATCATAGACGGAGAGCTCTAGAAGGAACCTGATTCAGGGCCTGCAACTCCAAGTCACACCGCACCAAGGTCTGCCTTATGGAAGAATGAGTTAGAGCTTAAGGGCAATGAGGGGAAGTTGACGACAAGCAGACTTCAGCTGAGTATAAGGGCGTATTGGTTAAAATGAAGTTTGCCCAAAAATATAACATGCTTTTATAAACAAGAAAGGTTTTTGTAATGGAGCCAGTTGGTTCCCCAGCTCCCCATTGCTGAAGAAAAGAAGTGCAGAAGTGTGGTGGCAAGAATATTGGACTGGGAGTCAGAAGATTTGACTTCAAATCCTGACACTGCTATTTATTTTTTTTTTAATTTTTGAATTTTTTTGTCTTTATTTTTTCATTAATTTATTTTGCTTTATCAACAATCACTTCTATATGCTTTTGAGTTTAAAATTTTTCTCCCCCTTCCTCCCCACAACCCTCCCCCCAAGACGCACAATCTGATATAAGCTATATATATATATATATACATACACATTCCTATTAAACATATTTTCACATTAGTGATGTTGTAAGTAAGAATTAGAACCAATAGGAGGAACTACCAGAAACAGGAAACAAAACTCAACAGAAGGAAAAAAAAATAGCAAACAGTATGCTTTTTTCTGCATTCAAATTCCACAGTTCTTTCTTTGGATGTGGATAGCATTTTACAACAGGAGGCCTTTGGAGATGTCTTAGATCCTTGTATTGCTGGGAAGGGTGAAGTTTATCAATATTCGTCATCGCACAACCTGACTGTTACTGTGTACAACATTCTCTTGGTTCTGCTCACTTCACTCAACATTGACACTGCTATTTATTGTGTGACATTAGTCAAGTCATTTAACTTCCTTAGGTCTCAGTTTCCTTATCTATCAAACAAGAGAATTCGATTAGAAAACCCTTGAGATTCTTTTTCATTCTATGATCCTATGAAACTTCTTGTTCTGGTACAGGTTGATCTCAGTGACCTCTAGGGCTTCTTCCTGCATTAAGTTCTGTGACTCCATGTTAAAACTCTGCATTGAACCTGTGAGGCTACTAAGGGGTATGGGGTGCTTTGCTTCATATGCAGGGTGCTTTGCTTCATATACAGGCTCCTATGCTTTTCTAGTTATGACTACCTCCTCCTGCAATCATTTCTCAATGTTATCACTGGGCATTGATGATTTCCTTGCAGTACTTTTTTTTTTTTTTTTTTTTTTGGTTAGGCAATGGGGGTAAGTGACTTGCCCACGGTCACACAGCTAGTAAGTGTTATGTGTCTGAGGTCGCATTTGAACTCAGATCCTCCTGAATCCAGGGCTGGTGCTCTATCCACTGCACCACATAGCTGCCCCCTGCAGTACCTTTCCTACCTAACTCTCAGTCAGTACATTTCACAGTTGAGCCACTTACTTGGACAGAATAATGTGCATGGGCTTTGTGGCTGCTATTTTTCTCAGCACAGGGACTTAATAAAAAGTTCACCTCAAGGTCTATAGTTCTGCCTCACATGGTTGGGGTAATTTCCACTTAAGTGGGACAATATTACACTTTAGATCTAATAAAACCTTGGGGAAAGAAAATACTGACAACAGAAGTTAATATACTACCCCAAAAGGGGACAGTATCTTTCTGCTTTGGCCACAATAACCTTCCTAATTATGCAAGGATCATATCACACATTCCTCCTAAAATGTAAACCCACAGTTACCAATCAAACAACATGAAATGGGCTGCAAGGAATGCCTTTATTCAAAGAAACCCAACCAGACGATAATCCTCTTCCTCTAACTCCCACCCCTTTCAGCCTTTTCTAACGCCAGTCAAGGCAACAGAACTACAGGCACACAGAAGCACCACAGGGCCTACTGAAGAGCATCCCTGCATCAATCACCAGGGGAAATGGGAATGGTGAGAATGACCTCATGCGCTGCTAAGGAGAGGAAGAGGAGCTAATGCCAGGCCCAAGTCCTCAAAAACCAAAAGAAGGCAGCCTCCTGCCGGCCTGCACACACACACACACACGCACGCACGCACGCACGCACGCGCCTCCTTTCCTCACTAGCTTGCACAGGGAGCCTGGGTAAACACCATATGCCTCACTAATCTCATTACAAAGAAGAAAGCCCAAAAGTTACTTTTTCAGGCTTCAGATAAATATGAAAATAAAGTGGCGAGATATTTTCGTATTGCTTTGTCCGCCCCCAAATGTCTAATAAAATACACCAGGCCCCATCCTTATTCACCAGCCTCCCTCTGCAGCACAAAGGCTTTCACCACACTGAGCTCTGGAAACACAGTACAATAAGTCACAGAGTGGGGAGGGTCCTCCCCACTCCCATGGTCATCTAGTCCAATGCCTATATTTTATAGATGAGGAACTGAGGACAAGCAGTGGAATGAACTGCCCAAGGTCCTCCAGGAGTGGAGCTGGGATTCAAATCAAGGTTCCCTGAACGAAGGACACCCCACAAAGCACTCCTTTCTATCATACCAGCACCCCTCAGTCCCGTTAGGAGATAGTGATTCATTTTACAGACTGTTTCCTGGCCCCTCTTTGGCCTCCCATAACCATTTACTCTCAGAGCATTTAACTTAAAAACCAACCAACCTTACACCCCACCTCAAACCCCACCTCTCTAACCTCAAACCCACAAAGCAATATAGCCTACTGGGAAAATTGCTAGACTGGGAGGTGGTACCCCTGGCCTCTGGTCTGGCTCTGTGACCAGCTGTGTGCTTTTTTGGGGGGGGGTGGTTGGGGGTTGGGGAATCACCTTATCTGTGATTCAGTTTCTTCCTAGGGAAAAAATAGGGTTAACAACATCAACCTTTCAACCTCATAGGATGGTTGAGAGAATTAAGTCTACTTCACAATAATGTAAAGAAAAAAAAAGCACTGAAATAATCTGAACTCCAGTCAATGGAATAATCGAGTTTGATTCAAGAGGACCAATGGACTAGAACGTGCGGTCCTCTTCCAGGCAGGGAAGCACCAATGAGGCATTCCAGGCCAGCCTAGCCAGGGGGTTAGTTTGTTTTATTTAGCTATACTTTTGTTACAAAAAGTTACGTGATTTGTTTTAAAGCATCAAAAAATTTATAAAAATAAAATTATCATATCCAGGTATTTTGGCCTTCCGAAGTAAAGGCCATTGTAGTTTAGCAGAAAGAACACTGGATTTAGAATCAAGAAGGCTTGGATTCAGGGCCTAAGTATTAGACAAAGGACTACCCATCCTGCTTTGAGCCTCAATTTCCTCATCTTTAAAATAATTCTTGAATTGCTTCCATCAGTGGTGTTAAAACCAGATATAAACAAGGCCGTTAAACTATAAATGAGGATTCTTTCTGGATGCATGTTGACTAGAAAACCACATATAAACCTTATCTATGTTCTATTATATTGTTAAATATTTCCCAATTACTTTTTAATCTGGGCATCTTTGACAAGTCTGGTTTACACTACTGGACTATGTAGACAAGAGTTTTGTTTTTTTTTTTTAAACCTGAAAGCATTATAAAGAGATGTGAGTTTCAAGGTTTGTTTTTCATTTGCTTTCTTTTTTTAAAAAAAATTATTTTCCCTCCAATTATGTGTTTTTCATTTGCTTTCTTTTTTAATAATAATTTATTTTTTCCCCAATTATAGATTTTTCATTTGTTTTCATATCAAGCAAGAGAGAAAGATGCTCACCATGACTGTTTGCCACTGCCATGGAGGAGAGATCCAGGGCAGAGATCAAGTGGTGGAGGAATCCCACACAGATAGTAAGGTCCTTCAGATAGTCCTGGTAGTGGATGACATTATATTCACTGCATCAAATTATTTAACTCATTATCCACGTAGGAAAAATGAAGGGACTGAAGAATGTCTTTTGGCCAGACTCTCATAGGCAGTTTGGGTTGGAAAAATCACAGAGGTCACCCTTCAGTACATTTATCTTGCACAGACATTGCAAGTGGACAATGAGCTGAACCGAGGATGGAACAGGGAGAAGAGAGCATGCTGAATTGCCTTTGAGAAACTAAAGAATTCTGCAAATGACTCTGAGTTTCTCCTGGAAACAAAGGCCCATCCTTTTTACACCAATATGCTGCCAGGTTTATCCTATGGAAGTGGTATGGAAACAGAGTTCACTGCCTCTGGGGTCAGAGAACATGGGTTCGAAACCAACCTTCAGGGCATTAGCTGTATGACTTTAGGCAAATCACTTAACCTTCCTGGGCCTCTTTAAAATGAGGGGGTTGGGCTAGAGGTTGGCCAGCGAGGTTCTTTTAGCTCCAAATTCCCCTCTTTCCCAACCTATTTAGTATCTATTCTGCACCAGTCTCTTCCACTCTCTGCGAGGACCTTCTAGTGGGGCACAGAAGTAGTTTTAAATGTCTTGCATATAGTAGACACTTACAAAATACTTGTTTATTGGAATGCAACTATAAGGCAAGGGTCCCTTGTCCTCAAAGCAGGGGCTCACCATCTGGATGAGGAAATAATTAGCAGCTGGATCAATACTTTGATGGGTGAAGCTTACACAGCTCACCCTGTTTGACTCTCATCTATGCCCTCCCCAGGCATTTCATCCAATCTGTTGGCAATCTTCTCTAGTTCTCCTGACACTGAATGGATGCCAGTGGAGTAGGTAGGCTAGCCAACAGCCCACATCTTTTTTCAGTCATACATTTTTCTGATGCTATCCAATAATATCAGATTAATGCAAAATAAACATTGAATGCAAAGTAGAGTGAAATCCACCCAGTGCTGTGGGGATACAGGAAAAGTATAGGTGAAAGATGGCGGGACTACAGTAATAACATGAGGTAGTAGTAGTAGTAGTAGTAGTAGTAGTAGTAGTAAATGATAACTAGTTTTATGTAGTGATTTAAAGTTCATAAAGCACTTTACATATATTATCTCATTAGATTCTCATAATAATCCCATGAGATAGGTGCTATTATTATCCCCATTTTAAGATGAGGACACTTGAGGCCAAAAAAATGTTAAGTGTTTTGCCCAGGGTCACAGTGTCTGAAGCACAACTGGATATCAGGTCTTCCTGATAAGCTGACTTATTTATCTAATAATTATCTTCTGCAATGGTTTTCTGTATCTTAACCATAAAACTAAAAAGCCTGGCCCTGTATAATCAATGTGACTGAGTCATCATTAGTTAAAAGTTTGGCAAACTTTTGAAAATACTTGATAAGAAGGTTTTCTGATACCATCCACAACACAGTCTACATTTTTCACTGTCCTACCCGGCTCATTTATTCAATGCTGCCCATGAAGGACCTCCTGTACAGAGGAGTGCTTGTTCCAGAACTCTAGTAAGAAAAGCAATATTATAAAACTACACTGCACTGAAAAAGAAAATCACTCAGCTTCTACCAACCTCCCCATCCCAATATTCTACAAATCTGGATTGACACAGCAGCTTCAAAATAGACCATGGGAACAGTCAGCCTCTCCCTGCTCCAATCCATCCTGTGTGCACTACTGAACAAAATTTTCTAAAATGCAGCTTTGACCATGACACTCCTTTGCTCAGACCTTCCCTGGCTCTCACCTGCCTTCAGGATCAAGCCCAAACTCTTGGTCCTGGTACCCCAAGGGCCAAACTACCTTCCCAACAACCTGTTTCGTTTTAAAAACTTTCCACTCCAGTTGAACCAGTCTCTTCCATATTCCATAAACACAAAGGAGGATCTAATCCTCCCTCTCCCTTACTGCTCCATTCCAACAACTCTCCCTTCTTCAGGTGGCCATTGTAACTGACAGTCATATAACTCTTTCAGCAATGCCTTCACTCATTTGCCAACCATTCAGTCAACCAACTGCCACTTAGTGAGTATCTCTGGGTAGAGGAATAGAGGAGATAAGAACAATAAATATGACAGAGTCCTTCCACTCAAATATTTGTCAGACACACAAATTTAAAAGACAGAAGAATGAACTCTAAGATGTTAATCCAATAACCACCTCATTCTACAAAGGAGGAAACCGAGGTCCAGTGAGGTGAGGTTACCAACAAAGTGATACACCAAGAGTTAGTGCCAAAAATATCAATAAAAACTTACTTAAAAAAAGAGTTAGTGCCAGAGGTGACACCAGAACTCAAATCTCCTAACCACTTTCCTGGTCTTTTCAATTCCCCCATTCTGCTTCTCCACTAATTGATTTGGGCTGAAAGAGGACAAAATGTATAAAGAGAACAGAAGCATTTGTTTTCCAAGCAGAGATTAAAAATGGACAAATATGAAACATACAAATACATGGGATATTGGAGGATTCACAGTTACCAAATCTTACAAAGGGACCCAACATATATAAAGTAAGGCTCTTGGTCATGGTTTCTGGACTTCTATATCCTTAGCAGTAAATCTGGGGCAGATCAAGTTCACAGGATCATTGATTTTGAGGTGGAAGGAACCTCAAGTAGTCCAACTCTCTCACTTTTACAGATGAGGAAACTGAGGCCCACAGAAGTAATGTGACTTGCTCAAGGTCACATAGCTAATAAGTGGCAGAACAAGGACATGAGCCAAGGTCCCCTGACTTGAGATGCAGTATTCTTTTCTCAGAATGAGATACAACATCCTATTTGAATCGGAGTGTCTGAACAAACACAGGCCAGCCCTTATGGTTCTGGGGCTCCCACTCTCACAATTGTCCTGGTTTAGAGGTGTAGCCCCCTAAATCAGGTTTCCTTTAGCTCCACCCCTAGTTAAGAGGGAGATGTTTTGCCAGGCTCTGGAAAGTCTGTGCCAATGATAGTTGTGAAAAACACCAGTCTAAGTAGCGCACTTCATGAGTCAGCAGGGAGCCTGTATGTACAGCACAGTGAAAAGAATTTCAGCTTTGGAGTCAAGGGACCCGGGTTCTAACCTCACCTTTAACACTTACTACTTTCATGACGTTGGGCATGTCACATGACTTTCCTAGGCTACAGTTTCCTCATCTGGAAAATAAACGGGTTATACCAGAGGGTCTCTGAAGTTCCTCTTAGATCTACTTTTCCAGGATGCCACCATATTTGGATTATTATCTTTTTTCAACCTTCTGACTCCTCAAGTTACACATACTTGGTATTCAGATAGGACCTTGGACACCTCCTCCCTACCTTCCTAACAAGGCCAGAGGCATGACAGGTCAGGAGAGGCGATCCAAAGACAAAGTGTGCCTACCACTTTGGTGCTCTGTGGATGGTCAGGTACGGACTGAATCGTCCCCTGAAGCGCTGTGGGCTACCAACAAAGGAACTGAGTGTCTCCTGAGCTCCCAAATTCCCCACCAACCTGACAGTGTGGAAGGGGAAGCCTCTCTGTGTGTAGGGTGAGATGCAGAAATTAAGGGAGGTAATGGGCACAGAAATAAGCAATGAGAAGAAGACAGGTTCTCTTCTAACTCCCTAACCTAGATTTAGATTATGTGGCTGCCTCTGCCCTTCCCATAAACTGGACCCTTCTATCTTTGTGCCTTTGTTTACACTGTTACCCATTCCCATAATGACTTTCTCCTGACTGGTCCCATCCCCTATGTGTTGAAACTCTATCTCCATGTTCTATTTTATGTCAAACATTATTTATCTTATCCCCCAACTAGATTAGGAGCCCCATGGGAGCAAGGATTCTCATTTATCTCGTTTCTCTTTCCACCCACTATAGTGGTCTATAGACAGTAAGTACTGAATTCAATTCAGCAAACATTTATTAACCATTTTGAGGAAGGCTACTTAAAAAGAAATACAACCGCCACCAAATCATCTCCAAGCCTGGTTTGGACAGTTCCCAAACCAAGGAAATGCTCTTGCTTTCCCCTCAGACAGATCTCAGAAGGTCTGATGGCAGAGCTATTCTTGGTTAGGAAGACTTTCAGTGATCTCCCAGGGGGGCACGTAATGTTATTCATTGTTGGACACAAAGATAGAGGAGAGTAGAGCTGGAGGCAACCCAGGCCAGCCATCACCGCCATATTCTGGACATTATCTGAAGTGTCATGACCCAAAATGCTATTTGGGGAAATCAGGCCACATGTGGTCATTTGACACGATAATGTATTTTAGGGACAGGAGAAAGAACATGCTTCGCTCATGAAGAGCTGTCCCTGTCAGAGAGAAATAAAACTCTGGGCTTTAGACAATAAAACTGAAAAACTATGATCCTGTTTAAACTAAAGAAAAAAAATCAACAACCAAACCCTCTCAAACAAAATAAGATAGTTCACTAGGGAAGCCACCATTCTTGTAGGAGGCTGGCATAGTGGATGAGTGCTGGACTCAGGAGTCAGGATAAAAATCCTGCTTCTGACACTTACAAATTTAATTGTGTCTGAGTCTAGGTGAGTCACTTAATTTCTCCCTGATTCAGTTTCCTTAACTGTAAAATGGGGACAACAATGTCTGAAGCACCTACCTCACATAACTCACATAAGGCTCGAGGAAAAAACCGTGTGTATGTGCAGGAAAATAGGAACCACAATCATTTCAGGGAAATCTGAAGGGACTAATCCCCCAACCACCTGGTAGCCTAATGATACAAAGTCCCAAACTCTTATTGAAGGAAAAATAAAACATAACTATGCAAGCACACAGTAAAGCAGATGGTCTCATCCACTATTGTAACAACTATTGTCTTTAAATATGAGGCACCTGCATTTTTGTCTAAATGGAATTCTTAAACAATTGTAAAAGTATTTGGTCTCCTGCCCTTGAACAGGGAATGTCTTCTTATTTCAATAATAAATCCTGCCAAGTGCATTACAAATACTCCTCTTTTCTCCCTTGAATGACTCCCCCCTGTTTATACCCCTTCCTCTCCTGCAAAATGCTTTACTTACCTATCCTAAGTTGCTGCAAAATGCCGTTGCTGGATTGTTTTCTCTAAGTGCGCTGAAAAGTTATAAAAATCAAAGTGGGAGCCTGGGAGGCTGGAGCTGCTTTCAGGCAGCAGGCCTCCTTAGTATGCTAATACATTTCTCTGCTTTCAGTTTGGCCTTCTATCTTTGACCTGCAATCATGGGACCCCTGCTGGCTGGTATGCCTCTCCCAAGAAATCCTATTCCTCTTAGTGGAGAGAATTCCCAACATGTGCAAAGTGTTTTACAAACCTTTAAATACTATAGAAATGTCAGTTGTTATTATTATCACTGAGTGCAAAAATACCACTTTTTTTTCATCTCAAGACACATGAGATTTAGGTTCAAGTTGTAGTAGCTGTGTCATTCAAAAGATTGTCCTTTCAGAGGCCATTGAGACCAACTCCATTTTACAAATTAGGAAACCGAGGCCCAGAAAGGTTAAGTGATTTGCTCAAGGTCACACAGGTAATAAGGCATCAGGGGTGGTATTCGTACCCAGGTCCTCCCACTCCAATGTTCTTTTTACTGCTCTACACCACCAAGTCATTTCCCCTCCAAGATCCTCAGCTGTCTCAAGTCCGACGTGCGGGGGTGGACCTGCCAGGCTCCAAGATAAAGTGACTGTAAAGTTCTGTGTCTCTAACATCTCTAGCAGTGCCTTGCTGGCGCTAGGCCTAGATCATCTACCACTTCAGAAAGTCCAAAGTTGGGCTCTACTGACTAGTGAAGGGGCTAGCCCCGCCCAGAATGTGGTAATGCCTTTTAGCACTTTAGTTAACAAACTTTCAAAACCACAAAGTGATTTTATTGTAGCAGCTCTGTTTCAATACTAGGTTGCACAACTTAGGTCAGCAGAAATTTAGTCCTCAATTCCAATCCTTACCCTACCAGACAGTGCTTTGCGACCTCAGACAAGACAAGGGCGGCTTAAGGACCACTGCCCAAGGGAGCTATTACTATCTCCGTTTTTCAGATGGGAACACAAGATAGGGGAGTATATTGTCTTTGGTCACAAAGCCAGTCATAAGAGATGGAAATAATCACGCTCTTGACTTGTTCCCAAAGAGCTAGCTAGACGTCTGGTTCCTCCACACTAGGATTCCCCATGGTCTGCTCCTCTAACCTTCATCTAGCACAATGTCCCAAATGGGCCATCTCACTTTGTTCTTGTGGGAGCAAAGACAGAAATCCCAGGCTGCTACCAACATGCTGCAGGGAGTATTTTATTAAGCAAACTACAATAACCACGGCGGGGAACACAGAACAAATACCCTATTCAAAACCAAGGGTTAAAAGGTTTGGGTAGGGGTGGGGGGTTTCAAGTAATCCCCACATTCCCACTTTTAAAAGGGTCATGCTGGAAAAGCCCTGGCTTCCTCTCCCTCCCCTCTCCCTCCCCTTCTAACTAAACTTAGGAAATTAACAAGCAGAAGATAGAAATGTTTTCCCCCCAGGGGCCCACTGGGTCTCGTTGGCTTGGATGTTCATGGGCGTGGTATGAAATATTTAAAGCAGTGACTAAAAATTTTCCATAAAAGCCCATCCAAAGTGTAACAACCTTCCTGCTTCTGAAGCCCCGCTTGGTCTCTAGTCATCGTAAAGATTTCACATCCTGCTCATCACCCTCCGTTATTTACATTTAATATTTAGGTTGGGTGGTTGGGTGGGAGGGAGTAATTAGTTTTGCTTGTAAACCGTTCATCACAGTTGTAATACTGACCGAGCCATGGAACCCATTGGGGGCCTAATAGATTTCAGGGCATTATACTTCGGGTAGCAGGGGTGGGGGGCTGGGCGCTGGAAATCAATAAATGGTGACTTCTTCTCTGCACAGCCCCATATGGAAGTAATCAAGCGCAAGGGTGGCAGCTGGGGCCAATAGCAGTCACCTGCAGCTGAGGGACGTGGGGGTTTCGGATGGGTTTTTAATGCTAATTTCCTGCCGAAACAATGAGTTAGAAAGCGCAGAGCAACAGACGAGGCCGGATGAATGGAGACCAAGGCGAACAATAGCTGCACCTGGTGCTAGGAGCAGGGGAACAGAGCCGGCACGCGCCAACAGCCCAGGGCACATCTGTTACCCTCGGCCGGCCCAGCCCCCACCCCCCGCCCGCCTGGTAAGGAATCCGGGGCCCGCGAAACTTTAACCGCGTGCAGCTCCGACAGGTTTCAGCGGGGTGGCGGGGGGGGGCGTCGCCGCCCCCCCCCCCCCAAATCCGAAGCTGCTGCTAGGCTTCTCGAGGGGTCTGCCCCCCATCCTTGGCAAGAGAGGCAAGAAGGGAGTGACTGCCTGGGGAAGATGCACAGAGAGGTCGGAGCTGGGTTCGAATCCCCGCTCAGCCATCCACATTTACTTATTTATTCCCTCTTGGGATCTAGAGCGACTCCCATCTTCACACCTCTTTGGCCTCGGTTGGGAATCGGCAGCTCTGGTAGTGATTGTGGATCGGGAATCAGAATCCTGGTTCTGACACTTGGTAAGCCAGCGACCCTGAGGACTGACTCCCTTTACCTTTAAAATTAAAAAGTGGAAAGCAAGCAGTGGAGGGCCAGGGTACCAAGTAATAGATTTATGAGTTGGCTCTGACCACTTAGTATATTGTGAAACCTTAGGCAAAGCACCCAACTTCTCTGGGCCTCAGTTTCCTCCTTTGTAAAACTAGTAGTCTTCTGATGTCCTTTTCAGCTCTAAATTCAAATTCCATGACCTCTAAGGTCCCTTCTGGTGCTCAGTCTAGAATCCTAAATAGAACCTAAGCTGGCAGCCTTTTTAGAAAACAACTAGTCTTACTCCCCCTCTTCTACGGAGGGAGAAACTGAGGCTCAGTAGATTAACTGATTTACCATTGGGGGCACTTGTATTAAATGGAAAAGCCAGGAAGCTCCGGCTACAAATTTTGGGCTCTGGCCCCTACACCACAGTACCTCCTAGCCTGGTAATCATTACAATCATCAACTTTTCTATCTACAAGAGACCTTAAAAACTATCTAGTCCAATCTCCTTATTTTACAGATAAGGAAACTAAGGCACAGAGTGACATATCACACAAAGTAGTAAGTGGCAGACCTAAGATCTGAACCCAGGTCTCCTTTGGCTCCAAATCCAGTGTGTACCTTTGGGTCTATGATCACTCCCACTACACACACATCAGTTTTAAAAGGTACAAAATACATCTTATTTTCCCCCTAAAGCCGTTCTGCTGTTCCTATGCTGCTTAAGGGAGAACTGGTCATGGGAAAGGCCATAATTATTGCATCAAAAAATACAAATGGATGATGTACAGACACGTTTGGAGCCCCGGCTCCATTCCCCACCCCCCAATCCCCAACTGTGGCTGAGCATGTCCAGATTCTGTGCAGACACAGAACCCATGCCCTGCCCATCATCTCCTAACTGCTTCAGAATGAAAGGAGACAGGAATGTGACTGGCCCAGACCCCAGACAATAGACAAAGCCCTGCCTTTGCTGGGCGGAACAAAGGGAGTTCACTCTGGCGCCCTTTTTCAAAGTCATCCAGAGTGCGCTTTTCAAGTTTGCATGCACACACAGTCTGCCCCACTGGCAGCAGTGCCCAGGATGTGAGCAGGGCCCATCCAGAGGCCAGCGGCCTTAACCACTGGACAATCAGAAGATCCAACACTGTCACAAAAGGAAGGTTTTCTGGAATCCACAACCTAACCCCCACTCCTCATTATCAGTGAATTTCATTTAAAAAACAAACTCGAAATCCTACAACTCTAGAATTCAAGACCTTTCAATCACATCCAAAAGAATGACTCTAGGATTAAGGCTGGCATTATAACCAAAGACATTCTTACTTTAAAACCATGAGAAAACCAAACTGTTCCCTTCTGTCCTTTCTTTCTCCAGCCCAGCCACATGAAAGACAGTGAAGCTTAATGAGCACTAGCTTGTGAGACAGTCAGAGTTTTCTAGACCTCACTAGGCTGGTTGTGTCTCTTTCTCTCTCTGACCAAAATTTTCATCTACACAATAAGATAACCTCTCAGGTTCCTATCAGCTTTATGAAGTACTGGGCTGATCTACACACGTGGCACAAGAAAAGTCCCTAGACCTCCTTTATGATAATCGCATATCCAGGCCTGTAAGTGTCTCTTCCCCTGAATATGTGATTTTAAGGGCTTTCAATGAATTGGACCAACTCTCTTTTAAAATCCAATTCAAATCCTCCAGAGCTGCACACACATAACCTTGTATAAAATTTAACTAAATTCCAAAGTATTATTTTATGATGCTCTCAAAGAATACAGATTTACCTTTACTTAGCTTGTTGATTTTATGGTATTCAAGCATAATGCTCAGCTTATCCAATAATAATCATAATAATAGGTGGCATTTATATAGGGCTTTAAGGTTTCAAAGAACTTTATATATGTTATCTCACTTGCTATGTATGTTATTGCACAACATCCTTGTGAAATAGATGCTATCCCCATTTTACAGATGAGGAAACTGAGGCTCAGAGAGGATGGTAAAGTGACTTGCTCAGAGTCACGTGGTTAAGTAAGCGTCTAAGGTAGGATTCAAGCTCAGGATTTCCCAACTCCAGCCACTATCCACTGTGTCACCTAGCTGCCCTAGGATACTGTTTTCCCCATCTGTAAAGAGTGTGGGTTGGAAGAGATGCTTTCTTAGGTACCTCCTAGCTCTGACAGTCTATGTTCTATGGTCACTTCCAGCCGTGACATTTTGTGATTATATGACCAGACTGTCCTATATTAATATTGTTTCTGCAGAACTGCACGATTTCATTGCTCCAAAAAAAAAAATAAATCTTCACTTAGGACATCCCCTAGTAATCAATCCAGGATTGCTTCTTCTATTCTTTAATAATTTTATCAGGTCTCAGAGGATCCAGGATACAAGAGAAGCATATTTGTAAGGGTTTCAACTTCACAGATCTGTTTTCACTTTTCTTACAGTGCCTACCAGGTCACTAGATTCAAGTCCCAGTCCCTTCATGGTTAAAGCACTGACAGGCTGGGCTACTTTAGTGAAAACAGCTTTCTTTCTTTCCTTTTCATGTCTATTTCCCGGTTCCATGCCTTTCCTAAGACAGTACCCTCTACCAAGAATGCCCTGCTTCCATTACTGAACTTGAAAATCCTACCTATCTTTCAAGATCCAGCTCTGACCCCCCCTCCCCCCCACTGCTCCTCTCCAACTCCAGCTGGAAATTATCCTTTCTTCACTGGGCTTTTGTTTATATTTCATTTATTCACTTAACATGTTCTATTGTGTGTTATGGGTTATTGGTATATGTGTCATATCCCTCTACTAGACTGTTAGCTCCATGAGGGCAAGGGCTATGCCTTATTTATCTTTGTAGCTTCCTGAGCTCTAGTATGGCCCTCTGTACCCATCAGGTACTTATTTATTGACTTGCACTGAATTAAATTCAACTTATATCCAAATACCAAGTCCTGAGGTTTGTTTACTCTGAAGGAACATCATGTAAATTAATGACAATTACCTTTATATGCATATCCCTCTACTAGACTATAAACTCCATGAGAAGAAGAGCTGTATCTCATTTATCTTTGTAACTTCCTGAGCCCTAGAATGCCCCCTCATCAGGTTAATAAAGGCTTATATAAAAATATGTACACACACATACATGTATACACATTTCCCAGACATTCAGATTAGCCAATACAGATGTTGGACAGCTGTGCCAATATCAAATACCAAAAGGAAAATATTGTGGGAAAAAATATAAAATCTATTCTAAAATGAAGTCCTAGAAACCTTCATGAGATTATTCCAGTACCCTCAGCAAGGAATACCAAACATGCTCAGGGCCCATATCTTAAGCCTCTTGTGGAGAACCGACAGAGAGACCCCTATGCTGGCCCTGGAGGCCACGAAGGCCATGATGAAGTTCTGGGCTGACATTTCAATCCAAGAACTTTTCTATCTAACCTGGGGCTAAAATGATGCTGATCAAGGCTCATCAAGGTGGGAAGAATCAATCCATAAACGTTTATTAAATGCCTACTATGTGCCAAGCACTAGAGAAGCCCCAGTTCCTTGAAAAGGATTGCCTGGGAGCTTCCAAAGGACAAAAGAATGGATCAGTGTGCCCCAGGGACTGTCCAAAAGCCATAGGGTCCAAAATCTGGCTCTTGGGATGACTTTCCGAAGTTTTCGCCCTTCTGGTAGTTTCCAGCAGGCTCATTTACATGTTCACACCCAGAATGCTCCTCTAATTGTTATTTGCCACAAAAAGCTTGTCTTGGAAACTAACTAAAAGCATGGGAAGAAGTGGGCTGTGGCAATGGAGGCTTGGGGTGGTGGAAGCAGGCAGAAGGAAGACCTTCTGGAAAAAAAAAAAATCAAGGCTATGGGCTAAGAAGCCCAGGGTCTGGATGGATGTTGTCAACCTAGAGGGATGATGACAGTTTCATTGCCATGGATAAACTCTATTCCCTGAATCAACTGTGGTGGATGCCTTTAAAAAAAATAGAGCCAGAGAATTTTAGAGCCAGAAGGGACCTCAGAGGTCATCTAGATTCCATGCAAGAGGGGTGCTTATTTGGTAAAAATAAAGTAAAACAACCCTGTGTATGGACAAGACCCGGATTCAGAGAGCCGTGTGTGAATCCTGGCTTTGCTATTTTCTAGCCGGGTGGCTGTGGCCGAGTCACTGCCTCCTTCTGGGCCTCAGCTGCCTCCTCACCTGTGAATGGATGGGGATGGACCAGCTGAGCTGTGAGGTTCCCTGGCTCTAAAGCCCTGATCCCAGGAATGGAAAATGAAGCACATACACACAAGGAAGGCTGTCTGTGGGTTTGTTGCATTACAAAACTACCGAAACTTCCTCCCAGGGAGGGCAGCAAGAGTGGCTCCCTTAGCTTACATGAAACACACAGAAGCAACCATGCACCATCAGGGCAAAATCTAGTCTTGAAAGCAGCTGGGCTGAATAGACACAGTAATAGCAAGGATGGCAGACTCCTTGTGATTCTATTGGGAATGACCATGACTCTACCAGCATGAAGTCTGAAGAGGAAAAAAGACCTTCCCCCCTCAAAAAAAAATGTTTGTTTCCCATCCCAGACCATCAGGGTCCATTAGGGAGGTGCTACAGGAGACAAGCCCTTCCTCAGTCACATCAGAGAAGGACCTAACCTGGTCATCTATAACCTGGTCATCTATCTATCTATCTATCTATCCATCCATCCTTTGTCGAGATGCCTTTTCAAGACTGCATTTCCAGGGACAAGAGTCACGAGTTACTCTTAGATTGTTGCCCCAAGTTTCTGGTTTAGCAAAATGCAGCATTTGTATGGAGGGTGATGATAGAGCTGGCCAGGCAATGCGGCCAACCCAAAGCTACCCTGTGCAAAGCCGAGCAGCCGCCTGTAGGTTGGGCTCTTCTACCAAACCCCCAGAAACACTGCATCGTTTCTCATCTAAGACAAGCAAGAGGTCCGAGAGGCACCCGAGATCCCTGCCTGTCTCAGCATAAAAAGCAGCAGCAAGATGAAAAGTCTCACTTACCCTAGATGCCCAGATGACCACAATCCAGATGCCCAAGAAGCCAAATTTATTTGAAATAGAAATAAAATGCTCCTCTTCCCCTGCTCCTGATCTCTGAGCACAGCCTGGGACCAGTCTTCCTCCTCCTTTCATTAGCTGGACATGTGTCAGCTCTCTCACATCTGTGATTTCTCACTGACTAGAGCTGCCTGTCCAATTCCAGGGAAACACAGATGGATCCCAGATGGGAAGGTCCTGCCAAACAGACCAGCTCTTTACCTTGCCAGAATCCCCAGATACACACATACACAACACACACACACACACACACAGACACACACACACACACACACACCCCCTCTCCCTCTCCCACTCTCCTCTCCCTCTCTGTGTCTGTCTCTCTCTCTCTCTCACCCCTCCTTCCCTCCCTCCCTGTTACCAGGGCTCCTTGCCAGCTGATGTCACTAAGTACACACCTCCCAGTGGTTCCTGGCCAATCTGACATTAACGTGTTAAATTCGCGTAATTTGTTTATGGCTGACAATAACAGCGATGAGATTGTGCAAACTCTCCCCATGATCCCCCAGTGGATGTGCAGAGGGACAAGGGTGCAAAGGCAAATGCTGGGACATTCATTTATCTAGCGGCTCGCTAACATTCTCTCTCATCTTCTTGCTTTCCCTATTGTTAGACTAGCTTCTGCGATTGCTGGGGCCCCCTTCCATGCTCTATATGACAGAGGCAGTCATTCCAAAGGATACCTCTCCCCGCTTCCCCCCCCACCAAGAAAAACTGGACTTGAACATGAACTCAGAATTGGGGCAAATGTAAACTTGCAAACTCTGGGAAGGAAAAAACAATCTGAGATCTATGGAAATCACTCACACAAGCCACCTCTCCACCCTAGATTGGGTAGCACTGCAAAACTGGCATGTGTTTAAAATTAGACAACTGCAGAAAGGCCTGGGAGGCTGTGAAGAGATCAGACCAGTGAGGGGAATGAACACAACTGAGGGACAGTCAGAGGATCGGGACAGGAGATGGGCAGGAGAGAGTGTGAGGGTCAGCCACTGTGGGGCTTTCAGAGTTACTGTTAGCATGTCGATACTAGCTCATGTCCTGCTTTTATAGTACATTAGAAAATGGAGAATTAAGTAGAAGAAAAAGAGAGAATTAAGTGCATTTGGATTTGCAAACTTGATGTTATGTTTTCCCCCTATTTGAAATAACTGACAATATCACCCAGCTACACTGGAAAAACTCCATGCAATGAGCATGAGCTGTCCAACAAATTATTCTTCCCAAGGAGTATAGTGGGGAATATACATCAGGAAGACTTCCCATGGTGGGAGGTCCAGCCCTTCTCAAATGGACCTGTACTGTCCCCTTCCCCTTCATGTCCTCAATTCTCTCCTTCTACTAGGAATCCATACTTAGGCTCACAAAATGGCAGGAAGGGATGGTCCAGGTCAAAGCCAGTTCCCTATTCCCACTGTTCTAAGTTCTCTTTGACTTCTGCTTCCCTCCCTTTCTAGTATATGAATACAGAGGCTTAGCCCTACCCTCTCTACACTCTACCAACACAACCTTCCTTAAAAATACATCTGCATGTTTTTTAAAAAATAAGCCAAAATGGGAGATGGTGGTGTGGAAGAAGAAACAATGCACTGTAGGAAGGGGACCTGGGTTCAAGCCTCAGGTGTGTCTAATGAGCTACATGACCTTGGCCAAGGTCTTTCCCATGTCTAGGCCTCAATTTCTCCTCTATCAAGTAAAGAGTCAATGAGATGCTTTCTAGGTCCACCACCTTTTAGACTGTTATTGATAACTATTGTTTTTGCATCACAGACACTTAAAATTTGATTCCTTGTCTCTTCCAATCTGTTGTAACAAAGGAAAACCAGGTAAGGAAAATCAAGCGACTGTGTCTGATAGTGTATACAACAGTCTGTGCCCACTGTCCCCTATCTTACCTCTATTCTGGCTCTAGTACTCTACAATTCTGTTTCCTTTTTCTTTACTGGGGGAGAAAAAGTAGAGAAGAATACAAATTAACCAAAAGAGACTCCTGTTGTGAAGTTTAATGTGGAACTAAGGTCATGAAAACCCACAGCTCTGCAACTAACTTACTATTAATTCAGGAGTTAATTCAGGAGTGAAAATAAATGATTAGAAATTTACATTGCAGCCTCATCAGTCATAACAGGACTGCTAAATGAGTCAGTTTATGGGAGACAAGTGGCCTTTGCAGGAAGAGTGACCTTGAAAGGCAAAAGCCTTTGGGTGAGTTTCCCCATCTATAAGTAAGAAGGCTGGATGGAATAGATAGGCCTCTAAATTTCCTTTGAGTTCTAAATCCATAATCCCATGCTCCTGTAACCAGGGCAAGCTTAAAATGAGAATATATAACCTAAAGATGGCTCATTATTTTTGAACTAACCAACTTTGCTCTGACATTTTCCCCGAAAGTCTTGTCACTAGAAGTTTTGGTTGTGCAAGGGGCCATCTAACATAAAGAATCACAGAATTTTGGAGCTGAAAAGGACTTTCACTGCTTTCAAGTCCAACCCATACCAGAAAGGAATTCCCATTGTAACACACTGGACAATTCCAGGCTCTGTGTGAAGACTTCCAATGAGAAAATACTCAGCACCTCCCAAGGAAGTCCAGTGAAAGGCCATGTGATACAGTGGAAAGAGGGCTAGATTTGGGGATAGACAACATGGGTTCAAATCCTAGCTCTGACACTTGTGACCTTCTGCAAGTCAGTTAGCCTCTCTGGACCTCAGTTTCCCCATTTGTAAAATGAGGTGATAATAGATAGCCTTTAAAGTTCCTTCTAGTTCTCCCATAATTTTCTGCATTCTAGTTATTCACATGTTTTATCCCACTTCTAGACAATGATTTCCATGATGGAAAGAAACAAGCATTTATTAAACACCTACTATGTGCCAGACAATTGTCCTAAGTGCTTTACAAATAAAATCTCATTTGATCCTCACTCACAACTCTGGGAGGTCAGTGCTACTATGATCCCCATTTTACAGCTGGGGAAACAGAGGCAGACAGAGGTTTACATAACTTGCCTAGAGTCATACACCTTGTAAGTGTCTGAGGCCACATTTGAACTCAGGTCTTTCCAGTTCCAGGCCCTAGCTGTGTAGGTGGTAAAAGGAATAGTGTCTTGGGTAGAAGCTGTAGAGCTTTTGACCTGACATTAGGAAAAACTTCTTACAATGAGAGCTGTCCAAAAAGAATGAGTAGGAGGTAGTGAGCTCTTTTCACTGGAGGTGTTTAGGAGAAGGTTGGCTGACAACTCCTTAAGGATGTGAGGAAATTCCTAATCAGGTACAGTTTGGAGTGAACGACCTTAAAAGTCTCTTCCAAGTCAGATTTTGGGATCTCCTCCAAAACCAAGGACAGCATTTCCTACCCAAGAGATAGGTAGTAAATATTTGTTTAAATAAACCAAGTTGAATGCAACCCATACCCAAAAGTCTGACGTCTCCGGTTGATGGGCAAATTACTTCACTTCCGGGGGCCTCAGTTTTCTATTTTGTAAGAAAGGTGGGACTCAATGATGTGAAGGTCCCTTTTACCTATAAATTAGTATCCTAGAACCTCTACCAGGTCACTCAGAGCCTTTGGTACAAAGATTTTTTCAAATGTAGACAGAACAAATAGATATGCTACCCTCAGTAGTTATGTGTTGATCCCCGTGTGCCTGGGGCCCTTTCTCCCCAACCAGGCTCTAGACAGACACTGACCAACGTGAAGGACAAGCACCATGGTCTCCAGTACTATCCCCATGCTGGACACCCTCCTTAGGATGTTCCAGTCTGTCAGTGTCTCTCCTACAAAATGTGGCTCCAGAATTGGATAAAATACTGTCAGCTGAGCTGAAATGGGAAATGAGGACATTAGGACCATCTTCGTACTCCTTAGCTCCAAGGTTGAATTAGCCTTCTTGACCCCCTTGTCACATTGCTGACAACTCATATTGAACTTGGCAGTCACTAAAACCCCAGCCCTCTTTTTTATCCAGCCTGCTGTCAAACAGGCCTTCCCCATCCTGCACTTGCCCAGTTGATGTTCTGAATCCAGGTGCAGGACTTTATATTCATCCCTATCAAATTATGTTGTGTTAGTTTTGACCCATTGTTCTGTCTGCCAAGAGCTTTTTGGACCCTGGTGCTAATTGTTCTGACATCTGACAGCTTTCCATCCCAACTACATGTCATCTAGATATTATATAACCCTTTCTTGTGTTTTCATCCAAGTCATTCACCAAAAAGGGTCAAAAACAGGGCAGAAGACAGATCCTGTGACTAGTAAAGGAGAGTTTCCTAGAGGATGACAATGATTCCTTAATCATTTGCCATAAGGTATGGTCCTTCATCCAGTCCTGAAGCCCTGTAACTTCAGCCAGCCAAAACTGACTGTCAGCCACTGGGCTAGGTGCTGAGGATGCAAACACAAACATGGAACTATCCCTGCCCTCAGAGAGCTCACATTCTATCCCATAGTTTGCTATCTTGTCCCAAAGGATATGATGAGATACTTTATCAGCTGTTATCACCCAGGATCCTCTACTTAACAGTACACGGCCATGTGGAATTCATTTTAGAGGGTCACCCAAAGAGCTAACATTTTTTAAAAAAGTACTGATGGGGGCAGCTAGGTGGTGGGGTGGATAGAGCACTGGCCCTGGAGTCAGGAGGACCTGAGTTCAAATCTGATCCCAGACATTTATTTACTAGCTGTGTGACCCTTGGCAAATCACTTAACCCTGACTACATCAAAAAAAAAAAAAAGTACTGCTCTCTTAGAGAGGTAGCATTACATCATAATGATTAAAGAGTTGGCCTCAAAGCCAAGAAAATCTTGGTTCAAATCCTGTTTCTAATAAGTATGTGATGATGAGCAAGACATTTAACCCCTCACTGCTCTAGACAGCTCTAAAAGTCCGAGCTGCAGAGAAAGCTCTGGATTGGAATTCCCTACACCAATGAAACCACAAGTCCAAGCTCCGTCCCTGTCCTACCAAGATTTCAGGGGGGTAGACCCTCAGTTGTCTGAAAAAGTTGGCTATTCCAAAGCCTCACATTCCCCAGGGATTTCCAGAGACAAAGGTTTCGCAAAACTCAAACAAAATATAAGAAAACTCACATTCATAAAACACTCTTCTGCAATGAAATACTTTATATCTAACCTCTGATAACTTCCCAGTTTGAAAAAAAAGGCTAAGATTTTAAAATTACCTTCTGTATATGCATAGTTTAGGGGAAAACTTCACTTGCAAATATGCTCCATGGAATCTGGCTATATTACAGATTAGAGTGCCTCTTCCCCTCTCTGCTGGAGTACTACAACAGCCTCCCTTTTGGTCTACCCCACACTCCAGTCCATTCGACACAGCAGCCAAAGAGATATTCCTAGAGGTCAGTTCTGACCATGTCACTCCCCTACTCAATAAACTCTAGTGACTCCCTATTATCTCCAGGTCAAATATCCCTATTTTCTCTAGGTCAAATAACAACTCTTCAGTTGGGCAAATCAGGGTTCTTCCTACTTTTTTTTCCCTTCAGAACTCCTTGTTTGCTTTAAAACTTCAAAACTCTGCTCAAAGACTACCTTCTAGAAGAAATATTTGCTGATATCCCCAGATGCAAATACCTTCTTCTCAGAAAATTACCTTTTACTATTCTATGTATATTATTTACACATCTCTTTACGCACATATCTCTCCCATAGAATGTAAGCTCCCTGAGGGCAAGGGCTATTTCCAGTTTATCTTGGTATCCCTTCACCTAGCATGAAGCTCATGCTATAATGAAGGTACTTAAAACAACGTAATATTTAAGTTCAAGTTTCAGCAGAATCAAAACTCTTGATATTTCTAATTTAATAACTGTCACCTAACATAGCAATTCATAGACAAAGCACTTTCCTTACAACCACCTATGATATAAGTATTATTATCCCTAGTTTACATAATGAAGAAGCTGAAACCAGAGAAGGGAAGTGACTTATCCAGAGTCACACAATGAGCAAGTGTGAGAGCCGGGGATTTGAACCTTGATTTCCTGATGAGCTGCCCATGGTGCGTTCCACTACACTATGCTGCCTTTCATAATATAACACCTTGTAATAAGTTATTTACTTATGAAACTATAGAACTCAAAGAAGATTTCTACTGCCACAGAATCACCACAGAAATCGGGGAACTCCCCAGTGAGCACACACTCTCCTTGTGGATAAGTCACTAGGCCTGCTGGACCACAAGTGACAATACAGTAAAATGGCAATCAACACTTGAATCCTTTCAGCATCCCTTTTAAACTCCAGTGGTTCCTTCTTGTCTCTAGGAATAAATACAAAATCCTATTTAGCCTTCACAGCTTTTGGTAACCCAGCCCTGCCCCTCCCTTTTTCTATACCTTATTCCCTACATAGCTTACACATGCTCCACAACCCAGTGACCCTGGCCTCTGAGCTGTTCCATGAACAACATGCTCCATCCCTCAGGCCCAAGCATTTTCTCTACTCTCCCTCTACTGACTTCCCTGGCTTCCTCTAAGTCCCAATTAAAATCCCATTTTCTACTGGAAGCTTCTCCCAATTCCTCTTAATTCTACTGACTTCCCTCTGTCAATTATTTCCTATTTATCCTTTACATAGCCTTTTTGTATGTTGTCTTCTCCATTAGACTGTAAGCCCCTTGAGGGTAGGGACTGTCTTTTGACTCTTTTTGTATCTCTGGCTCTTAGTACAGTGCCTGGCATATAGTAGATGCTTAATGTTTACTGGATGATTTTATTGACTGAAGGACTCAACCTGAATTGGCAAAGCAGATAAGAAGTTGAGGGGACAGAGTCTCAAGAGATAAACAAGGCAGATATTTATTTACTGAACCAATATGTAAACCCTATATTCTAAGGCCAAAGCATATAGTGGGGAAAGAGCACTGTATCTGGTATTCAGAAAGCATGAATCTGTATCAGAGTTCTGCCTTTTACAAGCTAAGTGACCATGGAGAAATCATTTGAGCCCTCTAGGCCTTAATTTCCTCATCTGGAAAGTGAGATAAAGTCCCTGGTCCTTCTAATTTTCTATGATTCTAAGAGAAGTTACCCAAGCCTAGAATAAGGTCAATCTGACGATCCAACTATATTACGTCCCCTAAAGTCCACATTTTTTAAAATGACTATTTTCCAAATCTATCAACTTGGACAAATAAAAGCCAATATTTACTAGATACTGACTAGCATCTTGCCAGAAAGAGAATACAGAGCTAGTTGGTGAGAACTTGGGAGCCAATCTTGTCCAACTTTCTCATTACTGATGAGAAAATGGAGATGATGTCATGGTGTACTGCAGAGAGCTCTGTATTTGGAGTGGGAAGGCCTCAGTTTGAATCCTGATTCAGTCACTTTGTGTCCAAATTGAAATCATTTAATCTCTTTGGGCTTTCTGTTCCTCATAGGCAAAATGAAGTGATTAGATTAGGTGACCTCTGAAATTGGTCTCTCCAAGCTCTAAATCTTTGATCCTATGACCCAGAGAGTTAGCTTCACATACATAAACCAGATTCTTAACAAATGGCGTTATTCACTCTAGGTCAGTGTCCTTTTCAACTTTTCCTCAATGGGGTGAAGGCTAATAACTTTCCAATTAATTCAACAGAATCCATAAAAAGTAGCAGTGAATAACCTTTCAATTCAATTCAATAAACATTTACTAACCACTTACTATGTTGTAGGCACTGTGCTAAGTGCCAGGGATACAAAAAGAGGCAAAGGACAGTCCCTGCCCTCAAGAAGCTCACAATCTAACCTTTCAATATTTTAGTAACAAATAAGAGTGCAAAAATTCACCAGTCACACAGTGTGGTTTGTTTGGGTTTTTTTTTTTTTTCCATTTTAAATCATTCATACACTCAAGAAATATTTTTGGGGCAGCTAAGTGGTGCAGTGGATAGAGCTCCGGCCTTGGAGTCAGGAGGACTTAGGTTCAAATTCGGCTTCAGACACTTTATGCTAGCTGTGTGACCCTGGGCAAGTCACTTAACCCTGACTGCCTCACCAAAAAAAAGCAAAGAAAGTTTTTTTAAGCACGTCCTATGTGCAAGGAGAGGCAGTACGATGATATGGAGGGACGGCCTTGGAGCCTGGACAATCTACAGTCAAGTCCCATATCGGCCACATCCTGGCTGTGTGATCCTGGGCCGTACACTTTCCAGTGCTCCGGACAACAATCCAGGCAGCTTGGAACTTCTATTGGTAAAAAAGTTTCCTCTCCAGGGAGTTTCTTACACCCACAAAAATCACAGATCTAGTCCTTATCCTTATTATGTTCCAGGCCCTAAGGGAGATAGAAAGATGGGTAAGGCAGGAGCAATCCTGTTCTCTCAAAGCTTATGGTTTGGTAGCAGAGGACAAATGGAGACTGTTAACTAACATCTAAGATAAAAAATTCCTCATTAGAGAAAGCCTTTTTTCTTTTTTTTTTTTTTGGCTTCCACTCTGACAGAGAAGCTATTTGCAGGGATATTTACTGCTGTTGTTCAACTCCAACATACCTCTGATCTCACTGATGTGGTTACTCTTGCCAGCGGGGCCAGCCACAACTCAGCCATGCCGATATAGCCTTTGCAGTTCTCATCCGTGTCCTCTCATTGATTCAATAGAGGGGGTTCACCTAACATGCTGGGGACCTTCCTCATGTGCTCTTCACATTGCTTGGTCACCAATGGAGAATGTGGCCTGTCCATTTTGTTATGTATTATTCACTCCTGGCAAGGAGGTAGGATAGTGGGCAAAAGGCCTGGAGTCAAAACCTTTCAGGTGAAATCCTGCCCCAGATATGTGTTAGGCATCTGACCCTAGGAAAATCACTTAACCCCTTCTCAGCCTCAGTTTCCTCATCTGGAAAATGGAGATAGATTAAGAGCAGTACCTACTCTCATGGCTGTTGTGAGGATCAAATGAGATAATGTGTAAAGTGCTTTGCAAACCTTAAAATACTCTATAAATGCTAGCTATTATTACTTGCCATCAACATAACGGAAAACAAATACTCCAGAACTCTGATCAAGGCAATAACTATAAATTCAATATCATCAGCAGTGTCTTTATTTACCAGGAGGGCCATTATGATTGCCATTCTCAGGGAAAGGACCATGAGTTGGTTTAGCTCAAGCCAAATAGGATCATGGTGTACCACGTACAGAAATTCAGTGGGATATATAATTTACATCAAATTGCTTAGGTCTTAGAGAGGGGAGAAGAAAGGGGAAAAATTTGAAACTCAAAATTTTACTTAAAAAAATGTTAAAAATTGTCTTTACATGTAATTGGAAAAAATAAAATACTATTTAAAATTAAAAAAAAATTTGGTGGGGAGGTGTTTGAAGGAGGGGGCATTACAAAGACAAAGTCCCTGTTGTCACAGAACTTGCAACCTGGTGGGGAAGCTCAATTCCTTTAATTCCGACATAGTTCAAGTTATCAAAAGCAGCACTTTCCCTAGAACATTTGCAGAGATTTATAATCCAGTACTCTTTTCCTACTATACAAAACAAGAAAAGGAATAAAGCTCTGGTTGCTGCTAGTGGAGTCTTAGTTTTTACCAAGGCCACAGTGGCAAGGCCCAAAGTGTTAAGGGCTGACGGCAGTCCTGAGGGGACAGCACTAGTGACCCTCAGGGGAAGGCAACATGATAAGGTAGAAAGAGTGATGCATTTGGATTCAGAAGACTCATGTGGACTAATATGGAAACATGTTTTGCACAACTGCACATGCATAACCTCTATCAAATTGCTTGCCTTCTCAATGAAAGGGGAAAGGAGGGAGAGAATTTGGAACTCAAAATTTTAAAAACTGAATGTTAAAAATTGTTCGTACAGGGAAGCTAGGTGGTACAGTGCATAGAGCAGCAGCCCTGGAGTCAGGAGGACCCAAGTTCAAATCCAGCTTTAAGACACTTCAAAGTGTGTGACCCCAGGCAGTCACTTAAACCCAACTGCCTCCAAAAAAAATAAAATAAAAATTATTTCTACATGTAATTTGGAGAAAAAATAAAATACTAAATTTTAGAAAAAGAAGACCCACGTGTAAATCCCAGTTTTACGATGTATGACCTATGTGACCTGGGACAAGCACTTCATCTATAAAATAAGGGAATTGGTATTCTGGAAAATAATTTGGAACTATTCAAGAAAGTTCCCTACATTATTCCTACCCTTTGACTCAACAGTTCTACTATTGTAGGGCAAAATACCTCCAAGGAGATAAAAAACTAAAAGAAAGGTCAGTCAGTCAATAAATATTTGTTAAGAACCTACTAGGTGTCAGGCACTCTGCTACATGCTGGAGATACAAAGAAAAGTAAAAGATAACCCTTGCCCTCACAATCTAATGGGGAAGATAACTGCAAACAACTACTTCCAAAGGAACAGTATACAGGATAAACAGGAAATAATCAACAACAAAGGGAAGGCACTAGAATTAAAGTCCCTTTTGTAACAAAATAGCCTCATCAGCACTCTATGTTAGCAAAAAACTACATGCGAAGTAGGCACTCGATGGTTGGGGAATGGCTGAACAAATTGTAGGATATGGATGGAATGGAATAATATATGCTTGGGAAGACTTATATGAACTGATGCAGAGCAAAGACAGGAGTAGCTAATGAACAACATAAGCAAGGGCTGTAATGATGTAAATAGAAACAATCCAAATAAGTAGCCAAATGCAGATTAATGACAATGATTATAATCACAATTAGAGGAAAGAGGATGTGACACACATTCCCCTCTTGGTGAAGACAGGCACAACACAACAAACATGTCAGACTTGGTTGGCTGCTTTTTTGGTCAGTATGTTTAACTTTTTTGTTTTCTTTTCTTTTTTTTTTGTTATAATAGTGATGTTCAATGGTGATGGTGGCTGCAGGAAAATAGAAGCAAACAGCTGAGGTGTAAAAGGAAAAACAAACGATATCACTTTTAAAATGAAAGAAGAAACTGAAATAATGGAACTGGATTAGATGACCTAAGGAGGTCTCTTTCAGCTCTAAATCCAAGATCTTATGATCCTTTGACTTTTTCAAAGATGCAGCTAAAAATGCTCTCTGGAAAAGGTCACTGCTCAGGATGACTCAGAATGGCCCCCAGACCCATTTGGAAATGGTACAAGGTGCAAAGTCAGAGAGAATGGAAGGGGCACTGGGAGCCAATTATGTGGCACTCTTCAGCTGTCTATGCCCAAGCCTGAATGAGCATCTTACAGGTAGTGACACCTTGCCTGATCTCCGATAAATTCTTGGGAACTGAACATCCATAAGTATCATCACATACAAATTAGTCAACAGGTAGGTAGCGAGCACTCACTTCCATATGAGAAAAGCCTTTGGGGGCAGGCAAAAAGGAGAAATAATTCATTTGGCTCACTGTAATCCCTAACTGCAGAAAAAACACTGACAGGCATGAATGAATGTTCTAGGCAAAATAAATATGCAGAATTTCTCAGTTAACCAGTTAGTTAATCAGGAAACAAATAACTTCATTGGTCAAAGCCTCAAGCAGGAAGACAGAGAGGTTTTTTCCTGCCCCAGTATTTTATGATCCCAAGAATCTTCCAGAGAAAAACTGTTCAGCAGTGGTAGCTACTGGTGAAGCATAGGATTGCAACCCAACTCTATTAGACACTACATTCAGAAGGAAAAAAAAGGCTCCAAGAACGTCAGAACTAGAATGGACCTTAAAGATTACTTTAGTCCAACCTTTTCATTTTGAAGAAGACACTAAGACCCAGAGTGGGGAAAGGACTTGTCCCCAGTCACACAGTTCAGGAAGAATAAAACTGTGGCTACAATCCAGATTATAATACACCGGTTTTTTTTTTCTCACTACACAAAGGAAAAGAAGGAACACAGTTCTACTTGTTGCTAATGGAACCAGGTGACCATCCAGAATAAGAAAAACATCTTTATGCTCTCTGGAAACTGGAATTTGGCCAACGAGGAATGGAAAGATGCAAAAGAAAAAATTTTAAATGTAGTACAAGAATAAATAACTCATGTAAATGAAGACAATGCCCCACAGGAAGCGCAACCTTCCTAAAAAGTTTTCATTGTAATTGATTGGGGAGATTTTTATCCCCATTGTGGCTATGTTTCAGATTTTATACTGCAAGTCAGTGGGGTTTAAAATCAGTTTGCATTTTATAGATGTTCCCTGTTTGGCCAATTCTGCAAGAATGAATTCTCTTGAGCATGTGTGCCAATACAGAATTTTCTACAGGTATAAAATAATACTCCACAAAGCTGACTTTCTTGTTTCCTGCCTTTTGACATGGCATGATACATACAAAATGATCACAGACCATCAGAATTAGATGGAGGCTTAGAGGTTCCAACACTCTCGTATTTCACAGCTGGGAAAATTTAATTCCAGAGTGGATTCTGCTCATAGATACCTTTTACTTTTTATTTTTAAAACAAATTGACAACAGAAGCCAAAACTCATCCAACTATTCACACCTACTGTTGGCCATGACTAAACGGAAAGCAGAAGAACTCTGCTCAACTATTTCCATTCTTTCCATGATGATCTGTCACCTTTATCTCCACCCATCTCTACAGCAGATGACTCTGAACCATTCGTTCCCTGAAGGTGTCCTGATAAATCACAAGAGTCCACACTCCTCGGACCTCCAGAGACTGTCAAAAGGAGCATCATATCCTACCATGGCAGAGGTTGTAAGCACGCTTACACCAAGCAGAATCAGTCTCTTCCTCCTCTCGTTTCTAGGCCTTGGCAAGGAAGACAAATTTTTATGATCCTCTTAATTTGCTTTTATTATTTCCTATAAAAGACAGCCTAGAAAGGGTTGGCCAAGTTTTGAGCTTATAAAAACTACAATAGAGGTTTCAGGGAAAGGGAGTATGGCTTTGAGGAAGTCCCTTTCCCCATTCTAGGCCTCAGTTTTTCCATCTGCAAAATGGAGGGGGGAGGGTGGAAGAGCAAGGGGTGTGTGTGTGTGTGTGTGTGTGTGTGTGTCTGTGTGTGTGTGTGTGTGTGTGTGTGTGTGTGTGTGAGATAAATGGTCTCTAAGGAGCCTTCCAACCCTGGTATTCTATAATTACAGTGTAAGAAGATTCTCAGTTATTGATACCCACAGGATCTATGAATGAATCCCATTAAAGCCAAAGGGAGTTATACTCATAAATACGTTCTCCCTTGGAGTGACTAGTTAACAGCCCTCTTGGTGAGCAGAAAATGTGGCTTCATTATCAGTGAACGATTAGGGAACTTCCACAGTGTGCCGGCCTCACACAAAAGACAGAATCACTGCAGTACATTTAACAAACATACTCCTACATCAAAATGCTCATTATTTAAATTGGCACACGGTAGGTTATGTTAACAGATTTATTTATTGACTAAGTCTAATCATATTTCCTCACTTGGCATCAATACGGTATTTACTATTTAAGTTTGTTTCAACATGATATAATTATTCAAAAGTTTTCCATATTTGATTTTTTTACTACAGATTTTGGGATGGAAATTAAATGTCCTGGACTGCCAAACTAGATTTTATAAGGAGAAAACAAAACAAGCTTGGGATCACTTCAGTGCCCTCACCTCCGAGTCCATTTTGTGACCCAGAGATTTCACATTTCACTATCACCTTGGAAACTGGAAAGAATAGCTTTATAAAGGAGGCTCTCCTAGCAAGGAAACCAGGAAAAGGAGCTGGTATTTTGGGTCATGGCAATTTGGCTCTAGATGAAGAGATGAAACAGCACTACCCTCCCCTGGGTACGGAGGTGGCAGGGGACTCCAGGTGTGGGGTGCTGTACATGCTGTCATACAGTGTCACTGTGTTGATTTGGCTTTACTTTTTTCATTATAAGAAGAGCTCATTTGGTGGTAGAGATGGGAAGTTTATCCAGATATGACTGCAATGAAAAAAGCAAAAGGCATCACTCACACCTTTTTTTTTTTAAACTGGTCATGAGATTCTATTTCATTCTCATCTGCTTTCCTATTTGCCCTTGATTCAAAGGGGGGAAAAGTATATTTGAGAGTAGCATCTTTTCCAGTGAAGGTTATTTCCCAAAATTCAAACATGTCCCTTCAGACTAAAAAAAGTCACCATCCTAGAGATGTCATGAAGCATGTAAGTCAAACTCCCAAATAGGATGTCTAAGGCTCCTTCCAGTTCTGACACTCTTATGTTCTAAGGGACCTTTCCAGCTCTAAACTTCTCTGATTTTATCATCTAAACATTTTCCAAACTGCATTGGCAGAAGACACCAGATTCTGAAGTGGAAACCCCCTTGGATCAAACTCAGTATTTCTACTCTTTCTTTTGCTTCTGCAATGTCAACACATAACAATTTTTCCTTCTAATAGCCCCAGCCTCTCACATCTCTTCCTAAGCTCCAGTCCCAAAGAGGTATAAGGGATTCCTTTGGTTTCCTTCCCATGTCTTCTTTCCTTCCTTCTGGTGGCTCTCAGGGCAAGGGCCCCAGAGCCTCTCTAGGATTTCTCCTTCAGTGACTGATTACAGCATCACCTACAAGGACCGCCCTGAGTGCCTAGAGCCCAACATCCAGGTGTGGGGGGATGGGGGGGGAAAGAAAGCATTCAACTAGGAAGCAGAAAACATGACTCTAGTCATACCTGTGGCACTGATTTGTTGCTTGTTTGAGAGTATGGGACTTCACCTCTATGGGCCTCAGAGCCCTCACCTGTAAAATGGGGATGGGGGGGGTGTGAGAGAGCACCTTGGCCTCAGTGATCACTAAGATCCAGCCTGAGTCCTGGGATCCTGATGCTTCAATTTAATTCTACAAACATTGATCAAGGGCACTTGTTATGTGCTTGTAAGCAAGACACTGTATTAGATGCTGGGGGTGCAAATTCAGAAGTGAAAAACAGATCCCTGCCCTCAAGGAGATGATTCCTTATTGAAATCCTCTCCCTGAGCCTCAGTTCTTTCTTCTGTCAAAGCCTCGACTGGTGCTACAACTTCTAAATGTTCTCAGATTTCCAGTCTTCCTTTCTTCCACCCCTCCAATCTCTCCCATGAACCACAGCTGTCAGGTATAGATACCTCATCTGTTTAAAGCAACCTCATCCTAGTTCTCAGAACCTTCTTATGATTCAATTCAATTCAATCAACCTCCAACCCCCACTCTCCTCTGCCTACAGGCTAAAACCCAAACCCCTCCGAGTGGCAATTCAAGGCGCTCCATAATGTGACTACACCCTACCTCTAATTCAATGTTCTCTTCCACTTTTTCTTCCTTAGTCTAAATTCTATGGCAGTCAGACAAACCTTTACACACACACACACACACACACACACACACACACACACACACAAAGTATGCTAGTCATTTACCCATGGTGTCCCCACCCACTCACCCCTGCTCTCTGCTGACTCCATGCCTGATATAATCTAATACTGTATTTTTTTTCTTTTTTAAAAAAATCTGAACTTCACAAACATCCAATAATCCTAAATTTCCAGGGAATCTGGGATCTCATCAGTGTGGATGGATATTCCCTGCACTGGGGCAAACTGCAATTCCTCCAATGTCTTCCATCCTGTGTGATTCATGGCCCAGCTTTCCTGTATCCTCCATAGAAAATCCACCCTTTGTACTGCAGGCCCTTTTCTACCTCATAATATTCCAAGGGCCCCAGGGCAGCTGCTGGACTGTTTGTCCTTTACTCTGGCTACATGACCAACGTCTCTCCTTCTTTTCCTGCCATAAAAGCCACCAGGAGGCCTCCTACATGGGAACTGATCTATTCCCATTCCCCATCTTTCTCTAACTTGTGGGTTACATCTTACAGGAGTTTTTTTTGTTTGTTTGTTTGTTTTGTTTTAAATCCATCAAGAGTCAAATTGCAAAGTTCCTGATTCTACCCCTAGGTGGAGCATGTGGGGACCTGCTGGCCCAAGGCAAGCAAGACCCAAAGCCCAGCAGAGGAGACCTCAGCGGCATCCCCAGAGCCCAACCTCACCTGGCCAGGAACAAAGCACAAACAGTCAGACTACACATTCGGCAGGTTTCACCCAGATCACACACCTGGGCTATTTGAAATAAGACGACTGATTCCTATTTCTCTGGTACCTCATTCAAATTCTTTCTTTACTCACAACCACCTTGTTGTAGGTCATATGTGGGCTGCATGTTTATTATTAGCCCCCTCATTTTACATACAACAAAATTGAGGGTCAGAAAGGCTTGAGTGACTTGCCAAGGGTCACATATATCCAGAGCTAGGATATGAACCCAAGTTAACTGATCCCAGGATTCTGATCTTGAAACCATACCATCCGGCCTAGGTAATATTCACTGAATATTTATTGGAGGTGTCACCGGTGACAGCAAAGATAAAGAATGCATAGACTTTTGCCCATATGGGGCTCATTGCCTACTAAAGGAAATAAGGCATAGACAAAAAAGCCAAAATGCAGGGAGAAAATGCTATGGGCCTGGAGAGAGATATGCAGAAGGTACTATATAGTGACTTGGGGCAAAGTATTTCACCTTATGAGGCCTCAATGTCTTAATCTGTAAAACAAGGAAACCAGACCAGATGATCATTAAAGATCTCTACTAATTGTAATTCCATGACTCTTTAATAGGATTTTGGCAGGGAGATGTAGGAACCTGCCTAAGCAAAAGCATGGAGGTGGGAAGGGAGGGAGTATGGTTTGTCCAGCCAAGTTGAGAACACAGGTCCCACCATTATCAACTCACATTTCTTTAGTACTTGACAGTTTACAAAGCACTTTGGTTTAAATAAACATTTCCCAACCACCCTCTGAGATTTGTAGGATAAGAATTATTATGCCCATTATACAGATAGGGAAATGGGAGAGAGCTAGGGCTCAAACCCAAATTTGTTTACACCAAGTCTAGGGCTCTTTTCACTAAACATCACTACTGTGCAACTACACACTTTTCTGATACCATCCATCATCAACCTTAAACTACCAAGAGGCCAAGATCTGAGGGGGCTGCACCTGGCTCCCCTCTTGAACTGTACCTGGAAACTGGGTCACCAGTTTGAAACCCCAGGTACTACTTAATAGAGTAATGAGAACAACTTGAAAGTGATGCTCCCTGTGCCCCTGACCAAGGTTGGGGGCCCATCCCCCAGCACACATCCCCATACTTTAGTCTTTGAACCAGCTTCTCCCAACAGAGTTGGAGCCAGTGGGGGCAGTTTTCCAAAATGTGCCAGCAACACCATTAACTTCTCATTTATTACCTTCCCATTATCTTATCACTCCTATGGCCAACATCTCTGCCAGTCCTCCACCCAAGTCATCATCAGCTACTTAGGGTCAAAGAACAAGGATGAAAGGAACCTCAGAAGTCATCTAAACCAATCCCCTCATTTGATAGGTGAGGAAACGGGGCTTCAGTGAAGTCCCAAGACGTATCCAAAGTCACAAAGTTAAGTAAGCAGTGAAACGGAGACTGAGGCCCAGACAGAGACCCAGACAGAGACCCAATCTTGCAATCTTTCCTCTAGATCACGTTTTGTCTTTTCTAGGCCCATTCTGATCCTCAACTTACCTTTTTCGTGGCTGGCTCTTTCAAGCTGGTATGTCTGACTCCACATCAAAGGTGTCTGAGCTCAATAGATTTTGCTAAAATTTCTTATGTTTCTGGCTGGCAAAGAATATGGTGAAGAAAGCATCATGCTTTAGAAAAATCAGTCCCGCCCCCCCCCCCACCCTTCACAAGGAGCTCTGGCTGAGTGGCTCACTGAGGACACTCCCCACAGCCCCTCCAAGCTGCTGTAGCTGACCCGCTTTTACAATCTTCTGTTTATACCTGCTCCCTCCCTACCCAGAGATATCTTTTCCTGGCAAGGAGGACCGCACTCTTCTGAGGGTTTCTGACCTAACAAGGAGTAAAGAAACTTTTGAAACAAGGCTGCTACAGGAAGAGGGAGTGGGGGTGAGTTTTTCTCTCTGCTGCAAGGACCCATACTATTCCCATCCAGCTGTCTGAGCTCACTTGTCTAAGGGCCAACCACATGGAAACACTCAACCTCAAACTGAGTCTGGAACCATTTCTCAGGGTCATGAGAGTCAAAAAGCTGACAAAGAGCCACGGTGGCAATAAATGGTTTTAGTCCCACCAGGTCAAATTTGCTGCAAGACCTTACCAGTAGGGTTGGTGATAAACTATGGTTTAAGGCTGAGCTATAAACACAGAACAGTTAATATACAGCTTGGTCATAAATTGTACTTTTCCCCCAAACAAACTTTATTCAAGCTGGGCAATAAATTACTACCATTTTCATCGCACTATTCTTTTACAAATGATTTTCCATCATCCTTGGAAATAACCTAGCTGTCAATCAACAATACTGCCTGAAATTATACCATTAAAGCAAAAGGAAATAATGTATATAAAGTCCTTTCTTTGAAACTAGAAAGTACCATGTAAGTTTCAACCAGGAGCATAAACCAAGTATCTGCTGAGTACCTAGTTACTATATACAACCAACACTAAGGAAGGCACTGTGGGCAATTCGAATGGTATTAGACCCATTTTAATAATAATTAAAATTACTATTACAGCTAGGTGTATTACTATACAGCTAGGTGGCTCAGGGGATAGATCTCCAGCCTTGGAGTCAGGAGCACCTGAATTCAAATCTGGCTTCAGACACTTGACACTAGCTGTGTGACCCTGGGCAAGTCACTTAACCCCAACTGCCTCACCAAAAAAAAAAATAGTAATTCACACAATAAAGATCTGGGAGTCTTTGTGGACTTCAAGCTCCAGGAGTCAACAGTATCTCACACAATATCCAGGGTAAGGGAAGAAACAGTCTTGTTTCAGCCTGAATGAAGTACTGTGTCCACTTCTGCCACTTCTACCATTTAAGAAGGGTATTGATAACTTGAGGCAAGCCCTGAGGAAAGTGATCAGGATAGGAAACAGACTGGAAACCATCTATAGAAAGATCTGAAAGTGTTGAGGATGTTTAGCCTGAAGATTAGACTTGAGGGGACCGGGTTGGGGTGTACATAATTACTATCCTCAAATATCTGAAAGTCTATCATGCATAAAAGTAGAGTGGCTTTGCTCTTGGACCCAGAGGGCAGAAATAGAACCAATGGGAGTGGAGAGAAGGCAGATTAAAGTTTAATACATGCAAAAACTTCCTAATACATTAAAAAAACTAGAATGGGCAATAAACTGCCCTTCACGGGAAGTGTTTAAGCAGAGGTCTGATGACTGCCTGTCAGGGAGAGAAGGGATTTCTGTACCAGATCAGGATTAGAACAGATGACTGCTAAAATGGTATTCCAGCTCAGAGAGTCCATGATTCTACGACTGGGCCTTAAAGAGAAGATGGCTTCAGGAGATGAGTAGTGTTTGTTTGGAGGGGGGAAAGGGGCAAAGCAGGGCAAGGAAACAGTTAACCAGCTACTCCCATGATTACCTTATTAGCCCACTGTAACTATTTATGGTCTGTTCCCTAAGCCTGGGAGCATCTGAGAATTCAAACAAGTCAGGCACTCAGGGAAGGCTCAGGTTGCCTTCCAGGCCTGGAGTCTGTGACTCTGCAATCTTCTGGCAAATTGGCTTATTCCAATGAGATCCACAGCTAGAAAACTGTGTGCCTAAGGATGACCCTACCCCCTCATGGGGCCATGGGGAAGCCCCATCTGCTAAATACTTTTCATATGCTCCTGGTTGGCCTGTACACATGGCACTTTCTAGTTTGTTGTTGTTGTTCAGTTGTATCTGACTCTTTGCAACCCCATTTGGGATTTTCTTGGCAAAGATACTGGAGTGGTTTGCCATTTCTTTTTCCAGCCCATTTTACAGATGATGAAACTGAGGCATACAAGGTGAACTGTCACATAGGGTTATGCAGCTAATAAGTGTCTGAGGACAGATTTGAACCAACTTCCAGGCCTGGCACTCTATCCACTTTGGCACCAAGCTTCCCTACTTTCTAGTTACAGAGTGCCAAGCTAGCTAAAACAATCCTTTCCCAACACTGATAAAGAATTATTTTATAAAAAAGAGATCATAGGTTTATAGCTGGGAAAGATACTAGAGGTCATCTAGTCCAAACCCTTCATTTTACAATTGAAGAGAAGAGGTTAAGAGATTTATACAAGATCATACATAGAACCAGGGTCTGGGGCATGACTCAAACACAGGTCTTCCTGACCGCAGGGTCTATGGTGAGCTAGCCATCAGGCCAAGCTGCCTCTCACAGCCAAGAGCCAACATTTATAAAGTGCTTGAAGGTTTACAAAGTACTTGCCCTACAAGAGGTCAGTGAGGGAGGTGGGGCAAGATTTTTAATGGGGATTTTGGAGTGCAGACCTGTGATTTCATTAAGGCAAGGCACTCCCTGTTTGGAAAACTCCCATGCAGATCTGCAATTATTCTACAACTCCTAGTCTTTGAGAAGACAAGTGATTTGGTCAGTCACCCAGCCAGCAGGAGTCCAAAGTGGAATTTGAACTCTGGCTTGTCCTGATTCTGAGACTGGATCTCGATTTCCTCTTCCCTCCCCTCCCCGAGCCCCTAGTGGCACGCTAACTTTCTGGTCAAGTCCTACTGATCCCATTTTAGAGAAGAGGAAGTTGACTCACCCAGCCCACATGAGCAAGTAGCAAAGTCAGAATTCAAACCTATGTCTTTTGACTGAGTCTGGGGCTCTCTCCAATATCATACATCCTTTTAGTTCACTTGGAAAATAGGAAAGACTCTCAGAGACACAGAGTGAAACTGGAATGGGCGACCTTGTGAGATAGGAAGCTTGCCTCCCTGGTTGTGTTTAAGCAAAGGCTGGAATCCCAGCTGTCAGGAACGTTGTTGACATCTTTCTTTGAAAAGATGAGGCAGAACCTCAGATGTTACTTTATAGTCTAACTCCCTCATTTTATACATGAAGAAATTGAAGTCCAGGAAGTTGTGACTCACTCAACATTTTCCAAGTATGCTTCACCTTCAGAATAGGTAGTCCTGGAAAACTGGGCATGAAACAAAGTTCTGTAAAGCAAATTCAGGAATTATGAATCTAAGAGCTGGAAATGACCTTAGCTTTCTAGTTAAGAGAATATTTGGGGGGCAGCTAGGTGGCACAGTGGATACAGCACTGGCCGTGGAGTCAAGAGGACCTGAATTCAAATCCAGCCTCAGTCACTTGACACTTACCAGCTGTGTGACCCTGGGCAAGTCACTTAACCCTGATTGCCTCACAAAGAGAGAGAGAGAATATATTTGGAATTCAGAGGGGGAAGGAACCTTCTGGTCAACTGAACAAACATTTATCAAATGCCTACCCTATGTGCATCAGGTGAAAAACAGTCCTTGTCTTTAAGGAGTTCACATTCTACTGAACTCTCCCTAGGACTCACATAGTTCAAGCCCTGAAATCTAAAGAGAAGTAAGCAGAGGACCAGAGATGTGAACTGGCCTGCCCAATGTCATGGAGGTAGTAAGTAGCAGAGTTGGGATTCGGACATCCCACCAGCTCCAAACCCCCAGCCTCCTTCCCCCAACATCCCACTGCCTCTTGCTTCCTAACACAGGACAACAATGCCAGCTACAGTCTCCCTGACCAGCTTATTTGGCTTCCACCATCACTCTGGAGATTTAGTTGGGCCTCTGGGCCAGTTCCAGCAGAGAAGGGAAATTAGGGGGAACCAGTAGTATCAGGCAATGGCCTCAAGCCACAAGGCCAGAAGAGCAGGAGCCCAGAGACATGCACCTGGGCTGTGGTCCCACCTGCAATGCCTTTGCTGTAAGGTGCTGAGCAAGTCCCTTTCCTTTTCTGTTTGTTTGCTTGTTTGTTTATAGGCAATGGGGGTTAAGTGACTTGCCCAGAGTCACACAGCTAGCTATTAAATGTCTGAGGCTGGATTTGAACTTAGGTCCTCCTGACTCCAGGGCCAGTGCTCTATCCACTGCCCTTCCCTTTTCTGGACCTCAGTATCCTTAACATGAAAAACAAGACGGTTGGGCTAGATGCCCTTCCAGTGCTGACGGGCTATGAACTTCAAAAGAAGAAAAAAGGAAACCAAACCCCTGGCTCCTCAATTTTATTTATTAGGCTTAATACTGAAGTATTGTTTGAGTTTTTCCAAAACTGTACTTTTTAAATGGCCAAGGGGTAGGTCAGGGAAAGGGTGGGAGGGGAGGAGGGATGGAGGAGAGAGAAGACTATGGTCAAGTCTTGTTTTTACCTGCCTTTGAACTTTTATTTCTTTCTCTCTCTTTTTTTTAAACTTGATCTTTACCAGGGTCCTTTGTTGTCAACCGGTCCACTGGATCATTAGCCTTGTAACAAATGGTGGTTTGAGGATAAAAGACAGACCTTTGGAGCAGGCAGTGGCATTCCAAACTCTAGACTCTTGGCTCCACAATGTCTGATTTCAAAGAACTGCTGGGAGCTATTAGTTTAGTTCGCCCACCCAAGCATGCAGAACTCCAAGGGCTCCCTTCCTACCACTCGCATATGCCTTCCATCCCTGCTCACACACAGAGGCACTGGGATGCTGAGCTCACATTCAGCCTCAGGAGGGCTCAGGGCCAGTGTGACCACAGAGCATGGGGAGGAGGGGGGGGGGTGGAATCCTGGGAAGAGGGAACAGGAAGGGAACGCTTTCAAAAATGGAGTTACAACAGATCGGGGGGAAAAAATATGAAGGAGTAATCCTACAAAAATGCCTTTTAAAAATCCCCAAACATATGAGGATGAGAATATATGGCAGCAACATGCATGGTATTCTCCAGCCAAACTGGACTTCCCTGAACACGCTCCATGCTTTCTTCCCATCGCTCTGCTTTTGTTCACACCTTCTTTTCTGGACAGTTCTTCCTTTCCACGACTCCCTCCCAGACCCCTTCTAAAGAGGCATACTGGAAAAGTCTTAGATTTGGGGTCTAAGTGTCTGGGTTCAAAACTTGCCTCTGTACTTACTACTTGTGAGACCCTGGGCAAGTCACTTCACTTTCACTCATCTGCGGAATGAGGGGTTTGGACTCAGTGACCTTGAAGGACTCTTCCAGCTCTAAATCAATGACCCAGCTGTGGAAATCCTACTCACTTTACAAGGTCCAGCTTAAGGGCCACCTTCAGCGCGAAGCCTTCACTAAATCCCAGTTGAGCTGGAAACAATCTGTTCCCTCCGTGAGACTTTCACAGCAGTTGTTTGTACCTCCTATGACACTTGTCCCATATTGTCTCATGGGTTGGCCATGTCGGTCATCCTAACCCCTCAAAGACTTGAGATCACATTGTAGGAGTCAGGACGGCACAATGGCAACAGCAACGGATTTGGAGTCAAAATAGACTCGGGTTCAGATCCTGCCTCAAGATACTTTCCTGGCTATGAGACCCTGGGCAAGTCGTTCAAATTCTCAGCCTCAGTTTTCTCATCTGCAAAATGGAGGCAGTGATACTTATAGGATGTACCCCCACAGAATTGTGAGGATCAAATTGGAAAATGTGTATAACATGTTTTATAAACCTTAAAGAGCTACAGAAATGGGCTTTTATCATCACCATCATCATCATTATTTTTTAACTAATAATAACAGAATCATGGAATTCAGAGTTGGAAAAGACCCGACCTCTGTGGTCATACAGGCCAATCCACCCTGGAAAGGAATTCCTACTGGAACACAGCCCACAAGGTGGGTCATCCCACTTCTGCCTGAAGACTGCTAGTGAGGAAGAACCCACCATCTCTGGAAATAGCTCATTCTACTTTCAGAGAGTTTTTATTGTTGGGAGGCTTTCTTGACTTCAAGCCTAAATTTGCCTCTGTAGCTTCCACCTGCTGTCTCTGGTTCTGCCCCCTCGGGCCAAATGGAACCAGTCTAATCTAATTCCTCCTTCCACATGGCCTCTCGCTCCCCAGCTGGCTATACTCCTTTGGATTCCCCATCATGTCCCTGTGCAGGGACCCACCCCTCTCTTCAGCTTCCTTTTGTGTGTCTTTCCCCTTCAGACTGTAAGCTCCTGGATGGAAAAGGCTCTCTCTCTCTTTTCGAATTTGTATCCCCAACACTTAACACAGTGCTTGGCATATAGTAGGACCTTAAGAAATATTTAATGACTGTCTGAAAATCAATATGCTTACAATGTGCTAGTCACTGTATTAGGTGTTGGGAATACAAATACAAGCAGAAAGACAGCCCCTTCCCTCAAGGAGCTTACAATCTAATAATAGAGAAACCAACAAGGGGAAAATCTATGTTGGTTCTGAATCTCATTAATAGGGAGAAACTGGAGTCTGGGGTAGTAATGACGGGAATACTGGAGAAAAGTGACCACTGCCTCCTAAGACTGTGATAGGCAAGGAGAGGAAATTCAGGAATTGTCTTGACACATACCCTAGATTTTGAGAAAGCAGATTGGAAAGAGGAAGGACAGGTAGGATCCCATGAACTAAAATTCGATAGAGCAGGGTCAACCCTAGAGGAATGGGAAACTTCTCAAGAATGAAATTCTAAAGATACAAATGGAAACTATCCCAAAGAGGAGAAAAAACAGGAGCTGTCTGAAGAGACTGATACGGATACACAGGGAACTGACCAACCAACTTGCATTTTTTAAAGACAGATACATGATACTTTTGGAATAAAGGGAAGGGAACAGAAGATGAAAAAGCAATATAGCACGAGTCTATAAAAATAGGCTCAGGAATCCAGAAGCTTTGTATGAGGTGAGGATGGCAAAGGATGTTTAATATAAACAAAAAAGTATGTGTGTGTGAGCATACTAAAAGGGAATGATCAGAGAAAGGCTAGAACAACACTGCATGGGATGAGTGGGATGATTCTACCTCACATAAGAGAAGGCAGAACTACTCAAATCTTCTTTTACTTCTGTTTTCTCTGCTAAGGACAACAACCTTTGCAACTGACAAAAGAGTTTAATAAGCTAAAAACTATACTAAGACTTCTGAGACTCCCAGTATGTATTTCACTTGGCTCAATCCCTGCCTCCCAGAAACAAAACAGGAACCTCTCAAGTCAGACTTTGGTCTAATCCAGTTTGCTGCTGTCTTATGAGAAACTGAGGCAAGCAAAACAATCAATCAGTGAAAGTACTCAATTGTAACAGAAATGGAAACATTAAAATAGAAACCTCCACACCCATTCCTCAAATGAGCACTCTGCCAAGAACTCTTCTCTTCCCCAGAATAATATAGACAGAGGTAGACAATATGTATGCATGTCAAATCCTGGAAGGAAATATCTAAGCAACAGCAGGCATTTTAAAGTGGGTCTGCAGAATTTTTCTCCATGAATTAACTACCCTGGCCCACTTAATAGATCAAACTTGAGATTCTGGCATTGTGTTCTAAACAAGCTCACCTATGCAAAGGGCACAGGACAAGGGAGACAACAGCCTCCAAAGGAACAGAACAGAAAAGAAGCTCACCAAGGGCAGGCAGTGCTCAACTTGTAATTGATTGTGTTCTATCAATAGTATCATATTCATGGTTTGCTTCTAACTCAGATTACACTTTCCCCCAGAAACCATGTTATAAAAGTGGTTATAATTTCCAGTCCAGTTCATTAAAATATACATTGACCTACAAACAATAAAACCCTAAAAGACTCACATTTACAATGAATAGTAGAAATCTTAGCACTGAAATAAAATAGAATAAAATTAAGTAAATTTATTACTCATGAATGTTAGTGCTAAAGGAAAAACTGGTTTTATTACCATAATTAGGATAATAAAGAGACACAAGGAGACTTCTGGACAAGTTGTGAAGGATATTACTAGGTACTTTCAGAGGTTAATGACCTCTGGCTGCCCCTCACTACTTCTAATTTCCCTTCCAAGTTTACAGCTCTCCTTACCATTCATACTTTTAAACTGATCAACCATGATCAGAATCATGGTGTGGGTCACAAATCAACAGGAGAGAAGAATAAAGAAGACAACAAAAAAATTTCCCTGAACTGAGCAAGGGAAGAAAAGGAAAAGAAGTTAAAGAATGTATAAGTACATATGAAAACGATGCCTTGAATAAGGATTAACAGGACTAGGAGTAGAAAAAGAGGAATACAAAGAAGGATGTCATGAATACATTAACTAGCTAAGAGGAAAGAAAAGAGGTGGTAGGTCAGACTTTTTTCCATATTGGCCACTGGGTGGTACAATCTGCCTAAGAAGGTCTTACTGGGATAGGAAATTGGATCTCTTCCCAGTGGAGGGCATGGGATCCCCATTTGGCAAAAAGTGGAGGGGGCTGATGGGGGGAGGAGAGCCAAACACGGGGCACTTACTGGTCATGTCCCTGGCTCCACACTCAAGTTTCAAGTTCAGATTGGAACTAAAGATGCAGCCTCGTCCTAAGCCAGAGCTTGAATTACTACCACCACCCTTCTGGGAAAAGCTAGAATCCCATCATCTTTGGGTTCAGACGAAAGAGAAAGCTAACGGATACTCTGAACCAGTCATCTAATGACGTCAATTTAGAGGAAGGGAAGAGAAGGAAGAAAATCAAGAAATAGGGGTTCAAGGAGGCATCTGCAGTACAGCAGAATTTAAAATCAAAATTCCCAAATTCCACTGCCACTTAATTGTGACCTCAGGAAAGTTGTTTCCTTCTGTATGAGCCTCAGTTTCTTCATCTGTAAAATGTGCCCATCTCATAAGACTGTTAAAGATGAATTTTATCAATAATGCACAACCTGTTACACTGAGGCAGTTGTTATTATTAAACACCATGTTAATTGCTTGGAACTCAATGACCTCTAAATAACCTTCTAGTTCTATATGTATAATGCTATTATTGTTAGATCTGGATCTGCTATACATCTTGGTGACCGTTCTGTAACTAATCTTTAGGTTCCAGCACATATATATGTTCCAGCACATATGGCAGTATATGCCTGTAATCCCTACTGCTTAGGGATCTCAGGAGCTACAGGGTTATGAGTTCCAGTATAGCTAAAGTCAATGGATGTCTGAACTAAGTGTAGCACTGACGAAGTAGAGGGTCGCCAGGCTGCCTAAGCAGGAACAAACAGGCGTGGGTCAGAAATGGAGCCGGTCAAAGCTTCTTTGCCAATCAATACTGGGACTGGGCATGTCAGTGGTTGTTGTATTTCCAGCCTGGGCAAGAAAGATAGGGAAACCAAGTCTCAAAAAAAAAAAAAAAAAGCTGTTTACTGGGCTACCAGGACAAAGGAGCTATGGCATATACAAAAATGAACCAGATACTTGTACTTGCCCTTAAGGGTTTACAGTCTAGTTCCAAAGAAAAGACAGAGGAAGAAAAACCCAAACAAATAGGCTAGATAAATAACAGTTCAATACAACAATCCAAGAAATGTCCCCAGGCAGCACATGACAAATTGGCAAATGACCAGGGAATAGATGCTTTAGGAGTTCAGGAGAGGGTGAGTTTGCTGAGCTGGAAGGAGTAGTCCTGGGAAGGTTTCTCAGGAGGGAAGGGTTTTGGCTGCACCTGGGAGGAGGAGTAAGATTTCGAAAAGAGGCCAAATACAAAGGCTAATTAATTACAGCACCTTGGGGAAGGCATTCCCACATCTAATGGAATAGGGGAGGAGCCAGATCAAAAAGAAAAAAGATAAAAAAGAGATCGATCGGTTAGAGAGGCAGGAGAACCCAGGATAGTGCCTAGAAACCAATAAAGGAGGACGTCTTGCTTGGGGGAGGGGGTGGTTAGCATGAAAACTACAAAGAGGCTTAGGGGGAGGAGGACTGAGAAGAGGTCACTGGACCGGTGATCTTGGCTGTTTGGTCAAGACTCCTAGCTCTAGGAAGTCTGGCAGTTTGGGACGCAAGACTCAGAAGCAGATTTGCAACTCACTCTAGAAAATAAGGAGACTCTGGAGAGGCCACGCTGATTACATAAGGACAGGTGTACATATTTGCTGATGCAATCATTCAAATACACACCTGCACTGGCCAGGTGCAGGCCCACAGCACAGCCAGCCCCGCCTGCCTTCCCACTCTGCCCCTTCCCTACAAAAAATGCATGCCAGATAAGACAGACAGAGAGGTAAGATCCTAGTCCTCCATCTGGATGTTTGCCAGTCTCTCTCCCTCTCTCTCCCTCTCTCTCTCCCTTTCTCTCTCTCTCTCTCTCTCTCTCTCTCTCTCTCTCTCTCACACACACACACACACACACACACACACACACACACACACACACACACACACACACCCCCCCAAATCACCAAATCTTCATTTCTGAGGAAATTCCTCAACGTTGAGAAACATAATGTTACTATCTTAACCAATGTCAAAATGTTTATTCTGAAGGATCAAAAGAAACTATATTCCACGTCGGGCCAAATTAAAATCTATAGAAAATTAAGATCTCTATGATGAAGTGTATTGAACAATCTGCAGAACTGATAAACACCTCCTCTTGAGAGAGATGGAGGAGAACTAGAGATGGAGAAACTCATACCTCATCAGGCAGCTGCCGGGTTTTTTGTTACATGGAAGAGGTACATGGGGAAGGGAGAGGATTATTATATAATGGACTTTGGAGGAAATAACTATGATAAAAACAGAATTACTACAAAAAAATAACTTAAAAAAACCAACCAACTGGTAATTCCGGCCTTGGAGTTTGTATTGAAACTTGGACTTCTTTGTCATGGGTTAATAGAATTATGAACCAAAATGTATGAAGCCAATGTGCTGCGACATTTATTTATTCACGCACTGGGTGGCTTAAGAACAGCTATGACAAAACAATGCTTTTCATATGGGTTTCAAACTTTATTATGCATTTTGGTCATTAATTTACCCAAACTCCTTTGGTCATGCCAAGATTATAGTAAAATAATTAATTCGATAAGGGAATATCACTCTCGTTAATTTGCTGTTGTTCTGTTGTTTCCGTCGTGTCTGACTCTTTGTGATCTCATTTGGGGTTTTCTTGGCAAAGATACTGGAGTGGTTTGCCATTTCCTTCTCCAGCTCATGTGACAGATGAGAGAACCGAGGCAAATAGGGTTAAGTAACTTGCCCAGGGTCACTCAGCTATTGAGTGCCTGAAGCTGGATTTGAACTCCGGAAGATGAGTCTTTCTGACTCCAGACCTGGCACTTGATCTACTTTGCCACCTACCTGCCGGTCCCTTTAATATAGATCCTTTTTAGGGTTGTCTCTCTCTTTTTAAAGTCATCTAGCTGAAACATCCAGATTGGAAGGTTTAGAAGGCACATTAAAAATAAATTAGTAAAATATACTTTCATTTGAAAAAGGGCACAATATTTCCAAGTAATGTAGCTTGCTCCACCCAGCTACATGTCCACTGAGGCAAATTCCAGAAAAATAAAACAGAAAGAAGCCACAAAGTACACAAGACCCCACATGTCCGTAAACCCCTCAGTTACCACCAGATGGTCATATAAACAATGAAGGAAGGAACTGTGCTCGATTGCTATTCAAACAGAACTTAGATTTAAATAAACACATGGCCTCACAGAATTATAGAATTCCAGAGTCGATCGGGACTCTCCAGCTCATCTCATCCAATCCACACATGACTCTTTTCTCCATCTTCCCCAAAAAGTCATCCACCATTCTGTGCTAAGGGCTTCCAGTAATGGGGACTTCAATTACCTCTGGAGGCACCCATTCCACTTTTGGATAGCTCTAAATATTAGGGTGGCACTAGGTGGTGGATAGAGAGCGCCCAGCCTACAGCCAGGAAGACCCAAATTCAAATTTGTTCTCAGACGCTTACTAGCTGTGTGATCCTGGACAAGTCACTTCATCCTGTTTGCCTCCGTTTCCTCACCTGTAAAATCAGCTGAAGGAAGAAAGACAAGAAAACCCTAAATGGGGTCACGATGAGTCAGACATGACTGAAATGACTGAATAGCAAAAAGATTGAGGGAAGAGAAGTAATGCATAATAAAGTTGGGAAAGGAAATCCGAAGCCAGGTTGTGAAGGGCTTTAAATGCCATAGGGAGAGGCCTGTACTTTAGGAATTTTGATTTGGCAACCATATGGAAAAGGTTGAACTCTGATGATTTTTTTTTTAAGCACAGCCAATAGATGCCAGAATCCCTCCATTAGTAGAGGAAACAACCCCACTGCTAAGTTATCAGGGTTCTTGGGTTCTTTGTAATGTAAAGTCGAACAACAGGCTGCCCTCCTGCTCCCTCTGTGCTGCTAGACACATCTCAAAAAGATGAATACAGTTCTTCCCAAACAGCACTGCACACAGGTGGCTGATTCATGTCTATGTGTGGTCCCCTCAGTCTTCCCTCTCTCCCACCGTATGCTCATATCTTAACTGCTTAGTAGGGGCTCCTCCCTGTTCTACCTCTTGTCCCTTCCATGTTGGGCATATTTATGCTGACTGCCTCATTCTGTTGACTTCTGGCCACTTCTCAAACCTATCAAGGTCATTTTGACTCCTAACTGAATCCTCCAGAGTGCCAGCCACCTGGCACCCGCCCCAAGCTCAGTGCCACCTGTAAACCAACCTAACACAGTCTCTCTTTCATCATTTAGGTCACAGAAACATCACAACTCCAGAAAGCAAAAAGCAGAACCAGTCCTCTCCAGGGCCATACCCTTCCCCTCCCTGGCCCACTAGGCTCCCAGCACTTACACAAAACTTCTGCACTCACCAGGGAAATGTGGTTTCTCCCTCCGCCTCCCTGCCCCCAACAGCTAGATGGGTTTGATGATAAATATTCCCAGTCCATCACCAATAGGCAGAATTAAAAGATTTGTTAAAGTCAAACTAGATTACATTTATTGTTCCTGTCACTCACCGGAGATTAGTTCAGCCTGACAAAGCCTGTCCTTTATAAGGCAAGCCAGTTACTGCCTGTTCTTGTTACAGAGTATTTCATTGTTTCTCAGCACTATCCGATGTACCAGAATAGCATATTATGATACATCTTGTCAGTCAGTCTCCTAGCATTTATTAAGCACCTACTATGTGCCAGGTGCTGTGCTAAACACTGGGGATACAAAGAAAGACAAAAACCAGTCCATGCCCTCAAGGAGTTCACAGTCTCATGGCAGAGACAACACACAAAGAACTATGTCCAAACAAGATATAAGTAGGATAAATTGGGAGTGGTCCTAGAGGGAAGATGCTAGCATTAAGGGGGGCTGGGAAAGGTTTCTTGCAGAAGGTGGGATTTTTGCTGAGATTTAAAGGAGCACAGCCTGGAGACAGTGACAAGGGGAGAGAGGGAGAGAGAGAGAGAGAGAGACAGAGACAGAGAGAGAGGGAGAGGGAGGGAGGGAGAGGGAGAGGGGGAAAGAGGGGGAGGGAGGGAGAGAGGAAGAGAGAGGGAGAGAGACAGACAGACAGAGAGAGAGGTGGAGTGTAGAGATAATTTCCGAATTTTTCCTAGAACATAGGTTCTAATGCAAGCAAATAAAGATTAAAAACTGGGCGGCTAATAAATATTGTCTAGGTTTCTATCCTTCCATGTATTCTAGACAGCACTTTTCCAGGAACATAATGGATAATAATGGGACAGATAATTGGTGCAGTGATCTGCCTGAAAGGCAACCTTCAGTGGCCTTAAGTTGTTTGGAGTTGTTTTGGGATGAAAATGATTTCTGCTTCCAGCAAACTAATAAACAAGGAAATGTCTTTTGGGTTCATATTAAAACAGACCTGCCTCCCCTAAGCATACACTGGAGAGAAATGAGACCTTGTTTGGTGCCTGGGACTGGGGGAGGGGAGAGAAGAGAGGAGGGAAGAGAGGCAGTAGTCTGGTACTAAGATTTACAGATGATAATCTGCTCGTGGATAATACCAGGGTCGAGTATATCTTCAACAAAGATTCTCAACCCAGCATCCATGAACTTGTTTTTAAAAAACATTTTAGTAACTATATTTCAACATAATCAGTTTCCTTTATAATCCTACACATTTTATTTTATGCATTTAAAAGCATTCTGAGACAGGGTCCATAGTCATTACCAGACTTCCCAAGGGGTCTAGGACATAAAAATGGTGAAGAAGCCCTACTGTCCATTATGGGGCTGAACCATCTGCATTCCTACTACAGGACTTGTTACCGCGCATAAGAACTTTGCATTCTTACAGAAAAGGCACTTAAAAAAAGACCAAAAAGGCCAAGTTCTAGAATCTCAGAATGACTTTACCTCTCAGGGACTCAGTTTCCTTATTTATAATAAAGGGATTGGATAGGTTGACCTCTGAGGTCCCTTCCCCCTCTAAATCTATGACCCTAATTGAATTATTTTCGCCAATCCCTTAGCCCCTTTCCCTATAGCTGATCTTGCCCTGCCAAAAATGTGTCTTGGATCATTCCCACCATCTGCTGCCTTTGCTCCCACTCATGGCTGAAAGAAAGAATGAAGGAAGGAATAAAAAAAAAAAACCCAACCATACTGCGGCAGCTAGGTGACACAGAGCACCAGCCCTGGAGTCAAGAGGTACTGAGTTCAAATACTGCCTTAAACACATACTAGTTGTGTGACCCTAGGCAAGTCACAACCCGATTGATTGCCTTCACACACACACACACACACACACACACACACACACACACATACTAGTTGTGTGACCCTAGGCAAGTCACAACCCGATTGATTGCCTTCAAAAAATAAAATAAAGAATGGTAGTCTTCAACCCAGAACTCTTTTAAAAAAAAAAAGAAAGAAAGGAAGAAAGAAAAACTGGAGAAAAGTCACAAAGCCATGCTAATCCTGTCCACTACAAATTTATGTTACATAATCTCAACTGGAGCCTCATGGAAGCAAGATAATCCTTTTATACCTCCCTAGACTGATACACTATCCCACTCTCCTGAATGGCATTTCTAACCCTTCCTCCTTCAAACCTCCCATGCCTTCCCTTCCCTCACTTTCTCAACCGAGGGCCCTGCCTACTTCATTAAAAAAAAAAAAAAAAAAAACAACAACAAAAACTGAGGCAATTCACTGAAAGCTCCCTCTTCTTCCCTCCTCTTCATTCAAGTCACTCAGATATGTGCCTTCTCCCTACAATCTCCTCCTTTCCCCCTTGTTTCAGATGAGGAGCTGGCCTTTCTCCTTGCCCAAGGCAGACGCTTCTACATGCACAAATGATCCCATTCCATTTGCTCTTCTCCAGATCACTGCACCTTCTTACCATCCCCACTCTCACTCCTCTTTAGTCTTTCCCTGTCTACTAGCTATTGCTCTACTGCTTACAAATATGTCCATGTCTCCCCCATCCTCGAAAAACCTTTCATCTATCCTCTCTAAGTAACCTACTATGTATCTCTTCCTTTTCACGGCTAAAATCCTTGAGAAGGCTATCTATAATTGGTGCCTTCACTTTCTTTCCTCTCGCTCTCTCAACTATTCACAGTCTGGTTTCTGACTTCATCATTCAACTGAAACAGCTTTCTCCAGAGTAACCAATGATCTCTAAATTGCCAAATCTAATGGGCCTTTTTTCAGTCCTCATCCTGTTGATCACTTCTGAAAATTGAGAAAATCAAACTGATTCTATTCTGTAATTTATTTCATTTTGGATTACTACAGACATTTTTGTGTAACTACCTCAGTCAGGTTTCATTTGTCTCTGACTTAAGTTTGGAAGTTCAGCTTTCCAGTAAATCACTCTCTAATTTAAGTTTAGAAGTTCAGTTTTCTTGCTAATCACTGCTCTATTCTTGTGTCAAGGAAATTTGTTAACTTTGAAGGATGCAGAAGGATGCCAGTTTTCTCTGCAGCACTAACTATCCTTCAAGAAAAGTCCGGTCTGTTACCACTGTTGACACTAACTAGACATGCCAATGGACACCACCAATGAGCTTCCCATAGCAACAAGATGGAAGAAGGGGTTGTGGCTAGCCTTTCATTCCAAATTTCCAGCCAATCATTTTGTTCCCTACATCTATGATGCTTCTGACTTTGTAACCAACCACATTGTTTTCTCCATCTATGATACTGCCTTCTATTTTTCGGATGCTCCTCTCATAGTCCATAAAAATATTGTGTAAGCCCTTATTCAGGGCCTTAGCTTGCTAAGAAGACTGAGATCTTATTTACTGGCAATTTTGAGCTTTGCTAACAAACTGATCGTGCTAGGAGCTTTGGGCCTCATTTTGCCTTAATTTTAATCGAGATACTTCTTGATACTCTCTTATCTTAAGGTTTTCAAGACAATAAGGTTTTCAAAACAATGTCCTCTCCAGGTTCTCTTCCTAGAAGTCTGACAGCTCCTTTGCTAGATCTTCATTCTCACTAACCATAAATATCCCCTATGACCACTGTCCCTGGACCCTCTTCTCTTCTCCCTTGGTATTATTTCACTTTCTTATCAGCTCTCATGGATTCAATCATCGCCATGATGATTCTCAAATCTACTTATCCAGGCCTAACCACCCTCCTAAAGTCTAGTCTCACATCTTGAACTGGGTGTCCAGGAGACATCTTAAACTCAATATGTCCAAAACTGAGCTCGTTATATTTGCTCCCATACAAGCATTTCCCTCTTCCTACCTTGCCTAATACTGTAAATGGCACCACCATTCTCTCCATCACGCAGGCTCAAAACCTAAATGGTCATCCTCAACTCCTCCCTCTCTCCCACCCCACCCCCCACATTCAATCAGCTGATGCTACCTTCACAGTATCTCTCTTATATGCTCCCTTCTCTCCTCCAACAATGTCAGGAACAGGTGTAGGCAACCATCACCTCAGGGTCATTCCCGGTTCTCCCCACTTCAGTTCATCCTCCACTTAGCTTTCAAACTGATTTTCCTAAAGCATAGGTCTCTGGAAGACCTGGGTTCAAACCCAGCCTCAGACATGTATTGGCTGTGTGACTTAACTGGTTTTCCTCAGTTTGTTCAACTGCAAAATGGGGATAATAGCACCTACCTCAAAGGGTTGTTGTGAGGAACAAATAAGACAATATTGGTTTAAAAAAAAATTTAGTACAGTGCCTGGCACACAGTAGGCTATAAATAGAGTATATACACATATTTATTTATTCCCTTCCCTTTGTTTATTCTCTTCCCCTTCCTAGTCAATAAACTCCAGTGTCTCCCCATCACCTCCAGGATCAAATATGAAATCCTCTTCTTCAGCATTTAAGCTTTTTACAAGCTAACCCCTTCCTACCTTTCCAATCCTCATATACCTTACCCCCTTCTACCCACTTCCCCCAGGTACTATGCAATCCAATGACACTGGCCTCCTTTTCTGTTCCTCACACAAGGCACCGCATCTCTGGACTCTGACTTCATTTCCACCGCCTTCCCCCTACTATGCCTGGAATTCTCTCCTTCCTCATCTCTGCACCCTGGCTTCCTTCAGGCCCTAACTAAACCCCACCTTCTGTAGAGACCTTTCTCAATCCCTCTTAATGTCAGTGTCCTCCCTCTGTTAATTATCTCCAATTTATCCAGTCCATAGCTTGTTTATGCAGCATTATTTGCATGCTGTTTCCCCCAATTAGGCTTTGAGCTCCTTTGGAGCAGGGGCTGGTTTTTGCCTTAACTTGTATCCCCAGCACTTAGCACTGTGCTTGGCACATAGCAGGCATTTAATAAATAAATCCTTGTTGACCTGAGTGCCATGGCAGGATCATGCTCAGAAAGGCTGACGGTAGGATACACATGAAACTTTTCTCAATGAACTTGGGGGCAAGTTAGAAAAACAAGTTCCTTTCAATGCTCTGCTTCTCAGCTACCACCCTGAGAACAAGCAGCTGACTCACACCTTTTTTGCCTGCTGGTAATCCTGGCTGGAGGCAACACCTGTGCAAGGGTACATCAGCCTGGAATCAGAGGTGCTTGCACTCTGGGGCTAGGCCGGCCCCTGGGAAGCTGTGCATTTGCACTTCCCTAAACTCTTCCCAGCTGTGCTCTGCTGACTCTACAGAAAGCCTCCACCTGCTCCCACAGACAGCCCAGCTGCAGGGAGAGGAAAACACCTGGCTCAGGGTGCCCCACAAGCTCCGGGAACAGCTCTGAAGCACGGGGGGCTCTCTTAAGCCAGGTCAGCATTTCCATTGTTTGCCCGGGCAGGCTTAGGGCTGTGGGTTATTAGGGACCTGAAGCAGAACCAGCCACAAGCCAATGAAATACCTCAAAAGCTAGCTAGAGCTGGGATCCAGAGACTTCCAGACAAAATGTGCAGATAACTCAAGCTTCCCATCACACCCTCCCTTCCCAAACAGTAAATAACTGGTTTAAAAAAAAAAAAAAAAGCTGGGTGGGAAATGAATGTCAACACACAGAGCCTTCGGGGGTGGAAGGAAGGCCCCAGTAGTTAGGACCAGTTTTAAATTATGAGCATGGCAATTTATTTGTCTGAAAATGACAATGGGATTAACTTCCTTTTCTGTTTTTGAAGCCAGGGGCAAATTTACTCAACTAATTCTCTGGGAAGAAAATTTGCATCTCTTCCGGGCAATTTCTGGCAAGCCACAACCTCACAAGTCCTAAATTTCATCTTCAGTGAAACTAAAGTGTTGGTCTAGAACAAAAGTTCTTAACCTTTTTTGTTTTATAGACCTCTTGGGCAGTCTGGTGAAGCCTAGGGACCCCTTCTCATAATTGTTTTTAAATGCATAAAATAAAATGTACGGGATTACAAAGGAAATCCCCATACTGAAATGTAGTCGTCAAAATTAAAAAAAAAATTTACAGACCCTCCTCCACTACTAGTCCCCCATTCCAGTAATTTTTCCAACTGAAGTGCCCCTTCCAGTCCTTCTTTTTAAAGTAAGCAGCCTGATGACAGGGGCTGCTTTTTGCTTTTTGTGTTTTTATCACAGCACTCAGTGCTTGACAAAAAGCAAGGGCTTATTAATTGCTTTCCCATTCATTCATTCGGTCGATCAATCTTAAGTACAGCCTCTACCTACAAAGAATATCAAACTCAATTCAATAGGCATGTAATAAGTAGGATACCATGGGTGCAGTGTAAGACTCAAAAATGAAAAAAAAAAAAAGACTGCCCCCCCATTACATTCTACTTTAATCCAAAAGCAGTCTGTTCAATGCCAGTGGACTTTTTCCCTCCTTGCCCCCCCCAACTATTCTTTCCTTATCACTTTTTAAATAATACACTTTAATAAATATTTATTGAATGAACAAACGGCTAGCAACCCGCCAGACAAGGCTTGCCAGTTGCCCAAAGTAGGTTCATGTGCCCCATCTCACTGTATCCTCACAATACTCTTTCGTGTAAGGTGGACATGTCAGGGATAAGAATACCCAATTAACAGATAAGGAAACAGAGGCTCATAAGTTAAATGACTTGTCCAGTTAGTGTTGGAGGGGCAAATAGAACCCAAGTCCACAAGTCTACTGCTCTGTCTAGGACACCCTGAAATTCTTTACATACCCAGTTTATACTTGTTCCTATTATGAGCTCACACTTTCCTTAACTAGACATGAACTCAGCAAGGAACAAAAGATTTCATTTGCCATTTCCTCCCCACTGCCAAGCTCTGGCCATGGTTAGAGTGCAGCCCATGCTGCCGACATGGTCCACACTTGTTTTTTTCTTTGCTTCTGAAGAAAATACTAAACGCTGGAATTTGATGCATATCGATCTTTAACATTAGATGTTAAAACCAAAATCCAATCTGCTGGGAAGATAAGTCAGTCTGCACTGGTGGCCAGTTAATCTGTCTCTAAAGAGATCCCTGGCTCTGAAAAACTGAGAACTGACACAGCAATAATCTCAGACCACAGGAAGGGCAGGGTCGTCCCTTCAAACCCTCCCTGTGCCCTCAGCAACCTTAAACAAGGGACATTTTCTAGCCCTGGCACTATTCTGACAACATAACTTTATAGATCTTTTATTTCTTTTTTTGTCATCAGATGATGGAGCAACATTGGCTCTCACAGCCCCCAAGAAACAAGGAACACCTGGAGGAGCAGGACGCTTCCCTCCCCTCTAGGCCAAAGAGATAACCTTCAACTTTCTAAGAAAGGGAAAGGGATCTACTGAGTATGGGTAAGCCAGCCACCTGTCCTGCCTCTGACATCACACAGAACATTTGGAAAGCTGTCTACAAAAGGAAGAAGGGAAGGTGTGATCTCTTTGAAGGTTGGTCACCCCCAAATGACCGACCATATCAATACTGGATTTCTCTAGCCTTTGCTATAAAATCAGCTCCACACAGATAAAAACAACTATTTCGGTTTTCATAGTGTTGTAAGTCAGTGGTATCAAACTCACATAGAAAGTGGGCCACTAAACCCTACAAAAAGATTCCTGCAGGCGGCAGATTAACTTAGAAAATCAAGTTAACATTATCTATGTTGTACTGTGGTTTTATGTGTTAAATATTTCCCAATTATATTTTAATATGCTTCTGCTGCACTATGCAGGCCAGCACATTTCACACCTTTGTTTTGTGTACCAGGCACTGGCAGATTAGTTCAAGTATTAACAGGCCCATTTTATACAGGTAAGGCTCTGAGCTTAAGTGTCTAACCCAAAGTCACTTAGGGATGACAGAATTAAGATCTGAACCCATCCAGAAAAAAAAAATGGATCCCAAGTCCATTGCTTTCTCCATCATACTACACTGCTCCTATATATTTGTGACTTTGCTTTTACATAAAACAACCTCTTAGAACTATTATGGCCTGATCAAGGGCACAACTGGGGCAATACAAAACATTTCCTCTTCATCCAGAATTGGGGAGAAATAAGAGTATTCTGGTTAATTTGTTATTTTTGGTTAGCAGATTTCAAGGGTCTTGATGGATTCAGGTTTGGGGAACATTAATTCTCATCACACAAGGGAATGTAGCCATCAATGCCATCCAAAACCAGTATAGGTTCTCTTGGTGTGGGGAGTGAAGTAAGAGCAGCAGACTGACATTAGCTCCACTAATTCTAGCAGAAGCTGAGTGACCACTCGTCAGGGATATTAGAGAGAAGGAAAGAAGGAGTAAGTATTTAAACAGCACCTGCTTTGTGCCAGGCTGATGTGCACTTTACAAATATTATCTCATTTGATCCTCACAACAACCCTGGGAGGTAGGTGCTATTATTATCCTCGTTTTACAGTTTAGGAAACTGAGGCAAATGGAAGTTAAGTGACTTGCCCAGGGTCTCATACCTAGTAAAATGTCTGAGGCCTGATTTGAACTCAAGTCTTTCTGACTCCAAGCCCAGTTCTCCATCTACTGCACTGATATTAGAGAAAAGGGAATTTGGCTTAGACAGAGGTCAACCTCTGAGGTCCTTGAGACCCCAGGATTCTGTGGATGCATGCTGCCTCTCTAATATTCACTTGGGGTACTAGAGGTCATACCCTTTTTGGAAAGGTAGATCTCAAACTTCAATGGGAGGCAGCGTGGTGCGGAGGTGGAGTCAAGAGAACCTGGGTTCAAATCCCGACTGAAGGTAAGGCAGTTGATCACTTGGGCTTCGGTCTCCTCATCTATAAAACAAAAAGGTTTGAAGGGATAATCTCTAAAGTCTTTTTCAGTTAAAAATGGACTATCTATGAAATGTTCCAATGATTAAATCCCTAATAGCAAGGCATGGATTCACCAACTGTCTTGGCAAAAACAGAGCCTAGGATGTGTAAAAATCTAGACTTTATTAAAGCCCATCAGCCCCTATACATACACCGGTTTGAATTTGCCAAATTGCTTAAACTTTTTCAGCACTGTGCCAGGGTGTTGGTTTTAAATTTAATGTTTGTATCTCGATTCATACAGGCCTTAATTTCTCAGCACAAAGATTTGTTAATCCTATTACATATTCTGGTGAACAAAAGCTCCTTTTGGCTAGGAACTCCAAGCTCCCCCACCCCTACCCTAAACAACTATTCTATTCCTTCCTTCCTATCCATGGGAACGTGGGGATTTAGAATTAAGAGTCCTTGGAGATTATATAGCCAAAGCAGAACCAGAGCAGTTACCCTGCTAGCTAAGGCAGTGAGGTTAGAATCCGTTTCCTGATTCCAAATCCAGTGTTCTTTATTCTGCCCAATGTCACCACTGCAAAGTGAAGAGCAGAATTCAAGCATCTTGAGGGCAGAACTGTATCATTTTTCTCATTATACTCATACCACCTGCACGGTACTTGGTGCATAATATGTATCCCTCACCTACATCTGTTTGCCTCAGTTTCCTCATCTATAAAATGAGCTAGAGAAGGAAATGGCAAACCACTCCAGTATCTTTGCCAAGAAAACCCCAAATGAGGTTACAAAGACTTGGACACAACTGAAAAACAACTGAACAAATCACCTACACCAAAATCACAAAGATTGGTACTAGGTAGTGCTGTGGATAGAGCACTGGGCCTGGAGTCAGAAGACCTGAATTCAAATTTAGACCCAAATACTTACTCGCTATGTGCCCCTGAGCAAGTCACTTAACCTCTGTTTACCTCAGTTTTTTCATCTGTAAATTGGGGAGAATAGCACTGACCTCCCAGAGTTGTTGTGAGGACCAAATGAGAAAATAATTATGAAGTGCTTAGCATAGTTGCCTGGCAAATACTAGGTGCTATATAAATGTTAACTATTATTGTTATTAACTAATCATAACAAACACGAAACATTGTGAATCAGTCTACCCCACAATAGCTATTTGTGAGAAGAGGGGGGGAATGAGGTTTATTCCCAGTTTCAAATGATACAACTATGACAATGGAAGACTATGTGATTTGATCAGTCACCCAAAGGACTGGTTAATGATGTTGAAATCAAGATAAATCCAAATACCAAAGAGTTCATAAAAATGAGAAAAGGACCCACATGCACAAAAATATTTATCGTAGCTCTTTTTGTGGTGCCCAAGAATTGGAAATTGATGGGATGCCCATCAACTGGGGAATGGTTGAACAAGTTGTGGTATGTGAATGTAATGGACTACTATTGTTCCATAAGAAACGAAGAGCAGGCAGATTTCCGAAAAACCTGGAAAGACTTACATAAACTGATACTGAGTGAAGTGAGCAGAACCAGGAGAACATTGTACACAGTAACAGCAACCTTGTGCGATGACCAGCTTTGTTGGACTTAGCTCTTCTGAGCAATGCAAGGATCTAAGACAACTCCAAAAGACTCATGATGGAAAATGCTATCCACATCCAGAGAAAGAACTGTGGAGTCTGAATGCAGATCGAAGTATACTATTTTCTCTCTTTTTTTTTTCATTCTCATGGTTTTTCCCTTTGGTTCTAATTCTTCTTTACAGCATGACTAATGTGGAAATATGTTTAATATTATTGTACATGTATAGCCTATATCACATTGTATGCTGTCTTAGGGAGGGAGGCAGTGGAGGGAATGGGAGAAAATTTAGAACTCAAAATCTTACAGAAGTGAATGTTGAAAACTAAAAACATAACAAAACAACAACAAAAAAGGTAAATCCAAGCCTTGGAATCTGCCCGCAACATGGGGGAAAAACACTGGGCTAGACCCAGGAGAGGCAAATTGGAATCCTGGCTCCAAAATGTCCTTCCTGCATAACCATGACTTCGTCTATCATTCCACTCACCCCAGATGTACAGGTTCAATCACCCTAGATGTACAGAAGGGTTTGCTCCAGTCCCTAATATTCATGGGATCATAAATAGGGTGCTGGAAGGGACCCAGTCCTCTCATTTTAATCCTGAGGAAACAAAAGTCCAAATAAGTTAACAGACTCCCTTGAGGTGGGGATAGGGGGGGCCTAAGAGAAGGATTTGAACCCAGGTCCTCTGACTCCACTGATCTTTTCACTAAGTCAGGCTATGCTGCCTTCTAAGTGCAAGGAGCTATTTAAATAAGAAAAAAATTGCATGCATCTGGTACACTTCATTCTCCACCCCCACCCCCACCAATATTTCTAAAAATAAATGTCACTCTATTCAGGATAGATTTAATAAAACCTGAAACCTCCTTTTCCCTGTGATCTTGTGGTGTCTGAGTCAGTCTGGCATGTTCTAGGATTAATTGGTATGTAAAACAGACTCTCAGGCTGACTGTCTGTCTGTTTTCCCCCTACCTCACAGAGAGCCCTTATGTAAACAGGGTCTGGCAAATAAGCCTGTGCACAAAGAGGCCTTCCTTAGAGCAAGCCTGCAGCTTAGCACATGGCCAAGCTCTCACACCATAAATTACCTACTGGGCACTCAGGCAGGCGGCTGCGGCTGCGGCTGTGGGCAAAATCTAGGGCCAAACCATTGACACTTGAATCTGAGGAGCCCAGAGCTCCTCAGAAGAAGGGGACATGCCATCCAAGCAGTAGCTGCCCATGCATCTCTCCTACAAAGCACCAGGACAAGTGGCTACACAATCTTTTGTTGGAAAGCCCTGAGTAGGGAGAAACCCTAATTTCATCTCCAGATGCAGTAGCCCATGCCACTTTTGGATAGCTCTGGCCCTAAGGAAGTTATTCATAGGATCCTAGAAGTCAAGCTGGAAGGAATCTCTGAGACCATCTAGTTGGTCTGACCTCAACTTACAGATAAGGAAACTGAGGGCCAAAGATCTTATCTGCCCAATGTCACACAGTTCTGCCCTCTGTCCCCAAGAAAACAAGTCTATGCCACATAACAGTCCTTTAAACACTTATTAACACAACAATTATGGGTAAGGAAAGGAGGGGGCGAGTGCCCCCATTTAGTCCCTTCAAACTCATGCATTTGTATGGTTTGGTTTTCCTAACTATCCTGGTTGTCCTTCTGGGTGTGCTCCAATTTGTTGGTATTTTTCCTAAAATGTACCCCCAGAACTGAACAAAACCCTCCAAATGTAGTCCAGTCAAAGTAGAGGACCTCAGGACTATTTCTATACCTATAAGGAAAGTTTAAACCAACCTGAGAGATATAACGAAAATGTTTGTTCCCATAAATTAGGAGTAAACAGCTATAGCTAGAGAAGTAACTAAGTAAAACAGGATACAGTAGGTCCTCTCTTGTTTGCTGACAGAAGTTAGTTAATCAAAATAAAAGATTACATAAAATTGAAACAACTGCTAAAAGTAACTAGGTAAAATAAGATAAAGTTGGTCCTATCTTGTCTTGCTGATAGAAGTTAGTAAGTAGGACAAAGGTTAAGCTTTGCTTAGAGTGAGCATGCTTAATAGGCTTATAAATATTAGCTTCTCCATTTCTCGGAGTGGCTAAGATGCTATTTTCTGAACATATGATGTATGAAGAAGGAGGGACAACATGTCAAGGAGTAGATGTGCAACAGGCTTACTGGAAAGTTGTACACTCTGGAGTACTCAGCCAATGAGGAAACAGAGGAGGGACTTTGCTGCTGAGATTAGAGATAAATAGTGAACCCCTGCTTTGGTACAATGTGTCCTAGTCCACAGGACACCTGTGGTTCCAACTGCATAATTAACGGAGCTTTTAACTTTATCCCTCCTGAGTCTGAATGAGTTATTTCTCACAAACCTCTCACAAAGAACTGCAAAATCTACTTTTTTAAAAAATAAAGATGATTGAGTCTCCCTAGGTTTGATTATAACACCCTATGGAATTTGGTGTCACAACCAATCTCTTTTTTCAAAATCAATAAGTACATATTGATTACTGCCTATTTTTACAGTTGTTGCTATTACCAAGTGCCTACTATGTGCCAGTCACTGTAAAAAGTTGGCAATTCAATCACTTAAAAAATAATTTACTGAAAATCAGACTCATTCTGATCTTCGAATACCACAAAATCATAGATTTATAAGTAGAAAGGATTTGGAGGTCAGAAAGTTATACTATCATCCCTACAAGGGGCAGATAGATGGTACAGTGGATAGAGTACAAGGCCTGGAATCAGGAAGACTCATCCTCCTGAGTTCAAATCTAGCCTCAGATGCTTACGAGCTGTGTGACTCTGGGCAAGTCACTTAACCCTGTTTGCCTCAGTTTTCTCATCTGTAAATAATGAGTTGGAGGAGGAAATGGCAAACCAGTTCAGTATCTCTGCCAAGAAAACCCCAAATGAGGTCACAGAGTTAGTCAAACATGACTGAAACAACTGAAAAGTGCTTACTATGTGCCAGGCCCTGAAAAAGTTGGTAATTCAATCACTTAAAAAACAACTTACTGAAAATCACACTAATTTTGATCTTTAAATACCACAGAATCAGAGATTTAGAAGTGGAAAGGATATATAGAGGTCAGCAAAATTATACCCTCACAACTACAGATGGAAACTAAGAAGGCTGCAGGGAAAAGGTCCAAAGATGGGGAGGTGTTTCACCAGTAGTCACACTACACAGATAGCTAAGAGGCAGGGCTGGAGTTCACACTCAGATCCTTTAGTGTTCTTTATACTATAGCAATCTGTACAAGGCTCTTCCTACAGAGGCCAGAACTGGCCCATCTCTAGAAGAAGTAGTTTCTTGTTTTCCAAGAATATGTGTGTGGTGACAGCAAAGTGCCACATTGGATAGAGCAATGGCTCTGAAGTCAGGAGGACCTGAGTTCAAATCCAGCCTCTGACAGGGGGTTGAGGGGAAAGTAAGAGAAGGAGGAAGAGGAGGGGGAGGAGAAAGAAGAGGAAGAAGAGAGGAGTGTTCACTGGCACTATCAGGTAGAAGGTTACCAGTCATGGTCAGGGGAAAAAGGGACAACTTGTGGAGGGAAAAAGAGAAAAGTTGTGGAGGTTGGTCACCAGGCATCAACAAGAGAGGCCTGGAAAGCACTTATAGGATAATGAAGCCCTTAACCAGAAACAAAAGTCTTTGAAGGCTCAGGCACTATCTTCATCATGGCAGCCAACTGAAGACAGAGGATACAGGAAAGAAAGGCAGACAGATGGAGGAAGTGAGTAGCTAAGAAGTTGGTGAATGACTCCCACAATATTAATGTAAAGAAGTAAAACTCAAAAGGGAATACCACATTATTATAATACTTCAGAGAATTGAGAAAATGCACCTCCCTTCCTCCATGGCAGAGGTGAGGGGCTATGTGTGAAGCATACTGCAAATACTGACAGACCCCTGATGATATGCTTGCTAGCTTTGCTGAACAAGTTTTTTTCCCCTTCCTTTTTAAATTTTTGCTACAAGGGATGGCTCACTGAGCAGGAAAAAGAAGAGGGATGGCTATGGAAATGAAGGTGATCAAAACAAAAGGTTGTAATAATAAGAAGAATTAATTTTAAGTTGGTATTTGATAATGAAAGCTTGGATTTTTGGACCATGTCTTAAAATACAGGAATGATGGACTTTGCCTAAGGATGGAGTATAACTAACAAAGGCCAGTAAAAAACATTATTTGCCCCAAACTTTGCACTTTCAACTGTAAGGAAGAATATGGCAAGCATAGCTTGAGTTTACCATAAATTACCAGGTACAACAAAGAAAGAAGAATAGCAGGAAAGACATAGTAAGTCTTTGGAGAAAATACGGGAGGAGGGTCAGCCTGGCATAGCGGATACAGCTGGCCTTAAAGCAAGTCAGAACAGCTGGGTTCAAGTCCCACCCCGGAGAAATGCTGGCCACGTGACCCAGAGCAAGTCACTGAACCTCAAGGCTCTGGGCTACTCTCCAAGGCCACAAAATGCAAAGCAGGAGCTAATTTGCATTCACCGTCACCAGGACATCCCTATACTAATGAAATATGAAATTTGTACACACTTAGGAATAGGGACCAGATCAGCACCTTTTCTACAGCTTCTAGTCAGAGTCGCCTAAAGCACTGAAATTAAAGGCCTTGACCAAAGTCACAAACCAGAGCATATGTGTATTGTGCACACACACACACACACACACACACACACATGCATGTCAATATGCATATGCACATATGTACATGTATATATGTATATAATATATGGACACATATGGACAGCTAGGTGGCGCAGAATGCTGGGCCTGGAGTTAGAAAGACTCCTCCTTCCTGAGTTCAAATCCAGCCTTTGACATTTACTAGCAGTGTGACCTTGGGCAAATCACTTAATTCTGTTTGCTTCAAATTTCTCCTCTGTAAAATGAGCTGGAGAAGAAAACGGCAAACCACTCTAGTAAAAACCCCAAATGGGGCCACAAAGAGTTGGACACGCCTGAAAACGACTAAGTAACAACAACAAAATTACAATATTATCTCACGTAAATGTCACAATCCCAGGTAGCTAATGTTATTATCCCCATTTTACAGATGAGGAAACTGAGGCAGAGAGCAGTTAAGTGACTTGCCCAGGATCACACAGCTAGCTTCTGAACCTGGATTTAAATTCAGATTTTCTTGACTCCAGGGCCAATGCTCTCTCCATGGCAACATCTAGCTGCCTGATATACAGTATATCCAAGATACAGTATATACATACATATGCATATATACATACATATACAGTAGATATGCAGCATATATCCGTCCATCCATCCACACAGCCATTCACATTTACAAACACATCTGAGAAGTAATGTGGCTTAGAAGACAGAGGTTTAAGTCCCCACCCCTGACACATACTGGCTGACAGGTCAGAGAATATCTTTGTATACTTAACACTTAGCACAATGCTCTGCAGCCAGTAGATATTCAATGTCTGTAGAATGAGTATTATTAAAAAAAATGGCATGTGTTTGATGGCAACCACATTCAAGGAGAATGATTCTGAAACCTCAGGTTTCTACAGACATCTTAAGTTCCATAACCACTCTTCAGAGCAGTACAAGTAAGAGATTTTGAAAAAAAAAAAACAACAAAAAACAAAAAAATTTGGAAAACATCTGCTCCGCCAAATCAAAAAACACATCAATAATTTTTTTTTTAAAAGTTGGTTTTTTCCCCATAGGTAATTAAAAAAAAGAATATCTAATTTCTCAAAGCAAAATATATGGACACATTTTCTTGAAAGGGGAAGAATACATTAACCTAAACAATAAAAAAAAGCCTAAACCCCCCAAACCAAAAAAACAGAGCCCAAAGCCCCTCATATCCAACATGGGAAGCAAACGGAATGCAAAGCACAAAGTATCACCATTTAAAAAAAAAAAGGATGAAATAAATGAACAAAACACAGATTTACACAAACACCAATACAAACAGCTCAGCATTTTTTCCCTCTTAGAGTTTACCTACCTCTTTGTAGGCCAGAGATTACTGCTGAAAAGTTCTGCGCTCTTTTCTAGATGAAATTCTGTTTTAGATAAACCTGGAGACCTAAACTTTTAAAGGTCACTTTGTAAAACAATAAGTCTTACAGAGAATGGTAATCTAGGTTTAAAAGGCTTTACCACCTTTTTGCATTTTCCAGAGGCAGAGCGGGAAAGCAATTAAGTAGGGCAGGGAACCCCCACCCCAACACCTTTTAACCTAGGACATGAAGGGGAAATAGGGGAGGGCAGAAGAGACAGGAGGGCTGTTGCCACCCATTGTCAGGAGAGCCAGGGATTACCACTGCATCCCTGAGCGCTGTTACACTCCCTCTTTTCTGGGCCACCCCAGCTTCTTAACTCTCATCCCTGGTCTGTCCCCCCACAGTTAATGAGGAAAACACAGAAGTTACAGCCTCTCTTTTATTATCCAGGGCCAAGGCCAAGGGCTCCATTTAGGGAGGTGGGACGGTGTAGGAATCTGGGGAGGGTGGGAAGATCACAACTGCTGACACCAGGAGGCTTTTGTAATTCTGTGTCCCTATCTAGATACTGGAGAGAAAAAAGGCTGTAAAATTATACTTGGAATGGAAGAGGAAGTAGGGGGTGTGGCCACTGAACCCCAGGCTCTGCTGGAGAAATAGTTCACGTGAGTTCAGCAAGACTTTCAGAAGGCATGAGATCATATAGCTGAAAAAAAAAATTAAAAGCAGACAGAGCCCTTAGCCTGGAGGCAGGGAAAGCTCCATCTTTCACTACATGTTTAGAAAAAGAAGTAGGAAAAGGACGAAGCTGATGAGTCAGGGGACTCATCTTTAAAGACTCATCAGTCTTTACGGGGTTGGCAGACTGGGTTTGTCCTTTGCTGGCCATTTCTGCAGCAGCCCAAGCCCCATCCCGTCTTATCTACTCACTGAGATGCTGGCCAAATGTTCAGAGCATTAATGTTTACCACTCATTCCTTTCCCCTTTTCTTATGTATGTTGTTTCATGAAGTTATTTGCTGGGGAGGGGGATGAGGAGGAATATATTCAGAAGTGAAGGTGCTAAGAAAAATAAAACGTAACAAATATCATCTTTTTAAAAAGCTATCAGTTCCAGTCAGAGAAATCTGTTCTCATGCTGGTCAAGGATTTTTAACTTGGGGTCCATGAACTTAAATGGGGAAAAAAGTTATATATCTATAGTTATCCCTTCCACACTGCAACTTTCCCCATCTTGGTTTCAATAGATCCCAGGTCGGCATAAGAAATTAAATGGGACTTATTTGGGAGTTTTGCAGAAGCCGAAGTTTAGAAACTCTGAAATGCATAAAATATGTATGTGATATTATATAATATCAACATATTGTATCTTTTAATACCATAATAATTCAGACTTCTTCTCTGGTACAAAGGCCAAAAAATTTTACACAGATCTCCCACATTTCAGGGAGTGGGGCACGCCACGTCCCTAACCCCTGAGATGTAGGAGGGATAACTGTATTTTTCTAACCTCTGACATTTGGCAGTTCCTTCAATTACGAATGTAGCCAACAAACATTATTTTGAGAAGGGGTCCATAGGCTTCATCACACTACCAAAGGGGTTCACTACACAAAAAAAGTTAAGAACTCCTGAATTAAATCAATGCAAGCCAGTTACCAGGGTGTCGACTCTTGCCTTGGACTTCCCCTTCCAAAAGGGAAGGCTTCTTTCGTTTGCCAGCACACACCTAACTACCAAATTGATATTCCTAAAGAATAGGTTTGACCAAGTCACCACCCAACTCAAGAAATTTCCATGGCTCCCTGTTAAGTCAAGTACATAATGTCAACAAGCATTTATTAAGCACCTACTATGTACCAAGCACTGTGATAAGTACTGAGTATATTAAAAAAGGGCAAAACCAAAAAAAATCCACTCTATTCCCTGCCTTCAAGGAGCTTACAATCTAACAGGAGATAACTTACAAAAACAACTATGTTCAAACAAAATATGAACAGGATAAATGGGAAATAATCAACAGAGGAAAAGCACTAGTCTAAAGGGGAGGATCCAGAAAGGCTTCTTGTAGGTGGGATTTGTGCTTGGACTTGCAGGAAGCCAGGGAAGGCAGGAAGTAGAGGGAGAGAATTCCAGGCAGGGGAGACGTCCAGGGCAAAGGCAAGGAGTCAGGAGATTTGTGACAGGAAAAGCAAGGAGGCCAATGTCACTTGATCCTAAAGTACCTGTCAGGGGAGAAAGGTATAAGAAGATTGAAAAGGTAGGAAGGGGACTGGTTGTGAAAAGCTAAACAGATTTTAACAAATGAGGAAGAGGAGTGATATGATAAGATTGGTGCTTTAGAATGATCACTCTTAAAGTCTGAGTGCAGAATGAAATGGACTGAAGAGAAACTAGAGGCATTCTGGGGAAAATACTGGAGTTTCTTTGGGGAGGCGGGAAGAGAGCTGCTAGGGAGATGAGGCACACCGGTTAAGTCATTACCCCAAGCTTCTTCCATCCAGTTACCTAAGTGCCCACATCCCTCTGCCTCATTGAGGTACCATGGTGGCTGAAATCCCCTGGGAAGATGATCCTAATCCCAAGACTGCTTAAGGCAATGAGAGCCTGCACCAGGGTGGTAGCTGTGCAAAAGGAGAAAAGGGTGCACACTGCAAAGAGAGAAATGGCAGGACTTGTCAACAGATTGGATATGGGGCTGGGGGGGGGGGGGAACTGGATATTGACATCTAGGTTTCAGGCATGGGTAATAGGGAAGATGGTGGCACCCTCCACATTTATAGGGAAATTAGGAAGAGGGGAGGGCTTGGGGAAAAAGATAACAAATTCAGTTTTGGATATGTTGAGTTTCAGATGTTCATCTTGAACATCCAGCCCCATTTGTCTACTAGGCAGCTAGAGATGTGAGCCTGAGAGGTTAAGGCTCAATAAATAGACCTGAGAATCATCAGTATAGAGATCACTAAACACATGGGAGCTAAGGAGATCACCAAGTGAAATAGCACGTGGGGAGAAGAGAAGGGGGCCCAGGGAAGAGCCTTGGGGGACACTTGTGGTCAGTGAGAATGACCTGGATGAAGATCCAGCAAGGAAGCCTGAGAAGGGGCTGTCAGACTGGTAGGAGGAGAACCTGGAGGGGACACTGTCTTGAGATAAGAGAAGTGATCAACTGGGTGAGGACTGAGATAATTGAATACATAGGAGCTAAGGAGATCACAAAGCAAAACAGTATAAAGGAAACAGAAAAGGGGACCTAAGACACCCATGGTTGGGGGGGTGGGGAAGAAACCTGGATAAGCAAAGGGAATGGAGGAGTGGTCAGACAGGTAGGAGGAGAACTAGGGGAGGGGGATGTCATGGAGAGAGAACACAGTAACAAGGAGAAGAGAGTGGTCAACTGTGTCAAAGTCTGCAGAGCTCAAGAAGAACTGAGAAAAAAGCCTTTTGATTTGGCAATTAAGAAATCATGGGGAAAAAATAAAGAAATCATGGGTAACTTTGGAGAGAGAAATTTCAATATAAACTCCTCTGATTATCCCTGAAAACCTTCATTATCTGGCTCCAGCCTACCTATCCAGGGTTATTTCACATTGACCGCCTTATTAGTTTTCCAGCCAACATGGTTTATTTGCTGCTCTCCATACATGGCTGCCTCCATATCTGGAACAATTAATAGCTAACATTTATAAAGCATTTTTAAGATTTGCAAAGCACTTTACCTATATTATTTCATCCGATTCTCACAACAACCCTGCCAAGTAGGTGGTTTTGTTACCTTCCATTTACAGATGAGTACACTGGGGCTGATTGAGGTTAAGTGACTTGCCTAGAGTCATACTGCTAATAAGTATCTGAGGCAGGATATGAACTCATCCTTCTGATCCCAAGACCAGCACTCCTACAGCTTCCCAGACTACTTTCCTTCTCTCTCTCTCTCTCCACATCTTTCCTCATCTCTCCCTCTTATAATCCCTAGCTTCCTTCAGGGTAAAGCTTAGATGGTGCCTCCTAGATGAGATCTACCCCTAACCCCTCCCCCTTCCAGAATGGCTCTGTATTGACTTTTCTGTGGACGTGTTTTTCGCCTCTACTCCCCCCCCCATGTAAGTTGCTTGAAGTAAATGTTTTATTTTTTATTTCTGTACCACTAGCACCTAACACGATGCTCAGCACCACACCAAGACATGTAATACACGTGTGATGAATCAATGAGTGAAGGAAGATATATCTGATGTTCCCCAGCTACACTCAAAAGCCAGGCCAGTTCCCTGTGCTCGGGTTCCTGGCTCTGGTGAGGTTGTGCCTTTCCAAATCCCCAGTATGACGTGACTCATGAATCAAGGGCAGACTTGGTTGAGAGCCGACCAAGGTTTCTTCTTCATATTCTAGTGACAGCTGGCCCAAGGGAGGGTTGCTGGCATGAGCTGAAGCAATGTTCTCCAAACTTCAGAGAACCTTGGTGTATCTGGAGCAGTGGAACGTGAGTTTGACTTGGGAGTCAAACCCTGGATTCAGTCTCAGCTTCTAATCCTGCTAAAAAACTGGATGTCCATTTAGCATCTGGGACCTGCAGTTTCCCCATCTGTGAAATGGGAATAATAATGGCTATACTAGGGACCTCACAGAGTTGCTACAAGAAAAGCGCGCCAGCAAGTATTACCCTCATTGTTTGCTCATTAACTAACACCCTGCTGCTGGGGCATCCTTGTTTGATTTGGGGGAAGGAATCAGGAACACCTGAGTTCAAATCTGGCCTCAGATGCTTACTAGTTGTGTGACCCTGGGCAAGTCACTTAACTTGTCTACTTCAGTTTCCTTCTCTGTAAAATGGGGATAACTACAGCACCTACCTTCCAGGGTTATTGTGAGAAGCAAATAAGATAACTGTAAAGTACTTAGCACATTGCCTGGCATATAGTAAGCCAAATGTTAAATGTTAGCTATTGTTATTATTAAGGAGGAAGGAAGGGTTGGAATTACCCAAGAAATGACCCTACTATGGCCATGCTCTTGGTTAAGGAAACGTAAGAACTATGGAACATTGGTTCAGTCAAGAGGCAGGACCTTGGGTTGGAGAAGACTTATCAGTCCCTTACTATATATGGGATTCTGAACAAATCTATCTCCTGAGTGACAATTTCTTTGTCTGTATGTTTGGGTTTTTTTTTTTTCTTTTTTTAGGCAACTGGGGTTAAGTGACTTGCCCAGGGTCACACAGCTAGCAAGTGTCAAGTGTTTGGTCTGAGGCCAGATTTGAACTCAGGTTCTCCTGACTTCAGGGCCGGTGCTCTATCCACTATGCCACCTAGCTGCCCCCTACAGATTTCTTAATTCAATAAATCAATCTAAGGTATGAATTAGGTATGAACAAATTCTTCATAAATGTGGGAGGCATGAGATACTTGGATAAGTGAATGAACCCAGATGATGCCACATTAAGATGGGTTTAAAGAATCACACACTTCTGGATAGACATTATATATATATAGATATAGATATAGATATAGATATAGATATACACACATACACATATATATAGACATATATAGTTATTATCTATATATAGATAATATCTATATATAGAGGATATCTATAGATATATCTATATTGATAAATAGACAGATAGATATAAATATAGATATGAGGATTCCAGCTACAAGCCAATCTAGTAATGTTCAAGAGAATGGACTTGTGTATAGGGCAAGACGATTGAATTTCTCTCCCTCCCCCAGTGGATGACCTCATGAACTTCGAAGGATAGGAGCTTCTCATTTTTTGGTAGTGGTGTCCCTGGATCAACAGTGGTTGATGCTAGTGTTATCATCAATTTAGGGATTGAGAAATACAGCAAAGCTAAAGCCAAACTAGATACCCCAAAAAGGGACTCTACGAGGACACAGATTCTCCGACCATAGAAGAGAGATACATTCAATGAGAATTTCATGAGGATTCCACTAAGGGAGTAAAGGATTTCCAGTGACCGGAAACACCAAGTCACACTTTGGCCACATGTGCTAAGTTTGAACCCTGTCTCCCCACGGGATTTGTGTGTTAGGCCAGTATGCCCCAGTTTGGGGGTAATGTTTTTGTACCAATTATTCTTACTATTAATTACACCTTAGTAAATACCTGTTTCTAAGAGCTAATTAACTTGGACTGGGTAATGGATAATCACTAGGGAGCACACCAGATGGGGGCTCATGAACAACACAGTATATTAGAAGACTCCAGGAGGAGTAGGTGACCACCCTCTGGGGACCCAACCTGCCAGTTCCAGTGGGGATTGGGAGAATGAAGGGGGTGGGGAGGTGTTACACAGAGAAAAGGAAAAACAATAACTGTGCTACCTACTTCGCACGTGTGTTATAAGGAAAGAGCTTTGTAAGCTGAAAAATATGGAAATAGAGTTAGGATTATCACTGGATGCAGATTAAAAGACTCGAAGTGGTGGGGAACCTGCAGCCTCACCTGCTAGAGTTATTATATTGTTACTTACTTTTGATCTTGAAATTTGGGTTGGCAGAGAGTCATGAAAGTACCTTGATAGGGCTTGGAGGTGCCCAGCTGGCCACTCGTCAGTCCTACAAATGCCATAAATGGTTCTTTCGATATACTTGGGTTCACAGCCCAGGACTTGTGCCTGGTAAACAATTCACCAATTACACCAGCTTCTTCCATCTTCCCTTAGAGAATAGTAAAAATTTTAAACTCCTGGCCTTTTGTATTAACTTTTCTAATTAAATACACCTTTGATTCAAGAAACTGACCATAATATCTGGAGTTGCATACCCATTAACAGCTATTAAAAAATTAATATGCAAATAATAAAATGCCCCTCCTTCCCTTCACTGGGTAGGTGGGGGACTATGGATGTTGAATACTGTATACCCCACCAGCCCCTTTAGATGCACTGGTTTGAATTTGCCAGATTGCTTTTGCTCACTTTCCTTTTAAATCTTTACTATGAGGGATGACTAGGGAGCAGAAGAAAGGAATGTATTTGGAAATAAATGTGATATTAAAACAAAAGGCATTAATTTAAAAAAATCCATATTCTACAATAGCATCATGATCCCTTATATCAATCTGTCAATCTATCAAGACCCTTTCTGCCTCTGAGAGTCTGCAATGCTATCTTTTCACAGGCTTTCCATCCAGAATAAATCTGTACAAGATCAAAGAGTGGTAGAATCAATCCAAGAATCCAAGTCATGAAGCAGTTCAATCTGCAGACAGGGACACTTTCATTTTTGACTTTGTATCAAGAGTCAGTGTGATATAGTATAAAGGGTAATGGGAGTTAAGAGTAAAAGGAGCTGGGTTCAAATCCCACCTCTACCTCTTAACTATGTTGGGCAAGTCACTTTAATTGCTGTAAGCCTCAGTTTCCCTCATCTGTAAAATGAGAATGTTGGATGAGATGGCCTCAGAGGTCCCTTCTAACTTGAAATATATGATCTCTAAAGTCTAGCACAGTGCCCAGTAACATAGTAGGCCTTTAATAAATTATGATTGATTGATTGATTCAATAAATCAACAAATTCCAAACCTTAGAACTTCAACCCACTCTCCCCTCTCAAATACCCCACCCCAAAAAGAGAAAAGAAAAACTCGACCCTATGCACTAAGAGAACACAATATGTGCAGAGCTGAAGGCAAACACATATGTCACTAACTTGAAGCTGCTCATTCCTCCCCAGGTCTTGAGAACAAGAGATGCCCCTGGGAGAAGGCAGAAACTTAAAAACCTCAGCTACACCTCCTGCTGCACATTCCAAGGCTCCCCAGTGGCAGTCTGGTTCTCAGCTATGTGGCCCTGGCTTAGATTTGCTCCTCCCCTCCCCAACAAAGGAAAAAGCATTTGGGGTGGAAGGGTCTGTCTCCAAGTCTCCAAGACAGACACTTTCAGATCTCCTCAGATGCTTTCTTTTTCCCAAATGTTGTTCTCATTCTTTTTTTCCCAAAAAAAAGCATAAATTTTCTACAGAGATGTTGAATTTTCCAAAAGTTGGCATTTATCCCTTTGAAGCAACAAGGTTGTTTTTTTCTCTAAATTCTTTGTTTTGGTTTTGATTTTTTTAACCAAAAGCTTACCTTTTTGGATGGAAACCTCAATGTTTCACATATGTCTCTGACTTCTTACTAGAGACATTGAACATCATTCATGCCTTACCAGGGGATGGCTATGAACCTCAGTGACTGTGCTGGGCAGAGAAAAGCTTCAGAGGCTGCTTGAGCAGCTTGAACAAACTGTCTTGGCCTTCCTATAATTATTTTTCTCCCTTTTCACTATCAAGGCCTTCATTTCACTGATGCGTGTCTTTTTTTCAACTTTCTAAATTTAGGACAGGGAAACTAAGCAAAAAACAAACAAACAAACAAAAAACTTGTTATAACTGTGTATAAAGTAAGAGCAGATAGGCAAAGAGTCAAAGCCTAGACCTTTACCTTGGAGGTAAAGTCAATTTAAGAAATATTAAGTACTGACCAGATAGATGCCAAAAGGTCCAGAAAGGGTGTGGGGGATGGGGGGTGGGATGCTAGGCTCTGGAAGGAAGTAATGTCTTTCTTAGATTGATCTAAAGAAACTCCATACATACCACAAATAATTATTCTGTGAAAAGTACTAGAGAGAGCTACATGAGGACTCCTTCCATTCAAGCTGATGAAGCACAGTGCAATGAAGCCTGGCCTCAGGAAACCTAGGTTATTATCCTGTCTTGGCCTCCAAAGAGTCTTCTTGCTGAAGGCTCCCTGGGGAATTTCCTGACTGTATTCTTTCTGCTGCACCAATCCAGTCACTTTGGCCTGATGCTTGCTAACAGAAGCAAACTCTTCACTGTTCTCTCAAAAAGTTTGCTATGGGAAGAACACCCCATTCAGACCAAGGTCCTGCAAGTCCAGCTTGAAGGCCCTAGCCCAAGGTCCTGATGCCCTGCCTTTCCTAGATAAGGCCTTCCTTGTGACCCTACAAATGGCACTCATGAGCACAGTACTACAGTCTGTGAAAGACCAGTTTCAATTGGAGCGGTCTTTCCGCATGTATTCAGTAGAAGCACACAGTGACCCAGAGAGAGACCTGTAATAGCAACATCCAAGACGATGGGTCACTCAGTTTGATCCCCACTTTGATCCCCTTCTAGGAGCTGCTGTGGTGAGAAGGATAAGGTGTCATCAAGAGTGGCTGCAGGGGAGCAGCTAGGTAGCACAGTGGATACAGCACCAGCTTTGGAGTCAGGAGGACCTGAGTTCAAATCTGACCTCAGACACATAACACTCGCTAGATGTGTGACTCCGGGCAAGTCACTTAACCCCGACTGCCTCACCAAAAAGGAAAAAAAAACAAAACCAAACAAAACAAAAAAGAGCGGCTGCAGGGAGGGGATGCCCATCTATTAAGGAATGGTAGAACAAGTTGTCCTGTATGACTGGGATGGAATACTATTGTGCTGTAAGAAATGAAGACTTACATGAATTGATGCAAAGTGAAGTGAGCAGAACCAGGAGAACATTATATACAGTAACAGCAATATTGTATGATGATCAACTGGGAATGACTTAACTACTCTCAGCAATACAATGCTCCAAGACAATACTGAAATACTTATTATAAATGATCCTATCCCACCTCCAGAGAAAGAATGCATGGAATCTGAATGAAGATTGAAGTATACTTTTTTACTTTATTATTTTTGGGTTTTTTGGTTTGTGTTTTCTTTTGCAACATGGTTAACTGGAAATGTTTTGCATGACTGCACATGTATAACTTACATCAAATTGCTTGCCTTTTCAAGAAGGAGGGAGAAGAAAGAGGGAGGGAAAGAATTTGGAACTCAAAATAAAATTTAAAAAAATATTAAAAATTGTTGCTTATATGTAATTAAGAAAAAGAATAAAAAGATTGAAGGAAGTTTAAAAAAAAAGAATGACTGAGGGGGACAGATGCTCTCCAGGAAGGTGACTCCCCCTAGGACTCCCAACAGCATTTCTGAGACAGGTTAGTCATTTAAGTTTGCAAGGTCATTGACTCAACTCACTCTGTCTCAAAGCTATCATGGAGGGAAGGAATTTTGGAGAATGGAAGCTTAGGGTCCCCCCCCCACCACAGCAGAAAAAGACAAATGGTGAAGGATGACCAGGTGCTTTTGTATTGCTAATGATCACCAAGTTGAGACAGGAAGCCTCCACAAAGATAAAGAAACTCCTTCAAGCTTTAGGGAGTCATATGTAATGTAAATCTGACACCATTATAACCCAGACAGATCAAGAGGAATGGCTTGGGAGGGGAGATTCCTAAATCCTCAGGTATAGCCCTACTGTATCTCCATGGGTTGTGAAGCTGGGGGTAACAGGGCTTTACTCCCAAAGAGCTGTCTTACGGAATAATTTGTGTGGAAAGGGGAAAGAACAGTTTGGTTTTTTTCTTGACTTTGGGGGAATATAAATGCATTTGAAGTTTCTCAAGACCTTTTTTCTCGAAGAGATTTAGGAGCAGTGCTAGGAAGTGTTCTATCAAAACAAAAACAAAAAACAACCAAACCCAGAACTACATGAGGTCCAAAAAAGGTCATTACTGATTATGGGGAATATGGGCTTCATGCAGGGCACAACATCTGAGAAAAGCTTTACAGGATATAGTGGAGAGAGCTCTGGAATCCGGAAGAGACCTGGATTCCAGCTCAGTACAGGAGAAGAGTTTGGGATTTGAAGTCAGACGGTCTGAGTTTGAATCATGATTCTACTATTTAGTGGAGAAGACCCTTTTGATCTTGAAAAAGTCACTCCATATTTCTAGAGAACATGCCTGTTCTCTTACCTGCATAATGAAGAGTTTAGACTAAAGCTCTTTCCAACTCTAAACCTACATGATTCTGTGGTCTCTATCTTGTCTGCCCCTGACACTTGACTTCCTCGATGGATGACTGACCCGCTTAAAGTACCTGAGGTCTCAGTTTCCTCATCTACCATTTTCATTCCCTACCTGCTGGATTATGATGAGGATAAAATGAGATCATGGCCTTCAAAGCATTTTGTAAAATTTAAAGTGCTATCAAAACATTATTATTAGCTAGAGAGAGGCAAAGCAGGGCAAGGAGGGCAGAACAGTCCAAAGGACAGGGACCAGAGGTCTGGCATGGAGGAGGGGAGCAGTGATGGCTGGCTGGAACAGAAGATAAGGTTGGGAAGGTAGACTGGCTTCCAGCCAGAGAACTCTAAAAGAGGTGACACTAACTGCCTCTCTATGCCTGCTCCACTGCTTACAATCTCCCTTAACACCTTAGAGTCTATATTTATCTAGCAATATTCCAATCTTAATTGGGTTTTCCAAGTACTTTTCCCTACTGAGAAAAGATTGCTTTTCTTGGTCACTACACTTCTCAATGTAAATTTAGATGGCATTTTGTTTATTTGAAAAAGGAAAGAAAGGGAAAAGGAAGGAAAGAAAAGGACAGAAAGAAAGGGAGGGGAGAGTAGTCTACAGACCCTTTCTCAGAATGTTTTCAAATGTATAAAATAAAATACGTAAGATTACAAGGGAAACCAACTGTAATGAAAATAGAGATGTAATTTCCCCCCATCTAAGCCCATGGACCCCCTGAAACCTATCCACAGACCCCTCAGTTACTTCAGTTTAAGAATCCCTGGCCTACCTGCTTCCTGAGGACTGCCTCACCATCTCCTTCTTACCTCTTCTGGATAGCTGTCAACTTCTTTCCTTCTTTTCTCTCTTTTTTTCCTCTCTTTTCTCTCCTTGCATATTGATCTGTCTTTCCTTTTTTCCTTTCTTTCCTTTTTTTTAAAAAATAAACAAAATGCTATATAAATTTACACTGAGGCCAAGAAAGGGCCCATTCGGAAGAGCAGCTTCATTAGGGGTTATCACATCTGAAATGTCCTATCATTCATCAAATTTACACAGGGGAAGAGGATAATCTGACCTGCTGTACCATTTCAACGAACCCATGAGAGATGTTCTGTGGAACAGTGGGGAAGAAGCTGGGTCAGGCAGTAGGAGACCTGGACTAAGCCTGGTTGGGTCTGCCACTAGTAGAGACGACCTTGAATAAATCAATTCCATCCTTCTATGCCTCAGTTTCCTCACCTGTAAAAGAATGTCTGTGAAATTGCTGAGCCCTATGTGTATTCAAAATACTTATCATTACCATGTGCAGTAGTGTCCAAAGCTGATCCCCAGCTGGGGGACATGTTCTTGGAATTCTTTTTCAAATAAGTGGGAGACACATGAGATACCCATGCTCTGAGCCACCCACTCCCTCTACCAGCTTTCCTTGTGTTAAAGGGCACATACTTGAAAGACAGCTGATCTGGAGGGGGTGGGGTGAGGTATACTCTTCCACGATGGAACCCAGAGTAGAGCAACTCTACCCACATGTGACTTAAATCCAGGCCGGGAAGCCCTTGGCATCCTGAGTGTAGGGAGAGCCCTAATCTGCTGAGCTAGAGGGTGGTAGCCCAGGAGACTAAATGTCTCTGAATGGAGGCCAGCACATTCACAAATATACCAAACACTAAATCCAGGCTTGGCCACTGCAACATCAAACATCTTACTGCCCAAACTCAGCCACTGAATTCATGCTGCCTGGAGAAGTACATGTACTTTCAAACAGTATGGGTTAAAGGTGCCTCATTCCCCCTAAAAATAGCCAGGCACTGACTGAGAGGATGGATAATTCCAAAGGCATATATATTCTAGCCAGATTTTCTCCCCTTGCACTAGATTTTTCTCCCAACAGATTTATCTTCATAATTATAATCTGTTCAAGTTAGTATTTAAAATGATTCTACATTCCCAGGCCACAAACAGGGTAGTGTCAAGAGGCAAATTCAATAACGCTTGGTCATAAATGAAACTTCAAACATCTTGCCCATTCTGCCACCACAGCTCCCTGTACCTCTCTCTTCTATCCCAGCTTCTCTGCTCACCAGGCTAGCAGGCTGGATTAGGTACTCCGTACCTCTTGGATGTGGTACAGTGGAAAGACCACGAGGTCTAGGGTCAGAGGAGCTGGGTTCAGAGCCTGCCTCCTTGGCTTACCACTTGTGGGACTTTGGACAAGTTGTTTAACCACCTCGAGCCTCAGTTTCCTCATCTGTAAAATGAAGGAATTGGAGTAGATGGCCCTTCTGGTTCACTGCTCTGCTTTACCTGGACTATTTATTGTGCTCCTGGGCTTTTCCTTTCCCAGCCTCCTTCATACAGCCTGCGAAATCTTCTTAATGCCCAATTCTGATCCCATCATCTCCCTCTACAAAACCTTTTAGTGGCTGCTCATTTCTTACAGCACAGATCTCTAAAGTGGGGGGGGCCATGACATGACCCCAAGGAGTGAGGGGTCAGCTAATCAAAGGGTGGGATGATGGGCTCATCTACCTCGTCACCCTCACTCACCAAATACCTGCCTATTCTACTCCCTTCCCAGACAGTAAGTATCCAAACTCTACACTTCAGCCCTAGGAAGGTTCCCCTCAAGGTAGTTAAAACCTAACCCTTGACCTGGGAACCAGCACCAGCAACTAAGCTAAGTCCCACACAAATACCCCAACATATCCACACTCAGCCTCCCAGGGCACCACATGGCTACGGTAGCTGGTGCCCATGCGCCTTGGTGGGCTCTGCGCTTTAGCGTGCTGGGGGCTGAGTCAAACCTCCCCCCATTCTCACTTGGGGTTTTCAATAGGACACAGTAAGTAGCACAAGCTAAAGACACTTGAATGGATTAAAATCTGCATCACCGATCTAGTCTTTCCATTATCTTTCCCCTCCAAACTTCCCATTGCAGCTGAGGCCACTATCCTTCCTGTCACCCAAGTTTGGAACCTCAACTCCTCACTCTCAACTCACCCAGTCAGTTGTCCAATCTTGTTTCTCTTTTCACACCATCCCTCATCTATGGACTTCTCTACTCACAGGCATTACACAGGCTCCCCACCTTTCCTTTGGCTTACTTTTGTAGAAGTCTTTCACGTTTGGTCCCCCTGTTTCAAATCTGTCCCCACTCCAATGCATCCTTCATATAGGTGTCAAAGTAATTTTCCTGAAGTGCAGATAGGACCATGTCACTTGCCCAATGAATAAAATCCAATGGCTCCCTAGGACAGGGGTTCTTAACCAGGAGCTGAGGGGTCAGGGTAGAGATTTCAGGAATGGGAAAATTTTATATCTTTATTTTCCCTAACCTCTAATTGAAATCTACCATGTCCTTCAATTATTTTAAAACGTGATCCCAAAATGGAGTTCGTAGGCTTCATCAGACTGCCAAAGGGGTCCAGGACTCATAAAAAGGTTGAAAAACCTTGATTTGGAGTCAAATTTTAATTCATCTAAACTCATTTTTTTATATAACTTTTATAAGGTGCATAATCATTAGTACAATAGTACATGGAGAGGAGTTGGGGATCAGACCTGTGCTTTTAATGATACACACAACTCTACCATCTTAGGTCTGCATACGTCCTTGGTAATTTATAGTCAGAGAATTGCTGGGGAAGAGAAGGAGACGACAAATTTAAGTGACTGGTCCAGGTCACATAGTAGGTGTCAAGAGGCTGGACTTAAAACTAGTTCTTCTTGGCTCAGTAGTCACTCTAATAAATGAAAATACACATTTTAGGGGTTTTTGAGGGAGTGCATGATAAAAAAAAAAGTTTGGAGACCACAGCCCTATAAAATAAAATGTCTTAAGATCATCCTTCCCATCTAGCTCAGACGTGTATTTCCAGCCTTAGTATTGCGCACTCCATGTTCCCAACAAACAGGACTGCTGGCCATTCCCAGATCTCCTCCAGCTTCCCTACGTCAGTTTGCAGGCTGTTCCCGATGCCAAGAAGACATTTGCTCCTCAACTCCACCTGTTGAAAGTCTTCTTTCTTCAAGGCATATGTCCAGTGCCATTTTCTCCATGAAATATCCCCTGACTACCTTCCTCCTCAGTGCAGGTGAACCGGAACTCAGCTCCTCACCCTCCCCTCTAGGATTCCTTCTGGATCTCTTATTGTCCGTTCTCACCTTCTCCTATAAAGTATACTTCTATGTGTACAGGTCTGATTGCCTCAGTCAGTCAATAAGGCCTACTATGGGCTTAAGAGCCTACTATGGGCCTAAGCACTAGGGACACAGAGGCAAAAGACATGCCTTGCTCTCAAAGAGCTCACAGTCTAATGTGAGACACAACATTTAAACAACTATGTAAATTGGAGATAATCAATAGAGGGAAAGCACTGTCTAACGATACTTGGGAAGAGAGGCTAGCTCATTTTTCATCTTTGTCCAGATCCCCAGGTCTGAGCACAGGCCCTAGGTAAGCTTTTTGAGGACAAAACTTATTTCATTTTTGCTTTTGTATCCTCAGTGCCAAGCACAGTGCTGGGCATATAGTAAGCACTTAATTATCTGTGGCACTGAGTGTTTGCTGAATTTAAGTTGAAGATGCTCCCTTCACCCTTCATTAAAAAATATGCAGTATACATGACTTTGTACATTGCTTCACATTTCTAGGTCTCAGTTTTCTCAACTATACTCTTTGTTTTGATGACACTGACCTCCTGGCTATTCCACAAACAAGACATTCCACCTCTCACTTGGGCCCTTCTCTCTGGCTGTCCCCCATGTCTGGAACACTCTCCCTCCTCGCTCTGACTCTTCTGACTACTGACCTCTCTGGCTTTCTGTAAGTTCCAACTAAAATCCCACCTTCTACAAGAAGCCTTCCCAGCCCCTCTTAATTCTAGTGCCTCTCTCTGTTCACTATTTTCTATTTACCCTTGCTTCGTGAAAGGAAGGATTCAAAAGCTTGCTTTGTATATATTTATTTGTATGTTGTCTCCCCCATTAAGATTGTGAACCCCTTGAGAGCAAGGGCTGTCTTTTGCCTCTTTTTGTATCCTCAGCACTCAGCACAGTGTCTGGCAAATACCATGTGCTTAATAAATGTTTATTGATTGATCTATAAAATGCCAAACCTCTTTGAGGTCTCCAGCTATTGATTCTATGATAAAACACCTGTGGATAATTGAATTCCAGCATTTCTACTTTCACTTCTATGAAAACCCATTTTTATTGGCTTTAAATCTTTTATGGTAATGAAAATTTTTTTAGGAGACTGATATATATGCAATGAAAGAGTAAGTGAATTCCTTCATGTCACTCCTTCTCATATAAACTTCAAAATGGTCAACGTGCACTTTTATAGAAGGCAGCAGAGTACAGGGGGATAGAAGAATAAACTTAGAACCAGGAAGATCTGGGTTTGAATCTCTCTTGGGAAACACCAGATAGCCATCGAGATTTCTTTCAGCTCTAGAAATGAGTCCATATACTTGCCAGCTATATGACCATGAGCCACATTACTTAAAGCCTCTCAGCCTCAATTTCCTCATCTGTAAAATGGGGACGATAACACCTACTTCATAGAGTTCTTAAGGGTATCCCAAAAGCCTTAGTTAAGTTTTAAGTTACTTAAGTTTAAGCTATTAAAGTTTAAAGCCACACTAACACACTTGGGACACCCTGTAAAGTATTTTTGCCAACCTTTATGTGAGAAACATTTATGGGAGATTTGTTAGCTGTTATTATTAACAGTCATCATCAGAAGGAACTGAAGACTGAAAGCACTGCTACAGAGATCTATTTCTAAATTATTAACTTAGTTGGGTCTTCCCATCTTCTAGGGAGGGGGGAGGGGTCCCTCCAGTCACTGGGATTTGTGAACTAGTTTGGGCACCTACCATCCATCATTTTTCTTTCTAAATGCTCTTTCCATTCACTTGGAAGGTGACCTGGTTTATGCATTCTGCTGTCCAGAGAGGTGGCAGACTAGGGGTATCCCCCGAAATTGGAATCCAGAGAGCTGCTTCTAATCTTGGCTCTGCCACTAACACGTTGGGGACAGGTGGGAAAGGCCCTGACCCTCTCCAGGCCTATCTGCAAAATGAAGGGCTGCACTGGATGGCCCCTAAAGGTCCCTTCCAGTTCAGATATTTTATTCTCTGTATTCTAAGATTCCTTCCATTTCTGGCAGTCTAGGCTTTACAGGTACATTCTAAGTCTTCTTATAGCTCTGATATTCTATTTGAGCTTTGGACACTTACTAGCTGTGTGTCCCTGGGCAACTCACTTAACTGCTGTCTGCCTCAGTTTCCCCCTCAGTTTAATGGGTATAATAACAGCATCTACCTCCCAGGGTTGTTATAAAGACAAATCAGAACAATACATGTAAAGCACTTTGCAAACCTTATAGTACTATATAAATCATGGCTATTATTAGAGCAATGGAGCCAGAATAAGCCATCACCAGTGCCAGTGGTATCCTGACACTCTTTTTCTTCACTGTCTTCAGTCTTTCCCCCAGGTGGTTAGTGAAGACAACTGGCCTTCTCTGGTATTCATATGCTTGTGAGTGACACTGGCAGGTCCTGGGTTACTGGAGAGGGCTAGGTGGCACATCAGATAGAGAACCGGGCCTGAAATCAGGAAGACTCATCTTCTTGAGTTCAAATCTGGCCCCAGATACTTACTAGCTGTGTGACCCTAAGAAAGTCACCTAACCCTGTTTGCCTCAGTTTCCTCATCTGTAAAATGAGCTGGAAAACCACTCTAGCATCTTTGCTGAGAGAACCTTAAATAGGGTCATGAAGAGCCACATGACTGAAAAAATTACTGTTATTATTATTCCAAGGTTCCTTCCAGCTCTGAAGTTGCATGTTCTAAAGTCCTTTTCAGTGATGACATTCTAAGCTTTATGTTCTAAGGTTCCTTTCAGTTCCTACAGTCAATGCTCTACATCTACACCTAAATGTCTGGATAGTCTCTCATACTCATCCCTTCCAAAACTTAATTCATGATCTTTCTTCTTAAACCTTTTCCTCCTAATTTTCCTATTTCAATTGATGGTACTAGCCTTCTCCTCCCAGTCACCTGGGCCCAGAAAACCTTGCTATAAACCTTTGAATCTTCTCTCTCCTCACCCCTTCACACCCAATGAGTCTCTAAACCTTGTCAACTGTACCACTACAACCACCCCTCAAATCATGTGGCTTCCTCCTTCAAACCCACATTACATCTCTTGATTGTACCACTGTAATAGCCTTCTCCCGGATCTTCTGGCTTCCAATCTTTTCTCTCTCCAAACCATTCTCTCCACACAGCTGCCAAAATAATTGTCCTAAAATGAAGCTTTGATCATGTTTCTACCCCACTCAAAAATTTCCAGTGGCCTCCCATGGCTAGCCATTAAAAATGCAAACTAAACCTAGCATTTCTAACTACCTTTTCAGCCATATTTTATTCTAAATCCTTCCATGCATTATATGATATTCCTGTTCAACTATACTAGTTGGAAACTCATAATCCTGCACTCTCCTGCCTCAGTGCATTAGGTATGTTTATATGTGTTTGTGTGTATAGATAGATATGGATAGATATATGTACACATATACATGTATGTATATACACATACATGTATATGAAACATATACACATATATGTATGTGTACATATATATGCCTATATGTATATATCTGTATCTATAAGAATAGATATAGATATCTCCTTCCATATCTCTGCCTTCTGAAATCCTTATTTCCCTTCCTAGCCATGCTCAGGTACAGCCTTCTCCATGAAATCTTCCCCTGGCATCTTCCCTTTCTTTCCTCCCCACCCCCAGCTAAGAGAAATCTCTCCTTTCCTCAGATTTTCCTAGAACATTCTGTATGGTTACCCAATCTAACACTGTTCCTTACTAACATCACACTTTCTGCATACCCACCATAGCTTCAGTACTAAGATAAACTTCTTGAAGGCAGAGACTATGACATAGTAACTTGCTTAAGGGCTATGCCTAATAAATGCTTGAAGAAAATCTACCATTTTTTCCTATTCAATGTTTTAAGTTGAAAATAGCTTTTAAAAGTCATGTGCAATATATGTTATAAATCTAACTGAAGGTAAAACATTGAACCCAAGCACTAGTTGAGTAAATCATTCCTCATATCAAGATTTGATACTAAGGACTGTACAACTCTGCTCTATGAAACACTGAGAGGCAGCATGCACTGATGAAGAAAGGATGGCACTGCAGTCAGGAAGACCTGGGTTCAAATTCTGCCTGGGACCAATTCTGGCTGAGTGACCATGGGCAAGTCACTTAACTTCTCTCTGCTACTGACAGCTTTGTGAGTTGCAGATGCCAATCTTACTCTGAAGAGACAAAGTCCACACAGGAAGATCCCCACACAGATGGAATCACAAATCTGGCCTCCTTCCCCCCCAAAATGAATCTACAACTTATGATGGACCAAGAGTCAAACTTTTTGCCTGCAGGATGTTCTGAATGATTACTTAGGCACCAAAACATATGAAAGGCTACTGTACTGGTCTTAACATTTTTTTCTCAGTTTCCTTCCCCATCTTCATTTATAAAGAGAATCCTTCCCAGCATAACTTAAATTGGATTAAAGCAAAATCCAAAATGTTCCAATTCAGAATTCCAGTTTGAAGAGTTCCACTCCCAAATAAATAAACAAACACCTTGGTTGGCCCCATCCATTCAGCCCAAGGAAACTTCCGGAATTCATTCACTTGAGATCATTCCCCTCCCCCAATACCCTAGGAATTGAATCTTCAAAGCAGATCCTGTTTCATTACTTTTAGAGACCGAAAGGAACCCTCAACAACTCATCAAATCCAACCCCCTCATTCTGCAGATGGGAAAACTGAGTCTGAGAAGGCAAGCTATTTCGAAGTCACACAGGTAGTAGGTGGCAAAGCTGAGATTTGAAACTAGGTAAAGTGGCAGCTCTGTGCAACGGAAAGAGCTTGGGATTTGAAACCAGGGGGCCTGCTTTTAAATCCCTCTGGACCTCAGTTTCACTATCTGTAGACCATGAGCTCCTTGAGAGGGGGGCTCTTTGATCTTTCTTTGTATACCACAGTGCCTGGAACACTGTAGGTGTTTAATAAATGCTTACTGACTATGGTCCACCTATCCCAAACCTGGAGTCTTTCCCACCACCATAAGCTAGTATAGTAATATGTATTAATTTTTTCAATTAAAAAATGTGCTCTAGGCAGATGCAAAGTAACAAGAGGCAACCAAACTCTGTAGGTGGTCCTGTCTAGAGAAGGTTAACAAACGCTCAGGCTCAGGCGTTTCTAAGTTAGGAAGTTACCACTTGAGCGGGTTTCATTGTCCAAGCTTCCTCCCCCATCTTGCCCTTTCTGAGCCAGCTCAGGTGCAGAGTTGAAACTTTTTGGAAAAAGCCCAAGGGTAAACAGGGGCTGATTATGAAAAGCTTAACCTCTCTAAGAGAAGCTAGTCTCCCAAGGCCAGACAAGAAAGAAGTGGTGGACAGGGCTGTAGAGCTCCAGGGCTCCAGTGGTCAGTTAGTCAGTCAACAAGTATTATTAGGAGAGGGAGAAGCAGGACTTTCCCAAAACAATTTTTGGTCTAAGACTCCACTGAGTTTCTGCTAAAGGGTGAGTTTTTCATCTTCCATTGGAGTCTTCACCATAAGGGTCTGGTTAGACCCCATCGCTGTTGGGGCAGGGAGGGGAAGAGGAAGGGAGGGAAGAAAGGGTGTCTCTGCCCTTCACAAAGGCAAGCACTCTGCGCGCCCGGAAACACGACCCCCCAAACCTAGGGCCTCTTAGCCGCCGGAGTGCGCCAGCCCGCGCAGATAGCGGGAAAGGGTTTGCTCCGTGGGTCGGTCAGTGTGGCCAGGAAGAAGGCGGGGCCCCGTGGGAGGCAGCTTGGGCTGGGCGTCAGGACACCTGGGGGGAGGACGGGGTGTCCAACCTGGCCTCCACCTTAGACTCGAGCTGTGTGACCTTGGGCATGTTACTCCCCCTCTCTGGGTCTCAGTCCATGCTTCTAGATCACGCTGCCCTCTCGGGCCAGTGATGCACACCCCTGCCTCCAGTCCAAGCACGGCCGTGGGGGGTCCCGGGAGCCAGCGTGGAGGGAGCACCTCCTCCCAACCCTCCCAGCACTAGATGGACACACACACCCCCTCCTCCTCCCGCGGCCCCGGGGCCACCATGGCTTGGGACCCTTTCGTCGCATCCTCCCAGCCCTGGCCCCGCTTACACTGGAAGGCAGCCGCTCCCGGGATGCCCACCATCGCCCGCGGTGCAGCCGCAGCCCCTGCAGCTCCGAACCAGCGCCGACAGCCGAGGCCGAGCTGGACCCAGCTCAGATAGGCCGCAGCCCCGCCCCCCCCACTGGCCCCTCCTCTAGGCTGGCCCCACCCCACCCCTGGACTTCCCCGCCCCCGCACCTCCCCCACCTGGCTCCATCCCTGGACTGGCCCAGGCGCATTCTGATCCCGCCCTTCCCCGAACCGGCCCCATCCCTAGACTGGCCCGACCCGCGTTCTGCTCCCGCCCCACTGCCACAGGTCCGGCCCCTGCCTATGCATCACGTCCCCGCCCTCCTGGGCTGTGAAGAGGGCACCGCCCACTCGGACGTCACTGGAGCATCTCCTTATAGTAGCTGGGCTTCTTGACTCGGGACCTTGGACGCAGGTCCACCGTCACTCCCACATCCTGAATCCTTTATGCTTGACCGGACCGCCTTCACTTGCCTGTCCCTTTCTTTGGAACGAATTGGCTTCAAGAGAGGAGAGAACCTGCAGAATTTCCCTGTAGCTATGGTGGTTAAACCTAGGAATGCATCCCTAAAGAGGTTTAATTTCCTTTCCCAAACATTTGAAAATGGAATAGAACATCACCTTTCTAAGAGAGGGTAGTAGCAATACCACTACTTAATTCTGTATCCCAAAGAGATTAGGAAAAGGAAGAAGACCCACATGTACAAAAATATTTATAGCAGCTCTTTTTGTGGTGGCAAAGAATTGGAAATTCAAGGGATGCCCATCAGTTGGGGAATGGCTGAACAAGTGGTGGAATATGATTGTGATAGAATACTATTCTGCTACAAGAAATGACTAGTAGGATGGTTTCAGGAAAACCTGGAAAGACATGTGTGAATTGATGAAGTGAACAGAACCAGGAGATCATTGTGCAGAGTTAACAGTAAAGATGATCAACTGTGAAAGACTTAGCTACTCTAATCAATACAATGATCCAAGAGACTAGATGAAAAATGCTCTCCACCTCTGGAGAGAGAACTGATGAATTCTGAGTGCAGATTGAAGCATACTTTTTCACTTTGTTTTTGCCTTTTTTTTCAATGTAGCTAATATGGGAATATTTTGCATGACTTCACATATATAGTTGATATATTGCTTGCCTTGTCAATGGATGGGGGAGGGGCTGGAGAGAGAGGAGAATTTGGAACTTGAAATTTAAAAAAACAAATGTTAAAATAAAGAATAATTGTTTAAAAATTTTCAAGTATAGGTAAAGGGAAAAAATGTACATATAAGAGAAGATAGTTTAGTACCTATCTGAAAAGATGGAGGGTAAGGTGGCCTAGATGACCCTTTAAGATTCCTAGTAACATCATAGGATACTTAACTAATAAACACAGTGGCCCCAAAGTGCAGTGAACCCCTTTGGTTAGTAGTGAGCTCTCCATCACTAAAGAGCTGCAAGCAGTGGCTGGCTGACCATTTAGGATTGAGAATTGTTGTTGTTGTTGTTGTTGTTGTTTTTTAAAGGGGATTACTTTCTTATGTAGAGTTTGAATAGATGAGGTCCTTCCAGCTCTGAGATTTTATGGTTCTATGATTCTATGGACTTGGGAGACTGGAGAATATTATCCGGGGGAAAGACTGCTGAGACCAGGATCTGGGAATCCTTATAGTGCCAGTAAGGAGCTGGACACATGCAGGAGTGAAAACAGGGAAGGGAGCAGAGCAAGGTCTGGAGAAGAAAAGATGAACAAATGAAAGAGCACTTATGAAGCACTTAGAATATGCAAAACTAACTCACTGAAAGTACAAACAAAAGACTGTCCCAGCTCTCAATATGCTTATCTTAATTGCTGTTGTTGTTATTTGTCCTTTGTTCTGGAAGAAGACTATAACATATGCCAGGACATGCAAGTGAATCTGATTTAAGTGAGGGAGGGCTGTGCAAAGTCACCAGCCTCACTTTCTCCTCCAGAACCACGTGGACCCACTGGCAAGGTGTAGTTCAGGGCAACTGGAGATGGCCCCAGATGCAGTGGGAGGCCTAGGGAAGACAACAAAGACATAAAGAAGATTCAGCCCTAAATTGGATGGAAAGGTCCTCAGAGGGCAGGTGAGTGATGCCTCAGCTTTAATGTCATTTCTAGAAATAAAATTGTATCATTTTGTGAGACTGAACCGTTGGATAGTGTTAAGGACCTTGGCAGCAAAAATTTTCATTCCTAGGTCTTCTACAGCTGTTGTTGCAGAAACCACAGAAGGGACTGTCAAGCCACATCTTCACACCCCAGGGTGATAGCCAGGAGGGTTAGAATGGAAGCAGGGAGGTCTGATGATCTGGGCAATGCTGCCACTCCCAGGGATCTATATGCCTGTTGGTGGTAGTTGGTTGTCAACTGGTATAGAGGAATGTGGGTCTCTTCTCCACAATAATGGTTGTGAATTCAGGGCTTGGATTGGAAACAGAACCAATGGTTAGAGAACACCACTATTCCCAAGGTCCCTGGCTACCCCCATTGGGGTCAAAGGGAAGGTAGTGGAGGTCACTGCTTTGGCTGGGCTGGCTTGCCTACTTGATGGGGCAGGGCCTCCCGATATGTCAGAACCAAAGTCAAGAGTCTGCCAGGCCCAGGAGGGATGTAAATGTATATCAAGCAATCCTGCTCTACTTGGTGGGGGAAGGGGAACCCGCAGAGGGAAGGATTAACCTAGTTGAGGAAAGGGGACAGATATATAAAGGAGCAGAACAACTACAATAGTGCCTCTGTGTTCCTTCCTCACAGATTCAACAGACCTGAAGGCTTTGGGGCACAAAAGTCTGAATGGGAATAATCAGCCCCAGGAAACCAGATGGAGACTCTCATAGCCCTGAGCACTGGGCTTCAGTCATTCTGAGTGGCTGGGTTGGGGGTTAGAGGGCAGCTGTGATGAGTCATTCAGAAAGATCAGGACCCAGAGATCCTGCTAAGAATACCGTTCTCTAAGGAAGAGGACGACATGGTAGAAATACAGAGTCTCAAATCTAGAAAGGTCCTCAGAGGGCACCTCGACCAGTTGGTCGTTGAAGAGGAATCCCTTCTACACCTTTCCTGATGAAAGATCCTTCAGCCTCCACCTGAAGAGATAGGTTCCCACATACTATTCTCCCTTTCTCACCCTGCTCCAAAAGGTAACCCCTTCTACTCTGGGAAAATTCTGATTATGAAAAAATTCTTTCTTCTGTTACAAAGGCTTTGTTTTTCTTTTTTTTTTTTTCTTTTCCAGTAGGTGGGGCAGAGAGGGTAAGGGGGAAAAGGGATAGGACAGCAAGAAAGAAAAGAGGACCACTGTGTCCCTTTTAAAAATAATTCAGAGAACAGAAGGAAGGTCAGAAGGAAGCACAAACAGGATAGCATTGAAAGCTACAGGTTGAATTCATTACATATGTTTTAAAAATAAGTTTTTATTGATATAGTGGTTTTTTACATGACCATAGTAAGTTTCCCCCTTTTTTTCCCTTTTCTCCTCCCAAAGAGCCATCTCCTATGACAAATTAAAGATATAAACGAGAAAAACTAGCATAATTGAGCAATACATTAAAAAAAAGTCTGAAAATAAGTGCAATGCCCACTTGTAGACCTCCCACCTCTTCGAAGGGATGGGGTTCCAGTGTTTTCTAATATCTTCTTTTGAGTCACACTTGTTCTGTATTTGCCACTTTCATAATTTCCTATAGCAGGTATCATCTACTTAAAAAGAAAAGCATGCCATAAATGACATCAGCTGTTTAGTGTACAATATTCTTTTTTTCTGTTCTACTATATATAGGAAAATGCCCATTTTATTTGGTGTTATGTTAAGAACAAACTTTTTTAAAAAGTTTTTTCTTACATGAAGTGTAAGTCTGCTTCAATGTCTAGCCCAGGGCTTTGCATATTGTGTGTTGAAACAGGACAGCTTTGAAAGTAACATGTTGAATTTATTATATACTTTAAAAACATAAGATGGATAGATAAATATATGATTTCACATATAATCCACTTTTTCTGTTTTACTTGGTATATGGAAATGCTCATTTTTTTTATGTTCATTAGATTCAGAGTAAAAATTTTTTTAAAATATATGTTGAATTGAGTTGAATATGATTGCCCTCTATGGTTGCCATAGATATTATATATATATATTATATATACATATATTTTTATATTTACAATTTTAGGCTGACAAGTCACAATCAACAGTCACCCAACCAGCTTTGTTAAGTGGTCTAGCTAGGGGGATCCAAAGAAAGGTAAAAATATGATCCCTGCTCTCAAGGGACTCATTCCTAAAGAGGAAGGAGACAAAACTCAAACAACTGTGTACCTACTGATAAGTACTTTGTTTAGAAGAGATTATCCCATAGGAAAGCTCCAGGGGATAAGGGATGGGACCCAGAAAGGCCTCTAGTTAAAGGTGGGGTTTAAGCTGTGCAGGAATCCAGGAAGTAGAGGGAAGGTGGCAGAGTGTTCCAGGTATGGGGATAGCCATTGAAAAGGCCAGGTAGGGGCAGGTAGGTGGTGCAGTGGATAGAGCACCAGCCCTGGAGTCAGGAGGACATGAGTTCAAATCCTATCCCAGACATTTACTAGCTGTGTGACTCTTGGCAAATCCTTTAACCCCATTGCCTCACAAAAAAAGAAGAGGCCAAGGAAATGAGAAAGAAACTACAACAGAACATTGCCCTTGGGTCATAGAGTATGCAGAAGGGAATGAATGTTAAAAGGATTGGAAAGGTAAGAAGGGGCCAAGTTGTGAAGGGTTTTAAAAGATTTTGGTCTTAGAGGTAATAGGAGTGTGAACCGAACTTCAGAAAGATCAGTTGGGCAGTTGTGTGGAAGATGGACTGCCATAGGGACAGATGAGGTAGGGAGACCACCTAGAAGGCTGTTGTCATGCTCTAGGCCTGAGGTGAGAGCCTGCCCCAGGGGTGGCTATATGAGCAGACAGGAGGGAATACTTATGAAGGCAGGAATGACAATGCTTGGCAACAGATTGCATATATGGAATGAATGTGAAAAAAGAGTAGAGGATGACAGCAAGGTTCTTCTAAACCTACGTGACAGGGAAGGTGATAACGTCCTTGACAGTGACAGGGATGGTCAGAAGAAGACAGAGTTGGGAGGGTAAAGGCAGAGAGATGATGATACTTTCTATTAAGTTTGAGATGTCTATAGGACATCCAAGAGGCAGTTGGTAATGTGAAGTTGGCAAAAAGGAGAAGTTAGGATCAGGGTTGGATATTATGTCTGGGAATCATCTACATGGAAATGATCATTGAATTTATGGAAGCTGATGAGATCACCAAGAGGAAGAAAAGAAAAGGGCCCAGGACAGAACCTTGGCAGACACCACAGAAGGCATGACCTCGATGAAGAACCAGCAAAGGAAACCAAGAAGGAGCGGTCAGATAGGTAGGAGGAGGACCTGGAGAGAGAAGAGTATTATTTATTTGCATTCTGCTAAAACTCTCAGGTCCTTTTCACACAAACAGTATTTTTTTTTTCCCTAGCCATAGCTCCTCCATTCTGAACTTGTATGGTTTGACCTAGGTGTCGGTATATTAAATTTCAAATTATTCAACCAATCTTTCTAGACTATTGAGATCTTTTTGGATCCTAATGTTATTAGCTAGTGTGTTAGCTATCCCTTCTAGCTTTGTGTCATTTGCAAATTTAATAAACATTAATGAATGAAAAAAATTTATTAAGCACTTACTGTATGCCAAGCACTGTCCTGCTCCAGGGATACAAATACAGAAGTAAAGACTGTATTATATTCTAATGGAGAAACAACTCACATAGGGAATTGTGATCAGAGAGCCTGGCATTTTGGTCTAGAAAGTCACTGCGATGGTGAGTGAGGCCATGGGGTGTAAATTGATACATGCCATCTAGGAACAAGGTTGTAGAAGAGATAGGCATAGTCTCAGGTATAGGAATTAAGAAGATTGTGGAGAAGGTGGCTGGAAAGGAAAGAGATAGGCCATCTGTGCCTTTATACAGGTCCCTGACAAAAACTTGGAACAGCAAAGGGCCCTCCGATACTCCACCAGAGATTGACATCAGTCCATTAAATAAAGCCCACAATGATTAGCTCGATACTTTGGCAAGTGGTTTCCCCATATCCAGATCAACTATGCCTGTGGCATTCCCCTGATCTCCCAGTCCAATAAACTTGTCAAAAATGAAATAAGGTTATAAAATGATACAATCTGGTGTTGATGAAACCATGGTAGTTCTTTGTAATCATTGCTTCTCTTTCAACCTTATTTTAAAATTTGAATTCCAGAATTTTGGCAGGAACCAACATTAAGTTCACAGGTCTATAGTTTGTAGTGGGTTTTTCCCTTTTGAAAAGCAGGCTAATATTTTCTCTCTTCAGAACTTTCCTGTTCTTTTTTTTTCCTTTTTAAAAATTCTAGACTTAAACCCCACCCCCCAAAAGATAAATATATCCATTTACAAAGCAGAAGGACACACAAGCAGCCACAACTCTGCACTTAACATAGCTTACTTCTATCCTCCAAGTATGCAGTGAAGACAACATGTTATTTTCAAAACTGTCCTGCTTATCTGTTTCCTACCGACTTTCCTTCTATTCTCTTCTATGTGTTTTTAAAATACCTCGGTGGCCTTCTTTTCTTAATTGATGTTTTCTGTTTCTTATATCATCATGGTATCTCATGTTATCTCTCTCCCTTCCTCTCCCCAGGAGCTACTCTGTGTGAAATATGGTTATTTTTTTAAGAGAGGAGGGAAGAAAGCACAACCAATCAATACATTGAGAAGGTACAAAAACATGCAAAATGTGTGACACTTGTGGACCTCCCCCTTCCACAAGGGGTAGGTTGGGGATGTCTTTTTATATCTCTTCATTTGAGTCCCACTTGGTCTTTGTAATTTTTTTACATTTATTTTTAATTTTTCTGTGTGTCATTGTCCTTTCCATTTATATTGCTGTAGTTACTGGATATGTTGTTTTCTTGGCTGTGCTTACTTCACTCTGCATCAGTTCATATAGATATTTCCATGCCTCTCTGTATTCATCACTTACATCATTTCTTTTTTTTTTGTTTGTTTATTTATTTTGTTTTGTGAGGCATTTGGGGTTAAATGACTTGCCCAGAGTCACACAGCTAGTAAGTGTTATGTGTCTGAGGCCACGTTTGAACTCAAGTCCCCCTGACTCCAGGGCTGATGCTCTATCCACCACTCCACCTAGCTGCCCCCACATCATTTCTTATAGCATAGTAGTACTCTATTACATTCATATACCACAATTTGTTTAGCCATTCCCCAATCTATGGACATTTACTTTGTTTCCAATTCTTAACTAACACAAAAAGTGCTGCTATAAATATTTTGGAGTATATGGAAACTTTTTTCTTATCAATGGCTTGGTTGGGGTATAACCCCAGTGATAGAGTCTCTGGTTCAAAGGGTATAGACATTTTAGTCACCATATTTGCATAATTCCAAATTGCTTTCCAGACTGGTTGTACCATTCCATAGCTCCACCAACAATGTATTAGTACGCCTATCTTCCACACCCCCTCCAACACTGACCAATTTTTGGTCATTTTTGCTTATTTGCAGGGTCTTAGGTTAAATAGTGTGTTTTTGATTTGCATTTCTCTTATTATTAGTGATTCGGAACTTTTTTCAGATGGTTGTAATTTTGCAGTTCTTTTGAGAACTGTCTGTTCATATTTTTTGGTTGTTTATCTATCAGGGAGTAGCTATTAGTCATACATATATATATATTAATTATTTATATATTTTGAATACCTTAATAGAGAAGTTTGATACAAAGATTTTTCCCCCATTCAACCAACTTCCCTTTTTATCCTAGATACATTATTGTCTGTGCAGCAGCTTTCAAATAATCAAAGTAATTGCTTCTATCTCTTGTTTGGTTAAGAATAAATCTCATACCCGTAGCTGTGAGGGGTACATGACCTGTTTCTCTTCTGTTTTTTAAATAATATACTCTTTTATATTAAGGTCATGTAGCCATTTAGAAAGTATTTAGAATGTATTTAGAACGTATTTTTAGAATGCATTTAGAGTGTGGTATGAGGCATCAGATTAAACCTAATTTCTGCTAGACTACTTTCCAGTTTCCTCAGCAATTTTTATCAAATAGGGAGTTTTTCCTAAGTAACTTAGGTTTTCCACTTTATCAAACACTGGGCTGTTGAGTTCTATCGCTTCTGAATCTCCCTTTTCTAGCTTGTTTCATTGATCTATCTCTCTAGCCTTTAACCAATACCAGATGTTTTTATGGCTATTGCTTTATAATATAGTTTGAGGTCTGGAAGTGCTATTCCCCCTTTGTCCTTACTTCTTTTTGTCTTTTCCCTTGAAATTCTAGATCTTTTATTTTTCCAAATGAATTTTGTTATTATTTTACCAAGCTCTGTAAAGTATTGTCTTGGTGATTTGTTTGGTATAATATTAAAAGTATAAGTACATTTTGGTAATTCTGTCATTTCTTTCATATTGGCACAGTCTAGCCATGAGCACCGACTATTCCTTCAGCTATTTAAGTTGCTCTTTAGTTTTTTAAAGAGTGCTTTGTAATTGAATCTATACAAGTCTTTTGCAAAATTATCTAGTCCCACTCCCCATTTTTGCCAGATTGGAACCCAGGTCTCCATATTCTTTTTCTATTGAACCACACACACTCAGTCACGCTCCTTACACTATTCACCTCATAGGATTGCACAATTTTTAAAAATCTTATTTTGCTAAACATCATTAAAATGAGCATTTCAATATACAAGGAACAAAAATAGAGGAAACTGTGAACTATTACATACAGTTGTGTTTTTAAAGATAGGTATTAAACTTAACACATTAGTAACAACACTGTCCTCCTTACCTCTGTTCCTTGAATTTCCTTCCACTTCAGTGGATTTTTAAAACATTTTATTAATGTTATTTTATTTGTATCACCATCACTACCCACTAACCCCTCTGCAAAACTCCCCCAACTTCTGTCCCTCCCTCACCATGAAAGAGGCCTTCCCTTGCAACGTAAAATATAATCAAGCAAAACCATTTCACACATTTGTCAGGTCTGAGAATGTATATTACATTCTCTCCCTCTGGTCCGTTACCTCTCTGTCATGAAGTGGAAAGCCTGCTTCAGCCTCAGCCTTCTGAAGTCATGACTGGTCACTGCAGTGACCAGAATGCCTAAGTCTTTCAAAGTTGTTTATCTTAATTACCATAGTTATATATGTTATAAATTGTTCTCTGGATTCTGCTCACTTTACTTCATATCAGTTCACACTGAGTCTTCCTAGGTTTCTCTGTATCCATCATTTCCACTATTTCTTACAGTATATTAATATTCCATTACATTCATATATTGAAATTAATCATTTTCTTTGTGACCTTGGGCAAGTCAGTACTTCCTCTCACTGAAGCAGAGTTTCCCCAGCTGCAAAATAAGGTCATTGGATTGGATAGTCTTTGAGTTTTCTTCCAACTCTGATATTCTGTGATTCTGTGTTAAGGGAGCCCATAGAATAAGTCAGGCTTTGTTCCAACCCACCCTCCTGCACCATTTTCATGGTTGTATACATTTTGCTAGTGTAAATAGCTTTGCCAATGGAATTGTTTTGGGTTCAGTCTAAGAAGTTTTGCCTTATATGGTGCAGATCAAATGAGTTCTGTCCTATTTTATATGCATAGAACTTGTCTCAACAATTCAGCTTCTAGGGTCTACTCTAAGAGTCCTGAGGAGGAGCAAGGATGTGGCCTGTTCTCTTAGCCTTGTGATCTTGGACCCTCATGGGGCCTGGCCAAAGTCATCAAAGCTTTGCTTCTTTTAGAATGTGGAAATTACAGAATGCTCGAGCTAGAAGGGGCTAAAGAAATCATCTAGTCTGTATTACAGAATGAGGAAACTGAGCTATTAGGCAGCAGAGTAAGGATTCAAATACAGGTATTCTGATGTCCAGGGCTCTTTCCACTTATCAAACTGAATCTCTTTAAGGCTACAGATCAGACTTCACTGCTACTACTGTGGCAAGAGGAGGTTCCCTGAGATGCATAAAAAGGACAATTTCATTGGAGATAAATAATCCCGGGTAAATCACCTTTCTGGGCCTCACCTTCCTCATCTATAATAATCACTTCCTTCTAGTCCTTTTATGTAGTATATTCTTATTAAATTATAAAGTGCTTTTGAAATGTGAGCCTTCATCTTCGTCATCATCATCATCATTGCCATTATCTTGGTCTTACTTAGGGTAGGGGACAGGAACCTTTTTAAAGAGGAAGCCCATGCCCAGCTGGGACCAGGAGTCATGGGCCCTCAGTGGCACTAGGTTCCAACCAATGATGCCAAGCTGAGGTGGCAGGTCTCATCCCTAAGCTGTGCTCAGGGAGGAACAAGAAAACAGCTTTGGGCTGCCTGCTGCCTCCTTCCCAAGTCAGTGGATTATTTTACTTGCAAAGTGTCACTATTCATGATGGGTGGCAAGCCTCCCAGACTGCCTGCCATCTGCCTAGAGCAAATGCACCTTCAGCACAATGAATGTGAAACACAGAAATGCCATATGACAGCTAGTAAGAGGAAATGACTTAAAGGTATATGATCCCTGTTATGTAAACAGGGGACTGACATTCATAAGGACTTTTGGAAAACTAGCATTTGTGCCAGACCAATATTTGGGCTAGGGGGCAGGGGTTGCTTCTCCTCTGCTTAGCAGATGCTGGTGAGCGGGGAGACCAAGGAAAGGATAATGGTTCCCAGGTGAGGACACTAGGAATAAAGAGAATTCCTTACTGAGCTAAAAGTGAGTATGTTCCCATAGTAAAGATGCTCTCAGTAAGAATTCAAACAAGAGCCTTGTGAAGTAGACAATACTAACTGCTCACACATGTACTGTCTTCCCCCCAACAATCCAGGCAGGCAGTGCAAGGACCGTTATCCTCATTTCACAGAGGAGGAAACTGAAGGCTAAAGAAGATATGTGACTTGTTCAAAGTCAGAGCTCGACATACACCCAGGTCCCAATTAGTGAGAATAATGAACTCCATAAAGTAGCCTAATTAGTCAAAGTCACACTATTCAAAGTTATTAATATATATGTACATATACATAAGTTAGAGTAATTGGTTCCAGACCAATGCACATGTAGTAATAATAATCATAGCTAACATTTATATAGGGCTTACTATGTGCCAGGCACTGTTAAGGGATTTCATTTGATCCTCACACCAACCCTGGGAGATAGGTGCTCGGTGCTATTATTATCCCCATTTTACAGATAAGAAAACTGAGACAAACTGAGGTTAAGTGACTTACTTAGGGTCACACAGCTGGTAAGTGTCTGAAGCTGGTTTTGAGCTCATCTCCCTGTCTCTAGGCCCAGTATTCTATCTGCTGCACCACTTAGCTGCCCCCAATACATGTGATAGGAATTTGGATAAGACCATTTTACAGGATTAATTATTCTTAATAATGGGGATCTAGCTGTGCTCAAACTCAGGCTTCCATTCTTCAAGTTTAGGTCTCTTTCTTCTGTACCCCCACCTGCATTCAAGAAGAGTTCTCCTTTCTATAGCACTCTAAAGTTTATAAAGCGCTTTCTTCACTACAACCCTGTGAGGTAGGTATTACAAGTTATTATTATAGTGTAATATTACCCTCCCCATTTTTAGATGAGGAGACTGGAGCTCAGGGGGACTTGCCTAAGGTCAGATAGGGGTGTCAAAGCTAAGATTCAAAGGTAAAAAATCTGACTTTTATTCCATTGCTCTTTATGTTTGCTTAGGGCAGTGAGTGAAAATTTCATGTTGTAAGATTCAGCAAAACAAAAAATTGGTAAATGCTAGAGGCACTACAGGAATATAGGCACATTAATGCACTGCTGGTAGAAGTGTGATTTGGCCCAGCTGTTCTATGAAATTGTTTGGAACTATACTAGAAAGTCACTAAACTGCATATATCCCTTAACCCAGTGATACCACTACCCCAAGAAAATAAAAAACAGAGGGAAGAGTTTCATAGGTAGAAAAATGTACATGGCAGTACTTTTTGCCATACCAAAAAATGGAAACAAAGTAGATACCCATCAATTAGGGAATGGCTGACCAAAGTGAGGTTTGTGAATGTAATTGTACCATAGAAAAATATATAAAGAATTTGAAGAAATTTGGGAAGACTCATATGAACTGATGCACTAAGTTATGCAGAACCAAAAGAACAATTTACATAATAACCACAATATTGTAAAGGTAAATAACACTGAAAGACATCAGAATTCTGATCAATGTAGTAATCAGTCTTGACTCCAGAGGCCTGAGAGTGAAATTGACCTCCCTCTTCTTGATAGAAAGGCACTGCACTATAGGTGTAGAGGGAGGCATACTTAGTCAGACATGGCCAATGTTTAATTTGTTTGGTTTAATTAAACTTCTTTCTTCTAGGAGAAGATTTTATTGAGAATGCCTGGAGCATTGAGAAGTGATAGCGATGTTAAAAAAAGTAGGTTAAATAGAAATTCTATCATCATCATCAACAATAAGCATTTACAAAGTACCTATTCTGTGCCAGATACTGTCCTGAGCACTGGTCATACAAAGAAAGGCAAAACCACAATCCCTTTTCTCAAGAATCTTAGAGTTTAATGCGGGAAACAACATGCAAACAACTATGTGCATACAAGACATAAACTAAGTAGATGGAGTTTAATCTCAGAAAGAAACCACTAGAGAAACAGGGAGCCCAGAAAAGCAGCTTGCAGAAGGTAGGGTTTGGGCTAAGTCTAAAGGGAGGCCAAGAGGTGTAGGGAAGAAGAGAGAGGATTCCAGACATAGGGGACAGGCAATACATAGGCAGAAAGTAAGGAGATGGAGTATTGTGTGTTTGAGGAACAGCAAAAAGACAATATTGCTGGATTGTAGAGTATTTAAAAAGACTAGGATGATAGGAACATACCAGGTTGTGAAAGGCTTTCAAAGCCAAACCAAGGATTTTATATTTGATCTTTTTTTTTTTTTTTAGGCAATTGGGGTTAAGTGACTTGCCCAGAGTCACACAGCTAGTAAGTGTCAAGTATTTAGGGGCAGGCAAAAACAAAAAGTGTCAAGTGTTTGGTCTGAGGCTGGATTTGAACTCAGGTCTATATTTGATCTTGATAGTAATAGGGAGTCACTGGAGTTTATTGAATAGGGACATGCCATGATCAGACCTGCATTCTAGGAAGATCTATTTGGCAGTTAAATGGAAGATGGATTGGCACAGGAAGAGACCTGAGACAGGGAGAAGAACCAGAAAACTATTGTATTGTTTTGGTTTTAGGGTGAGGCAATTGGGGTTAAGTGGCTTGCCCAGGGTCACGCAGCTAGTGAGCATTATGTGTTGGAGGTCAGATTTGAACTCAAGTCCTCCTGACTCCAGGGCTGGTGCTCTATCCACTGCGCCACCTAGCTGCCCCCAGAAGACTATTGCGATAGTCCAGGATTGAAGTGATGAGGGCCTGTCCTAGGGTGCTGGTTGTGTTAGTAGAGAAAAGGGATCATATGCAAGAGATGTGGAAATAGATGTGGCAATATTTGCAGCTGGTTGGATGTAGGAGGTGAATGCAAATGAGGAGTTGAGGATGCCACTGAGGCGGCAAGGCTGGATGCCTGGGAGGATGGTGGTACCCTTGACAGTAATGGGGAAGTTGAGAATTGAGGAGGGTTTAGGGGAACAGATAAGGAGTTCTGTTTTGGGACATGTTGAGTTTAAATGGGTTGCAGGACATCCAGTTCAAGATATACAAAAGGCAAGTGATAAGACAAAACTGGAGCTCAAGACAAACATTAGGCTTTGATAAATAGGTCTGGAAAAAAATCAATCTGGAATCATTAATATAGAGATGGTGATTGAATCCATGAGAACTGATGAGATCAGCAAGTTAAAGGTGCAGTGGATAGAGCACTGGCTCTGGAATCAGGAGGACCTGAATTCAAATCCGGCTCCAGACACTTGTTAGCTGTGTGACCCTGGGCAAGTCACTTAACTCCAATTGCTCAAGAAAGAAAGAAAGACAGAAAGAAAGAAAGAATGAATGAATGAATGAATGAAAGAAAGAGCCTAGAGGGAGAAAAGGATCCAAGTCAGAGTCCTTGGAGATACCCAGGGTTAGTGGGCCTGATCTGGAAGAAGATCCAAAAAGGAGACTGAAAAGGAGCAGACAGACAGGTAGAAGTAAAACCAGGAGAGAGAAGTACCATGAAAACTTAGAGAGGAGAAAGTATTGCAGAGAAGATGATTGACAGTGTGAAAAGCTTCAAGAAAGTCAAGAAGGATGAGGCTTGAGAAAAGGCCATTCGATTTCACAATTAGGAGGTCACATAACTTTGAAGTTTCAGTTGAATGATGAGGTCGGAAGTCAGAGAGCAGTTAAGAAGAGACGGAGAGAAAGGAAGGAGAGGCACCTATTGAAGTTAACCTTGTTAAGCAGTTTAGCCAGTAAGAGAAGAGAGATAAAGGATGATAGCTACTGTGGATGGATAGATCAAAGGAAGGTTTTTTTGAGGATGGTGGAGACATGGGCATTCTTGTAGGAAGTAGGAAATGAGACAGTAGATAGGAAGAGATTGAAGATTAGTGAGTGAGGCAATCTGCTGGAGAAGAATGGATGGAATGAGATCAAAGGTTTGCCTTGTCCAGGAGAAAGGCCATCCTTCACATGAGACAGGATTGAAGGAAGAGATAGTGGGGGAAGGCATCCGAGTGAAGTAAGGTGAGGAAGAGGGAAGAAGAGGGGGTTTTCAGCAAATAGCTTCAATATATTTTTTTTGGTAAGTAAATAGCATGGGCCTCAGCAAAGAGAGTAGGGAGAGGTGGTGCTACAGGAGACTTGAGAAAATTTAGAGCAGCCTCTGTGAAGAGTGGGATAGTAAATTGATTAGGGGGTGCAAAAGAATTGCCTTGCTGCAGTGAGGGCCTGGTTGAGTTTATGTAGCATGGATCCAGGTAGTGGATCCAGGTAGCGTGGTTTTCTCTAGCTTTGTTCAGCAGCGCATCATAGGAGTGAAGGAAGGATAGGAGTGGTGGTGGGAGTAATCCAAGGTTGGGGCATGGCAAGACATGATCAATGGTAGGACCAAGAGACAACGGACATGAGTGTAGAGTATGGTGTAACTTTGAACTGTTGACAGCATCCTATGGCACCATGCAGAACAATCTTCCTTTTCAGACTTCCATCTATTTCTCTACCAGAGAACCAGCAAGACGCAAGTTGGTTTCTATGTCAACACATTCCAGAGCATTTCTGGCAAAGAGGACCTCTGCAAGGAGATGAGCAAGGTGAGCAAGTCTTATGGTGGAGCTCCTGCCGCCCCACCCTTGTGTCAAATGATTAATTCAGCCCCTATTTTATTCCAATCAGTATTATTCAGTTTAGTGTGATTCCATGGAAGTAGTGATTATTTCTGTTATACTTATCTATTAATATACATTTAATAAGTAGAGTCAATTAGTATCAGTACATATTTTATATATCTTATATTTTGGAATAATTAGTTAAGGTTAGACAGATTCTTTCTTATGTTAGGCTCTAAAACTTTAAACTGCAAGTTACAAGTTTCTTTGCTTAACCACAGGAAGCTGACTGGAGAACCTCCATGCTCTTTTCCTGATGAGTATGTGACCAAGTCCAGCATGGCAGAGATGACCTAATGATATGGAAAGTTCCCTATCATCATCCCTCTCTATTGCCCAACATAGGGAAATGGCCACAAGTACTTGGCTAACAGGTGACCCTTATCCCATCCTATGACCATTTCCTGGCCCTGGCCCTCATCAGACTTATGTTGGACTGCACTGCAAGTTCTCCTGGAGTCAACCAATGAGATCCTGTGTTTTTAATCTGCTTCATCTGTAACATTTCTGTGTCATATTGTCAAACACTATAAAACCAAGGCACTGGAGAAAGGGGGCATCTCAGATTGTGAGGAAGAACTGAGGTCTTATTCATTAAAGGGGGCTAGGTCGCTTTAATTAATGATTATTGGCTCAGAGCTCTGCCTTAGTGGTTTTTCTTGCAAATTAGACATTTTTGGGCCCACGCTGTCCTCCAGAGGCCTCTGGTGCACTAAGCATCATGGTTCAAGGGAGAGAGATAGTTGAACTAGATGACTTTTAAGGTCTTCTCTATCTCTAAATTTATGATTGCATGATCCTATGATCCAGATCTAATTCCTTGACTAGGAATCAGAGAAGGTCCTGAAAGCTTAGGAACCCTCACCCCAACTTCTCCTGAATGATGTGCAAATGGAATTCTGTCTTTCTAGGGACCTCATCAGAGGTTACCCTGAGTACTCCCAACTGCTTCTCAGGATGATATGAAGATGAGGAAATAATTTGTGGAACTACAGGAAAGACTTGAGGAAGAAGATTCTTCTGAAGGAATTCTCAAGTCATATTCTGAAGAATATTCTGTTTTTAAAATTTATTTTTAACACTCATTTTTAAAAATTTTGATTTCCCAATTCTCTCTCTCCATCCAGTCCCTCCCCCCCTCCATTGAGAAAGCAAGCAATAGGATACCCATTATATGTTTGAAGTCATGTAAAACATATTTCCATATTAGCCATGTTGCAAAAAAAAAGCAAGAAAAATAAAGTGAAAAACTATGCTTCAATCTGCACTCAGAGTTCATCGGTTTTCTCTGGAGGTGAATAGCATTTTTCATCATGAGTCTTTTGGAATTGTCTTGGACCACTGTGTAGGTAAGACTCTTAAAGTTGATTATCATTACAGTATAGATGTTACTATGTACAATGTTCTCCTGGTTCTGCTCACTTCACTTTGCATCAGTGCATGTAAGTCTTCCCCAGTTTTCTGAAACTATCCTGTTCATTATTTCAATTTTATGTTTAATTTATGGAATAAAACAAGCATTTCCATAACATGGTATGATAAAAAAGATGATTGTATATGAAACTGCAAATCTACTTATTTTTCCTCTCAAATATACAACAAAATTATTGTGTAAATTTCTTTATTTTCTTCCCTCCCCCCTCCCATGGCTACCATTAGACACAAATAGGTATGTGTGTGCGTGTGTGTGTATGTGTGTGTGCGTGTGTATATAAAATTATTCTATATATGTATATATAAAATTATTCTATACATACTTCTATTTATCATTTCTTTCTCTGGATGCAGATAGCATCTTTCTTCATATGTCTTTTATTGTTTGGATACTTATAATAAACAAAATAACTTATTCACTCAAAGTCATTCTTAAAACAATATTGCTGTTATTGTCATTTCTTATAGCACAATAGTATTCTATCACGATTGTATATCACAACTGGTCCAGTCATTCCCCAATTGATGGGCATCCCCTCATTTTCCAATTTGAAGAAGAATATTCTGAAGGAATTCTGAAGAAAAGAAGAAAGGAAGCTGGAATCCTTACAAGAAAAAGATCAGACTGGGTTGAGAAATTTGAGAAGACTGTTTCCTGAATGGCATTGTTAAAAAACAAAAAACAAACAAACAAAAAACAAACAAACAAAAAAAAAACCCTCTGGATTTGCACATTTTAAAGTACTATATAAATGCCAACAATTGTTATTATTTTTATTGCCGCTATTACTATTATTACTAATAATAATTAGGAGTCCTGGGTTCTGGTCTTGACTTTGCCATAAATTAGTCCTGAAATTTTAAATAAGTCCCTTCCCCTCTCTGGGCCTCAGTTTTTTCCTATGTGAAACAAGGCAGTAGAACTAGCTGATTTCTAAAGTCATTTCTAGCTCTAAATTTCTGCATGTTGATTTTTTTAAATGTAAAAAAATGCATTTTTAGGTAAAAGTTAGATTACCTGACAAGGGAGTAGAAAGAGCCCTGGTCTGGTAGATGGAAACCCTGGTCTATATTGTGGGGTGAGGGGTTGGGGGTGGGGAGAGGGAGGGTATTCTGTCATATTAGTCATCATTAGCCCTGTGACTTTGGCTAAGTCCTTTCCCCTCTTTTGGGTCTTAGTTTCCCCATAGAAATCCGGGGGCATGGGGAGAAATTTTGCTTGCTGTTTTCAGCTGGTTCTGACTCTTTGCTGATCTAAACTCCCTGAAGATTTTGAGGCTGCAGGGATTTGGCTGCAGGCTTTGCTCAGGGGCTGTAGCAAAGGTCTCCAAGAAAGAGGCTACAAGGCCTTCTCAGTAATTAAAAGACAATTAGCCTAAGGAGAGAAATGATCTCTGAGAAAGGGGATTCAAGGTCTATATAGCAATTAAAGAACTTTTAACAGCTAATAGACACCCCCACCTGGAAACCTGGAAGGCCAGGGTTCAAGTCCCAAATGTGACATGTATAGGCCACATGACTCTGGGCACTTGGTCACTTAACCTCTGAGTGTTCTAGGCCAGTGGTGTCAAACCCAAATAGAAACGGGGGACACTAAACCATATATATGAATCCCTGAGGCTGCATATTAACTCAGAAAACCATGTATTAGTATTATCTATGTTTTGTTGTATCTTTATTTATTTTGTTATATATTTCCTAATTACATTTTAATCTGGTTAGGAGCATGGAGAGCTGCATGCACCCTGTTTGACAACTCTGCTCTAGGTTACTTACTAAGACCAGGATTTCAAACCTTTCTTGTGTTGTGGACCCTTTGGCTATCTGGTGAAGCCTGTAGACCCCCTTCTCAGAATCATTTTTAGATGCATAAAATGGAATACATAGGAAAACAAAGAAAACCAATTATTGTTATTATTGCCTTTGTGGCCTTGGGCAAGTCAGTTAATGAAACTCCATGGGACTTAGTTTTCTGATCGACAAAATTGGAAAAATAGATTAGATCAAAAAACAAGAATTGGAAGGAACTATGAAGTCCAGCCCACTCACTTTACACAGATGAGGAAACTGAGGTACAGACACACTAAGTGACTCGCCCAGGATCACACATCTAGTAAATGTCTGATGTGGAATTCTAATCGAGGCCTTTTGGGCTCCAGATCTAGTGCTCACCAGTGGCTTCCAATGTGCACCCCCTATGAAGTCGTAGATGGATCTCAAAGGAGCTGTGTGGGGAGCCGAAAAAGTGTGTAATCAATCAATTGTAGGGTATCATCACATCTTCCCCATGATAGCCAATCATGGGCTTGTCTCTAATACAACTACACCACCACCTTCACCTGTAATTACTAAACACTCCCCTACTTCTCCTCCTTCCACCTCCCGCCTCCTTTGACCGCACCTGGACATTGATTAGCCTTAGGGCTGCTTATAACTTCACTGTGACCCAGACACCTGCACAGATGGTGAAGGAAAAATTTCTGTACCCCAGCCTCCAGCTTCTCTAAACCCTGTCGTCCAGATCACCTCATGGCTGGGCTGGACACAAGGCTGTTTGTTCTGGGGCAGTGACCAATAACAGTCCTGCCCATCCCTCTCCATCCTCATTTTTCATAGGATTGAATAAGTTTCCAAGGATGAGCAGGTGTGGATGGACTGAGATCTATGTTACAGTTCTCATGCCATTATCTTTCCCCATAAGCTACTCTCCTTTGGTCAAGAACATCATCTTCCTAACTCCAAATTAGAACTCCATCCACTACAGACATGCTGTCTTTCCAAAAAAACCAAACCAAACCAAACCAGTCTGAACAAAGTTGTTCTCAGCTGATTTATTTATAATAGTAAAACAAAAATAAAAAAGGGCAAAACTTATAAACCTAATGCGTATTTCACTGTGTAATCATCGCACCCTGGTGGGTGGTTTGTTTTTTGTTTTTTTTTTCAATCTAAGATTGGTTTATAACCTTTCATAGTGTAGTCGTTGCATGCTATAATTCTGTACCTCAGGCCACTTAAAAGGTAAACAAAGCAGCATTGTATTCACCAGTGGCATATGGATACACATTTATCTCTCACACATTGTGAGCTGTGAGCCTAGAATTCTCAATACATATGTATTATTAGTATGTTTCCAAAAGCCGACTTGCGTGGCTTATTTAGATTGCTTCAGTACTAATGGTATTGTCCCTCAACCCAGTGAAGTGCAGTAGGCCCAAGGGGAGCAGGCGGGCAGGCGAAGCTGCCATCAGTAAGTCATGTAATATGGTAAGACTTGCATCTTCCCAATTTTAACATATATTCACGAGTATTCCATGCATTCTAATCTTGCACCAAAGACAGTTTAGTAATAAAGGATTTTTAAGTAATACTGGCACAGTTTTTTAAAGCTTCACATAATGATCGCAGCCCTCCTTTTTTTTTTTTGCAAAATTTTGGCACAAAACCTCGATGGTTGTGTGGTGAAATATGGTAGCTGGGAAATGGCTGGGAAATTTCACTTAGGCTCATAACCTCAGTGTTATCTGTGACTTCTCACACTCTCCCTCATCCCACTTATCCAATCAGTGTCTAAATCTGGTCTTTTCTACCTCTACAAAATCTCTTGCATCTGTCCTGCTCATTCCACTCCCACAAGTCACTATCCTTGTTCAGGCCTTCCTCCTCTCTCACCTGGACTATTGTACTAGCCTCCTAATTTACCTCCCTGCCTCAAGCTTCTCTCCCTTCTAATCCATCCTCTGCTCAGTTTCCAGATTAGCTTTCCTAAAAACCCAGTTCTGACCATGTCGCTGCCCTAGTCAACAAATTCCTGTGGTTTCTTATCGAATGTAAGACCTAATATTATTCCACCCTTAGCTCTTCCTTTTAAAATGACCTTTATAGGGTGGTACAGAGAATAGAGCCCTGGACCTGGAGTCAGGAAGATTTGAGTTCAAATTCAGTCTTGGACACTGTACTACTTGTGACCTTGGACAAGTCACTTAATTTCTGCTTGCCTCAGTTTTCTCAACTGTCAAAGGGGGATAATAATAACACCTACTTACCAGGGTTGTTGTGAGGATGAAATAAGATAATATTTGTAAAGCACTTATCACAATACCTGACACATAGTAGGCACTAAATAAATGCCTACTAAATTATATGAATAAGAATAAATATAATAATTATATAACTTATTATTGTGTACACCTTATTATTTACATAATTATTAGTGCAGTAGTACATGTATATAATTTATAAATCAGCAAACATACCTATATGGAAGGAAATACTCAAAAAAAAACTTACTGATCAGGGTGTACAACTTTAAAAGTTTAGATAGAGTAGTACTCAATACTGCCTCAAATGGCCTCTGACATCCGTTGGAATTCTAGGTCTACAATCCTGTGGTTTGCCAAAGATTATAGAGTTAACCTAGCCCCCCAGAATACTTGTACATCATTTGTTTGAGGTTCCTGCCGCAGTAACAGATACAGTATTTAATTGCTCATACAGATGTTTGCTGGGTACATTCACTGTAAATTTTATTTAATCTGGGTTTTTTTGTTTGTTTTGGGGGATTGTTTGGGGAGTTTTATTTTATTTTATTTTTGTTTTGTTTTTAAATATAAAAAAGTCATCTGTCAAAAAAAAAGATTATACAGTTAACAAGTATCAGAGAGGAACTTGAACACAGGACTTCTTGTTCTAGCCCACCACACGGCTTCTCACTTTCTGCAGGTAACAAATAAAAAAGGATTTGTTAACCTTAAAACGCTGTGTAAAAACTACTGCTTATTATTATCACTGATAATAATAATGGTAGCATCATTCTATTGCCATGATATATCATGACTGGTTCAGCCATTTCCCAACTATTAAGTTTATATACTTGGCTGAGAACAACTTTGCTCAGACTGGTTTTGTTTTGTTTTGTTTTTTAGAGAGACAGTGTGGTACAATACTACTGGATGGAATTCTGAATTTGAAGTTAGAGAGATCTAGATTCCAAACCTGCTTCTGACATTTACTGTGTGACCATAAGACTCACTTATCTTTCTGTAAAATAGAGAGGGTAATATCTACCTCTTCAGAGTTTCTTATGTGGATGAATTCTTTCTCTCTCTCTCTGTCTTTCTCTCTGCCTCTGTCTCTGTCTGTCTGTCTATCTCTGTCTCTCTGTCACACACACACACACACACCCCCCTAGCTGAAGGAGCAGGGCACCCTAAGGGACAAACAGGAGGCAGTATGTGCCATGCAAATCAAACCATCACCACCGTGTTGACCACTATCTCACTTCAGAGACTGATGGAGACAGCCCAGGACCCTGAACCTAAGAGACTTGAGAATAGCAGTGCCCCCCCAAACCACCAGACCTGCTTCCAGCTCATCCCCCATAGCTATGACTGAAGGGAAAGATCCGTGTAGAGAAGGGACCCACTTTCCTCACCAGCACCTATGACAACAAATGCATCCCAAGAGCAAGAGAACTGCAAGAGTCTTGGGAGTGGTGGCATTTCACACACCATTGGTCCTGCTTCCAGCCCAGCCCTCATAGCCATTGTTGAAGGGAGCAACCCCTTTGTAGAAGGGGCCCACCACCCCCATCAATCGCCTATCAGTTTTCACATACATGGCAGGCAAGCCAGCCTAGCTGAAGCAGCAAGGTAGCCTGAGGAAGAAACAAGAGGTACCAGGCAAGTCAAACCAGCCCCTCACCTTTGCCCCTATCTCCCCTCAGACCCTGAAGGAGAGAGCCCAAAACCCTGAACCCAAGAGCCTTGGGAACAGCAATGCTTCCAGCCCAGGGCCCTCAGCCATCCTCCTGGGAAGCAGTCTCTGTGGTGTGGCAGCCTGGTGACTGCTCGTGCAGGAGGTACAGCCACAGAGACTGGAGATCCAGAAAAGAAAGCTCTTGTCACCAAAGTCTGACGAAGAAATGACATCATAGAAGAGGCATCACCATCTCATTTGCTGCTGTGCCCTATGGACCCTGGGACCTTTCCCTCTGACTTGCAGCTGAAACCTTCCATATGTATTGTGTCCCCCACTAGTATGTGAGCACCTTGAGATGAGGGGTTGTCCTCTTTTTCTAATTATATCCCCATCACTAAGCGCAGTGCTTGGGGCACATACCAAGTATTTAATACCTACTTCGTTGACTCATTCATATTTTGTTGTTGTTGTTCAGTTGTTTTAGTCCTGTCCAACTCCCCATGACCCCAATTGGGGTTTTCTTGGCAAAGATACTGGAGTGGTTTGCCATTTCCTTCTCTGGCTCATTTTACAGATAAGGAAACTGAGGCAAACAGATTAAATGACTTACCCAGGGTCACACAGCTAGTAAGTGTTGGAGGCTACATTTGAACTTGGTCTTCTTGACTGCAGCACTCTATCTTATTTTATTTTTTTTTCTAAAAAGCCTTCTTGGAAGAGCTCAAGAAGGATTTTTTTTCTTTTTTTAAAAATTAATTTATTTTGATTTATCAATAATCACTTCCATATGCTTTTGAGTTTAAAATTTTTCTCCCCCTTCCTCCCCACCACCCTCCCCAAGATGGCACACAATCTGATATAGGCTATACATTTACATTCATATTAAACATATTTTCACATTAGTGATGTTGTAATTAGAAATTAAAATGCAGCACTCTATCCACTGAACCACCTAGCTGCCCTCATTCTTATAACCTACCTAATGGGTTATTATGAGACTCAAATAAGAAAAGGTATGTACATCAGAGGTGTCAAATACATATTGCAGCCCCAACACCTAGTTTGAATAACCAGATTAAAATGCAATTGGGAAATAGTTAACAAAATAAGAATAAAATAGAGTAGAATATAAATAATGTTAACATGTGGTTTTCTAAGTCATTCATTATTCAGGCCTCCAGGGATCCTAATATACAATTTAGTGGCCCCTAATTCTATTTGAGTTTGGCAGCTCTGATGTATAGTACTTGGCAAACTTTAAAGCCTTATATGATTGCCAATTATTATTTTTAAAAATATTCCCTCAGAGATTTCTCAGAAATAGGACAATTGGGTCAAAGTATATTTATACTATAGTCATAAGATCATAGATTTAGAGCTGAAAAGGACTTCAGAGGTCACTTACTCTATCCATCTCATTTTCCACTGGAGGAAATAGGCCCAGAGAAAGGAAATTATTTGCTTAAGTTTACAAAGGGAATCAGTGGCCGGGCTGACTCTTCTTGTGGCTGATGTTGCCACAAATCTGTCAGCAATTTATGAGCTGTCCCTGAACTTTGTTTTTAACTAATTTTTCCAGTTTCATGGGTTGGTGAGAGGTGGCTCCTTGGAGTTTGTGAATGTACATCTCTTTGATCACTAGGGAAGCGGAATTTTAGATCCACTGGTATATCCATTTCCAAGTGCACATTTGTAATCTGTGATGCTTGCCCCCACCCATGCCGTGGTTCCCATGCCTGGAATGAAGGCCCTTCTCATCTTTGCCCCTTAAAGTTCCTAGCTGCCTTCAAGGCTCACCTAAAGTACAACTTTCACCACTTACTTCCACCAGTTGTTAGTGTTTTCCTCTTCCTGAAATTACTCCGTATTATTTACATATTATATCTTGCTTCCCCTGCCTCTCATTGAACAATCAAGAAATATTTATTGAGCACCTACTATGTGCCAGGCCTGGGGTAGGGGCTACAAATACAAAAATGAAGCTGTCCTTGTCCTCAAGGGGCTTACATCCTACTTATATTTTCTTGAATAGTATAAAGCAATCCTATCAGTTGAAGGGGGTTATGTTAGAGGCAAAAGTATTAATTGAACTCAACAAACATTTATTGGGTGCCTACTATGTCTAGGGCATTGAGCTATCAATCAAATCCACAAACATTTATTAAGCACCTACAATGTAACAGACACTGAGTTATACATCAGAAATGCATAGATACGTGTATTAACATAGTTGGGAATGATATTTAGATTTCCAATACATCACTTTCCTCCCAATAGAATGTAAGCTCTGTGAGGGCAGGGACTATTTTTTTCCCTTCATTTCCCTGGTGCCTTGCACATGGCAGGTCCCTAATAAATGTTTGTTGAATTGAATTGAAGTTATTTATTCTTGATTTTTGGTTTTTCCTCTCTTAGGATCTAGGTCATGCTGTGCTTATAAGTTTGTATCGATACCCTAGAAATTATGACTGTTCAGTCATAGCTATGCAATGCCTAGCACAATGTCTGGTGCACAGTAGGCACCAAATAAATGCTTGTTGATTGATGAGTACTCAGAAAATTTGTGTGTGGGAGTAATTTTTATATCACTAATTTAGTAACCATTTACACAAAGAAATAGTTTAATTAAAGTGAGAACTGATTGTATATGAAACCATAAATCCAGCAAATATTCATTAAACACCTACTATGTCCTAAGCACCTCGCTTGGCACTGAAACTACAAAGATACCCTGTGGGTGGCACTTGGCTAGAAGTTGGCAGGGATGGCTAGTCCCTTCTGCTTCCTTAAATAATGACTATGAGGATTAGGCTAGAAGCAGGACCAGTGGTTTGGGAAGGGAAAAAAACACGAGAAAAAAACAAAAACAAAAAAATGAAAATAGTATACTTTGATCTGCATTCAGACTCCATAGTTCTTTCTCTAGATGTGAACAGCATTTTCCATTATGAGTCTTTTGGAATTGTTTTAGATCCTTGTATTGCTGAGAAGGGCTAAGTCTATCAAAGTTGGTCCTCGCACAGTGTGGCTGTTACAGTGTACAGTGTTCTCCTGGTTCTGCTCACTTCACCCAGCATCAGTTCATGAAAGCCTTTCCAGGTTTTTCTGAAACCATCTTGCTCACCGTTTCTTATGGAACAATAGTATTTCATTACATTCATATACCACAACTTGTTCAGTCATTCCCCAGTTGATGGGCATCCCCTCAATTTCCAATTCTTGGCCACCAAAAAAGAACTGCTATAAATATTTATATATATATATATATATATGGGTCCTTTTCCCTTTTTTATGATATCTTTGGGATACAGACCTAGTAGTGATATTGCTGGACCAAAGGGTATGCACAGTTTTATAGCCCTTTGGGCGTAGCTCCAAATTGCTCTACAGAATAGTTGGATCAGTTCACAACTCCACCAACAACGCATTAGTGTTCCAATTTTCCCACTTCTTCTCCAACATTTATCATTTTCCTTTTCTGTCATATTATCCAATCTGATAGGTGTGAGGTGGTACCTCAGAGTTGGGTTTTTTTGTTTGTTTTTTGTTTGTTTTTTTGGCTAGGCAGTGGGGTTAAGTGATTTGCCCAGGATCCCACAGCTAGTAAGTGTGTAGGGTAAGATAGTTTTCCATACCCAATTGAGTGTGTATGCTATTCCCTCCTTAAGCCAAATCCAATGAGAATAAGATTCACTCATTCCTTCTCACCTTCTCCCACTTCCCCTCCAGTGTAAAAGCTTTTTCTTGTCTGTTTTATGTGAGATAATTTACCCCATTCTACCTCTCCCTTTCTTGTTCTGCAGTATAATCCTCTCTCACCCCTTAATTTTATTTTTAGATATCACCCCTTCATTTTCAACTCACCCTGTGCCATCTATCTATCCATCCATCCATCTATCTATCTATCTATCTATCTATCCATATATTTTTTCCCTCCAACTATCTTAATACTGACAAAGGTCTCATGAGTTACAAATGTCATCTTTCCATGTAGGAATATAAACAGTTCAACTTTAATAATTCCCTTATGAGTTCTCTTTCCTGTTTACCTTTTCATGCTTCTCTTGAGTCTTGTATTCGAAAGTCAAATTTTCTATTCAGCTCTGGTCTTTTCATCAAGAATACTTGAAAGTCCTCTCTTTCACTGAATGTCCATTTCCCCCCTGAAGGATTACACTCAGTTTTGCTGGGTAGATGATTCTTGGTTGTAATCCTATCTCTTTTGCCCTCTGGAATATCATATTCCAAGCCCTCCAGTCCCTTAATGTAGAAGGTGCTAAATCTTGTGTTATCCTGACTGTGTTTTCACAATACTTGAATTGTTTCTTCCTGGCTGCTTGCAATATTTTCTCCTTGACCCGGGAAGTCTGGAATTTGGCTATAATATTCTTAGGGATTTTCCTTTGGGGATCTTTTTCAGGAGGATTCTTTCAATTTCCATTTTACCCTCTTGTTCAAGAATATCAGGGCAGTTTTCCTTGATAATTTCTTGAAAGATGATGTCTAGGCTCTTTTTCCAATCATGGCTTTCAGATAGTTCAATAATTTTAAAATTCTCTCTCCTGGATCTATTTTCCAGGTCAGTCATTTTTCCAATGAGATATTTCATATTGTCTTCTATTTTTTCATTCTTTTGGTTTTACTTTACAATTTCTTGATTTCTCATAAAGTCATTAGCTTCCATTTGCTCCATTCTAATTTTTTTTCACCAAGGAACACTTTATTTGATCATTGGCCAACACAGAGAAACCGTAGCTCTGTGCTCTTGCTTTCAGTGACTTGGGTTTCCTGTCAAAGTCCTCCAGATGAGTCCATTTAACAAGTCCATGAGGATGCCAAATGCAAACTCTATCAAACAGGGAAGGACATGAGGTGATTTCCAAGGCTCACCTTCCCCTTCCTGTCTGGTGCCATCCTTCTTGAATTGAGTCATGGAATCAATCCTGGATGCTGGCATTCAGACTTCTGCTCAGAGAGGGCTAGAGTCCCACCAGGGAGCACCACCCCCACTTCAAAAACAAGGCTGGACCCCTAGTCCATTTCATCAAAACCACTATCCTCCTCCTACTCCTCAGAGAGGCTATCCTCAGAGAAGTCGTCCTGGCTGTCACTGTCGTAGTTGTCCCCAAAGCAATGGAGGCAGCAGCGATCCCTGCAGGGCTGAAGGACTTCTGGGTCAGGATCCAGGTCAGGACCTCCACAGAGTCACATACTTCTTCAGTAGGATCTCAGAGCACCACAATGGCAGTACTGATTCATGCAGGTATCAGAACCACAGCAGCAGCAGACTTGCCTACAGCAATGATTCATGTTCCTCAGGCAGGCAGATGAACTGTTACCAGCAGTCTGAAAACTACTGTTTTCTGTCTCAATTCTTTTTTCTTGGAGACTCCCAGGTCTCTTTGCCCCAACAGTCTTGTACATTTTTACTCACTGGCAAAGGAAAGGAGAGCTCTAAAGTTTCTGTGGGCTGGGCTCCAAGTAGTCTAAGCCTCCAAAGAAGTCAGCCTTTTCTCCGTTCTAATTTTTTTGTGTGCTTGTTTGTTTTAGGTAACTGAGGTTAAGTGACTTGCCCAGGATCACACAGCTAGTAACTGTCAAGTATTTGGTCTGAGGCCGGATTTGAACTCAGGTCCTCCTGACTTCAAGGCTGGTGCTCTATCCACTGCACCACCTAACTGCCCCTTCCATTCTAATTTTTAAGAAAGTATTTTCTTCAGTGAACTTTTGGACTTCCTTTTCCATTTGGCCAATTCTGCTTTTGAAGGCATTCTTCTCATTAGCTTTTTGGATCTCTTTTGCCATTTGGTTAGTCTATTTTTTAAGGTGTTATTTTCTTCAGTATTTTTGGGGGGTCTCCTTTAGCAAGCTGTTGACTTGTTTTTCATGATTTTCTTGCATCACTCTCATTTCTCTTCCCAGTTTTTCCTCTAATTCTCTTACTTGCTTCTCAAAATCCTTTTTGAGCTTTTCCATGGCCTGGGACTGATTCATATTTTTCTTGGAGGCTTTGGATATAGAAGTTTGACTTTGTTGTCTTCTTCTGGTTGTATGTTTTGATCTTCTTTGTCACCAAATAAAGATTCTATGGTCTGACTTTATTTGTGCTGTTTACCCATGATCCCAGCCAATTACTTGCGTTATGAACTCTTTGTTAAGGTAGGGGTCTGCTTTCAGCGTGGAGAATGTACTGTCCCAAACTTCAGGGGTTTTGTGCAGCTGTTTTCAGAGATACTTCGGAGACCTGTAAATTTTCAGTTCTTCCAAGGTGGTATGATCAAAGGTGATGTGTTTACTCCTTTCCTGGCCTGTGCTCTGGTCTATGAGTGACCACAAGCACTCTTTTCTGCCTTGGAACTGTGAGGAGGATTCCCTCTCCACTTGCCACCACGAGCTGCACCACACCAGCACTCCTTCTCATTTCACAACCACCACCCAGGACTGTGACCCAGATCCAAGCACAGGCAAAGCAAGAGAATCCTACCTCAGCACCAGCAAGGAGATCCCTGCAATCCCCCTCTGATCAGTCACTTGATCCTCCCTCCATCTGTGGGCTGAGAGCTCTGGAAGCAGCTGCCACCCGTGAGGCCCCTGAGGCCTGCTCCAGGTTCATGGAGGCCTGGTCTTTGCCTGTGGTGCCCATACTTAACTATGCTCCTCTTCCAGCTCGGTGTAATAGACCTTTCCAATCAACTATACAGGTTGTCGTGGGCTGGAAAGTTGTTTCACTCTGTCTTTTTGTGGGTTCTGCTGCTTTAGAGTTTGTTTAGAGCCATTTTCACAGGTATTTGGAGGGGTTTGGGGGAGAGCTCAAGCAAGTCACTGCTTTTACTCCACCATCTTGGCTCTGCCCCAGTTCTCTACATATTTTAGAAATGAGGTCTTATTATATATATTTCTTAAAGAACAAATGATGCATGTTAATAGCTCATCGTTTTTTATGTAACAAACACTGACCAATAGAACTCCAGCATTTATGAGCACATGTAGTGTGCTGGGCTAGAGGCAATTCCCTACATGGATTGCGAAGCATTTGAAGGTATCTTTGACTATATCTAGCCTGGTTTCCATGTGGTGAAGAAATGGACTTTTAATTAGCTGCTGAATCAGAATGAAATGTACATTCAAAAGGCACTGCTGGCCAAATCAGCTTTTCTTTCCTTTTTGGAAGTGCTCAAGTGATAAGGCAAGGACTGTCAGTCTCTGGGTGGGGAGAGAAAGCTAGCACCAGCAGCTCATTCTTCCCATACAATAGGTCCAGTGGTTTTCTGATATGGCTTCCCTGACTTCCCTGAGACAGCTCCCCCCCCCCCAAAAAAAAAACCTAATTGGTCCTAGCTTCCCTAATGCAGCAACCTGGCCTTGGGCCATAAAAGGTTCCAGTTGGGTATAATCAGTTCCTCTTAGACTTAGTGGGTACCTGAGACCACACGAGTTGCCATAACTTGATGACTTACTGACCAGTGTAATTTCCAGATATAGATGAGGACTGAGTCCAGAGAAGCTAAGGGCAACTGTAATCCTTGCTGTATATCCTTGCTGTGCTTGGACAAAGTAAACCTCCTTTGTTCAATGAATCATGAGTGCTTCATTTCCTCTAAGAGGGTTCTGGCTTTAGAGCTACCCCACACCCCATTTGGGTCAACAACATGAAACCATGAGTACATGGTCCTGCTGTTGCTTCTGTCCCTGCTGTATCAATTTTTTCTTGCCTTAGATTGAGGAATATTGGAGACGGAATGGATTAGGCTTGGTTTCTGTGAGCTTTGACAGGTAAGGAGAGCACCAGGTGTCCTTCGTATGTAGTGAGATTTTGGATTTACTCTCCCAACCCATCCATATATGCACTAGCAAACTGGGTTCTGAAAGCAAAATTACATCTCTCACCTCAGGGTTCTAGAGGTTCTCTAAAGTTTTAAACTCAAATCCCCATTCTGGTGTGTTCTTTCTAATATCAATTACCAGTTATTATTAGTGTCTCTCTGATATCATTGATATCCTACAGTGATTAGCACCCCAGTATCACTTAACCAACCAATGACAATTAGATTTTACAAAGTGATATTTACTGAGCAGGTACAGTGAGAACAGAAGTACAAATACTTTCCCCAATACCTAGGGGGCACATTCTCCCCTATACCACTTTGGTCCCTGGGGAAAGTGGACTCAAACTTAATACAGGCTGCTATAGACATTTATCCCTTCAAGTTCACTTCCAAATATATCCTAGCTGATGGACAGAATTACTCTCTTGCTTGTTGACCTGACATCTTGAATGTGGGGTTAATCTACTCCTGGGATGGATCCTGGTCACTCCTTGGGCTATGCTGGAGGACCAGGTTCAGCTGGTCTCAAACTCTGACCTAGACATTGGTTCTTGTACCATGTGGCTGTCCTTTCCTTTCAAAGCTCACAAGGTCCCAGCCTCATCTATTCCATCTCCGGTATTTCTTCACCTAAGACAGGAAAGAATAACTACAACAGAGAAAGTAGCAACAGCAGGGCCATGTGTTTACGGTTTCAGGTTGACCCAGGTGGCTGCTGGTGCTAGCTTTCCGTCTCCACCCGGAGACTTAGAGCAGTCCTTGCTTCCTCACTCAAACACAGCCAGGCAGGAAAAAATAAAATAAAATAAATTTGTTTTGGCTCAGTATTTCCTTTTGAATGCACCCCCAATTCTGTCTTAGCAGTCAGTCAAAAGTCAATTTCTTCACCACATGGTTAGCAGACTAGAAATAGTCATAAAATGTCTATACAAGTCTATATAGGGAATTAACTCAAGTCCAGCTGCTTGTGCTCAGAAGGGCTAGGTTCTCATTGGCCAATATCTATTACACTCATAAAGTCCTCTTTCTTTTTCTTTTTTATTTGTTGAAATGTTTGTGTTTGTTGATAACTATTAAGTTCACAATTAAAAAAAAAAAGAAAATAAAAAGAAGAGATGATTGGTAATTTTGGAGTCAACAATGTCATTGGAGTATGTGACAGCCCTCAGGCTGCTACAGCAACTCTACCTACAAGCCTTTGTGAGGGACAAATAGTTGGAGGCAGCATAGTGCTGGGATGAAGGGACTGGATTTGTGTCGGTGCACCTGGCTCAAATTCTGATTCTATCACTTGTTACCTGGGTGATATTGGGTGAGTCACTTAACTTCCCTGGGACTTAGTTTCTTCACCCATAAAATGACAGAGTTGGACTATAACTTTTGAGGTCTTTTCCAGCTCAGACCTATGATGGTCCTATGAGCCTTTGGTTTATGGGAAGCCCCACTCCGCCACCAATGAGCCAGGGACTGTGCTCCAGACAGGAACCAGGAGTTCTGCCTTTATCCAGCCTTTCTTGCCCCTTCCCAGTAGATTGGGAAGGACAGCGGAGGGGAGCCCCCTGGTGCTGGAGTAGACCCTTTATGGGCACAGGGCTGTTATGGTAGGGAATTAAAGGCAAGAATCACCATTGTGGGGTACCAATGCTGCTTCTGGGTGCTTTGGGGTCTGGGTTAACTTGGCTCCGATGGTCTACAGAGGACTATCAGCCAGAACTGCTGACAACTCAGGAATCTGGGCCAGGGTTGGGGTAGGAGCCACAACAGGGAAACAACCAGAGCTCTTACCCCCCAGTAGCAGGAACAGCCTGTTTCTTTCATTTGTTATTTGGCTCTTCTTTCTTCCGAGGTCTAGAGAGAACAAAGCATGCTCTGGTCTCCTCCTACCACAGTGGAGCGAGGCCAGTTTCCAGGCTCCAGGCCCCAGCTTCTACCTTCCAGGACCCAGGCTCCAGCCTCAAAGCCCCAGCCTCTAGGCTCCAGGCCTCAGGCTCCCTCACACTGTCAGGCACTAGCTCAGGAAAGGTTTCCTGGGGGGAGTTGCCACTAGGCCTAACCTAGGCTTCAGGTTTAGGGGCACTGGGGCAGAGGGGCCTGGGGATGGGAAGGCCCTTTACAGTCATGAAGGTTTTGCTTTGGTCCTGGATGGATGGGGGTAATGGAACTCATCATCTCATTTGTTCCCACCCCCACCCCCACTCCCACCCCCACCCCCACCCCATAGCACTCTGACAGGCTCCAGGAACCTGCTGAGCAGCTCCGATCAGGGCAGCGCAGAGTAGGACAGTGGCCAACAGCCTCCTTCCTGGCCCCAGGGATCCAGTGTCAACAGAAAGCAGAGTGACTGAGCATTTGGAGACATTAGGCTGTTCTGCTTGAGTGTGATTGTGTGCTCTTGAGAATGTTGTGTACATGTTTGAATGTGTAAGTGTCTGTGGGGATAGGAGAAAGTACACAGCTTACATTTTAAGGTCTATTCGTGAGTGCATTTGCAAGTGACCTTTGTCAGCTGGTCTCCATGACCAGCCCATCAGCCGCCCTTCCCCTGGTCCAGCTGCCACTCTGACTCCAGCCCCAGCCAGACTGCCCACCACAGGGAGTCCTGGTGGCTAAGGCCCTCTTGTCAATCAGTTGCCATAAATCTGGCTTAAAATAAAAACAGAAGCCCAGGAACTGTGGGAGACCCTCCCCCCCACTTTGGAACACTGCTTTAAGCCCCAGGCGTCAGCCCCTCCCCCAGCACCTCCCAGGCCCCCTCCTCTTTTCCCCTCCAGACAAACAAGTAAAAAAAAAAAGTGAAGGGGGAAGCAAAACTGAGCTCTCTAGTTACTGATTTGCATCTATTTTGCATTATAATCACCTCTCACAGACACTTTTTGAACACCCAGGACTTCATTTGGACAGATCCACAGGGAAGAAGGTTGGGTAGAGATCATCAATTCCTTTTTAAAGATTAAGAAATTGATCCCCAGAGAAGTCAGGGGACCTGCCCAAGGTCACACCACATGTTGAGGCAGAGCTGGTACAAGAACCCAGGTCTCCAGTCTTTTAGCTCAGGACTTTCTTGCCAGCAGCACCCTGCTCCTCAGACTCCCCCATCCCTACCTCTTGAAATGGGCTTGAGAGTGATAAGTGACCTAGGAATTTCTCAGAGGGATCACAGAAAAGGAACTGCAAGGGCCTTCCCAGCATCATCTAGCCCACCCCGTGTTTTACAGATGAAGAAATTGAGGCCAAGCGTGGTCAAGTTAAGGTTCAAGGTCATACAAGTTGTAAGACTCAGAAGTGGGATTTGAACCCAGGGCCTCTCACCTCAGAGCCAGGGCTCTTTCTATCGAACCAGAGGCAGAGCCCTACTTCTCCCCTTCTTTCTTCTTCCTTCCTAGATTTGGGACTTAGGATGGGGTGAGGAGAGTGGCAGGGGCTGAGTAGCTGGTTTCAGAGTATCCCAGCCAGCCTCCACCTGGCAGTGGGCCCAGGGCAGTGAGAGAAGAGGGTGGGTGCAGGAGCAGCCCCAGGAAAACAGAGGGGTAGGTGGTGCTGGAGGTAGCAGGGAATCAGGAAAGATGCTGCCACAGCCTTCTGATTTGAAATGGGGGAGGTTTTTGGTTTTTTTCCTGAGTGTGTAAAGCCTGGGGCCGGGAAGTCACAGCTCCCCATGCCCCCCTGCCCTCCCCAGGCCCCTGGCATTCGGGCTCGACAGCTGGGCTGTGAAATCGAGCAGGATGGCACAGGGCCCAGCCAGGAGACTCAGCATCTCCTCCCTGAGCTGCTCTCTGAGGCCCTATGTTTCTCACTGAGGCTAGCAGTAGGGAGGAAGAGAAAAAAAGGTTCAAGCAGAGTAGCTAAGGTCCTTCCCCCTGGAAGGTGCTCCCCCACCCAACCTTGGCTCTAGTGGTCCCAAAAGCCCCTGCTTTGCTCAGGGTTCCGCCTGGCAACAGGGGCCACAGGCACTGAGCAATGCCTTTCCACAACCCTTCCCATTTCCCTGGACACCAGAGGTTCCAGGTGAGGCATTAATAAAATATACTAGCTTTTTATTTTTAATAGTATTTTATTTTTTCCAATTACATATAAATACAAATTTTAACATTCATTTAAAACAATTCTGAATTCCAAATTTTCTCCCTGCCTCCCTCCTTTTCTCCCTTCCTCACTCCCCCACCCCAAGATGGTAAGCAATTTGATATAGGTTATATATCTATAAAGCTTTTTAAAGCTGAAAAATACTTTACATTTCCTAAAGCAGGTAAAATAAAGAAAAATACCAATGAAGCCAGAATGCTTTGTGGGATCTGAAACTATCCTCTCATACATGAAATCCTATAAATTTGATGAATATGGCTTTTTAGGAACATGAATTTTTTTTAAACTTAAATCACAATTCTAGTCTTCTTTATTTCCATTTGTTGCACTTAATGGTATTTTATCTTTTCCCAGTTATATGCAAAGACAGTCTTCGACATCTGTTCCCATAAAGATGTTGAGCTCCAAATTCCGCTCCCTCCTTCTCTCCCTTCCCTCCCCTCTCTCCAAGAGCCAACCAATTTGACATAGGTTATACATGTACAATCAGGAACATGAATGTTTTTAATTGTTTGTTTTTTGAGACTGGGCCTCCCTATTTTGCCCAGGCCAGAGATAGTGGCCACTCATGAGCCAATCCCACGGCTGACGAGCAAGGGAGCTTTGACCTGCTCTCCTGCCTGACCTGGGCTGGTTGCCCCCTTTCTTGGTAGCTTGGTGGCCCCATGCTCCTGAGGGTTTCTTATTGAGGACATCTGATTGGTTACTGCAGTTCAGAACTCTAGAGGTTCACCAGTCTCCTCAGCCTCCCCAGTAGTAGGGGTACACCACGCCTGGAGGAGCATGAATTTTAGATGAATTTGTCATTGGATGATTTCAGCTCAATTCAACAAATATTTATTAAGCACCTAGTGTGTGCTGGGCCTTGTGATGAATAGTACGGATGGAAAAGCAGAGATGAATCAGGAACTTGTAATCTCATGGGGAAGAACAAGTACACAAATAACTGATGCAAGGAAGAGTAAGTTAAGGCTGAAAGAGAGAACAGGACAAAATACTAGGAGATATTGGAAAAGGGAGATATCACTTTCACCTGGGAAGCGTTCCTGGAGGAGCAGGTTGCTTTCAGGCATGTAAGCCGGGCCTTAAAGGAAGGGATAGATTTCACTGGTTAGAGGTGAGAAGAGAAGGTGGAGTTCTGAAATTTGCTTTAGCTGGATTGGCCTAGAGCTATCCTAGTTGAGGCTGGATTCATGCCCTCAGGTAACTGGAAATCAGCACCCGTCAGGTGCATATGTCAGAGGTCATAGATTCCTAGATATGGATCTGCAGGGAGATTTTACAGATCATTTAGTACAGCTCCTTCACTTTAACAATTAGGAAACTGGGGACCAGGGAAATGAAGTGACTTAGGCAATGTCACACGGCTAGTGAGTAGCAGAGTCAGAATTCAAATCCAGAAATTAGCAGAAAGAATTCTGAAAGCTCAAGTTATCAAGCCTAATACTGGTACTACCCCTTTTCCTAGGCACAGAGGTTCTTAGCCTGGAGTCCATAAACTTTCTTTATTAATATTTTGATAACTATATTTTAGTGTAATTAGTTTCCTTTGTATTCCTATGCATTTTATTTTATGCATCAAACATGGTATTCTAAGAAGGGATCCACGGGCTTTATCAGACCGCCAAAGGGGTAAAAGACACAAAAAAGGTTAAACTCCTGCCCCAGTGGGTTCCTGGACCTTGAGGCTGGGGATTATGGGAGTACTTTTATGGGACACCTGGACCAACCTCCTTCAGGGTGTGCTGGTTGGGAGCAGGCTCCCAGATATGTTCCTGTCAAAGAAAACCAAGTACCGGAATTGGCCCTGTAGCAGAGGAATGAAATTCCAGAGACTACGGTGCCACAAACTCCTCCTGGCCCTTTGGGAGCACGGGGAGATATCAGAAGGCAGGTAGGTCCCTGCCCTAGGAGTCCAGATATCAGCCCTCAGTACAACCTAGCAACGGTGTGGGCAGCCTAACAAAGCCCTCTCTTTCCGCAGTCTACCAGGCCTACTGGACCTAGGAACTGTGGTCTGATGGGAGCAGAGAGAGAGAGAGAGAGAGAGAGAGGTAAGAGGGAGAAGAGGAAGATAGGGTGGGGACAGGGGAAGCAGGGAGGGAACAGGAATTTTTACCCTTCCCCTCACCTCACCCAGGAACCTGGTGTGATTGTCACCTCCATGGATTCCTCTTAAACACAAAGGGCATGGGCTAATTTCAATTAGCTCCTTTGTGCCGTGTGAATTCTATTAATATCAAAGTAATGAGGTAATTACTGTGATTTGGAAAAATTACTAGAGAAGGGCTTTCGAGGTAATACAAGGAGCATAGGCAAAGAAAGCATCTGTTTGGAAATGAACAAAGGTTTTTTTTTTTTTTTAAATGAATGTGTGTTAGTCTGTGGGTGAGTGTAAATGTACATGAATCTGAGAGTGTATATGTGTGTCACCATGTGCCTATATGTCAATGTAAATGTGTGGAGCATGTAGGTTTCCAAATATATGTGAATAAATATACACGTCCGTCCGTTTATGTATGTGAAGGTAAATATGTCTGTATGATCATTTATATATGAGATTGAGCGTTAACGGCCTTGTGAGTGTGAATCTGAGTACGTCTATACATAGCAGTGTTGCAAAGGTGTATGGGCATTAGTGTAATTTACATGTCTCATTGTTATAGTCTGTCAGTGTATGTGAGACTGTGAGTGTATATAATGTATATATGTGAGTCTATGTATGGGTATCATATGCCTGTCTATTTACCTGTGTGTATCTGTGATTTTGTGGGTGCATATACATCCTTGTATGTGTGTGAGTATCCCCATATCTCAGGTATTTTGTTTGTTTTATTTTGTTTAGGTTTCTGAGACTAGATCTCCTTATCTCACAGAGGCTGGGGGTACAACAGACATGCATGGACTCTAACCTACTACTCATGGGCACAGGAGCTTTGACTGGCTCCGTTTTCTACCTAGACCAGATTCCCCTCTCCTTAGAAGGTTTTGTGGCCCTCTACTCTCCGGGATTATTGGCACCAGACTTTGTGAGGACACCTGATTAGTTTAGTCCTCCAAAGCTCAGAATGATCATGTTCAAGAGATCACCAGCTTCGGCCTCCTTAGTAGCAGCAACTACAGGTGTATTCTACCAAGCCCCAGAGAGGTCTGAGTATTGGCTGGAGAAGGAAGGGGCTGTGGGAAACCTGTGAAGATATCCTAGGCATCAGTGAGTCTAGTCATACCACTAAACATAGTAGAAGGAAATGAGGCCCTGAGGATTTTGAGCCTCACCAGCAAACCAAAGTGTGACTTCCTGGAGGACAGAGTTAGGTCTCATTCATTTCTCTTGTTCTTTCTATTTTTGGTAGCGTGGTGAATGTTACTGAATGAGTTTTGAAAATGGGCTACCAGAGCCATCACTAAGAATTATGGCAGCTGGGGCAAAGATGAGATGTTGAGGGAAGTAGGGAAGAGTGGTACAGAGGGCAGTTTTCCCCACTGGAGTCCATGGACAAGGCCCCAAGGAGGAAATAGAAAGGGAGGAAACAGTGGGCTGGGAATTACAGCAGTGGTTGTGAAAGAGAGGGACAAATCTTTGAGGCAGGAGATGGGTAGGATGACTAATGTTACAAATCAGGGCTTGACTTATTGTTTTGTTGATTATATAGCCTTAAGACATTGATGGAGAGAGGACAAAGCCAAGATGGCAGACAAGACTCATCTGAGCTCTTCCAAATTTCCCTCCAAACAACTTTAAAATAATGTTTCAAAATGGATCCTAGTGTGGCAGAACCCATGAAAGGATGGGAGTGAAAAAATTTTCTAGCACAAGACAGCCTAGAAGGTAGGCAGGAAAGGTTTATCACACTCAGGTGAAAGTGGAGCTCAGTCCAGAGCAACTGCCTGGGAGTATAGCAGCAAGTCTTGGGAGCAAATGAATCAGCAGCAGTGGCTTCCTGAGCTTTCAGCCCACAGATGGCAAAGAGGTTGGACAACTGGTCAGATGGAGATTGCAGGGGTCTCTTTGTTGGCACTGAGTGTAGGACTCTATTGCATTGCCCATACATGGATCCAGGATGAAGTCTTGGGTTATAGTCCCAGGGCAAGGAAAAACACACCAGAACTTGTGACCACAGGGGAGCAGGGACCCTAGTCCCAGTTTCATGGCAGAAAAGAGTCCATGTGGTCTGTCACAGATCAGAGCAGAGGCCAGGAGAGTAGAAAACATAACTCTCCTTAGATCATACCACCTTAAAAGAAATGAGAACTTACAGACCCCTCCAGAACTAGATCTGAAAACAGCTGCACAAAAACCCTGAAGTTCCCCCTCCACCCCAAGAGCAGAGTCCAACATTAATATAAAGTTAAAAGTTAAGAAATAGGCTGGAAAATGAGCAAACAATAACAAAAAAAGAATCTGGCCATGAAAAGTTACTAAGTGAGTGTGAGTTACTTTGTGAGTGTGAATCTGAGTATGTCTATTCATGACAATGCTGCAAAGGTGTACAGGTATGACAGGTAAGATCAAAACAAACTCATAAGACAACAAAATCAAAAAATTTAAAGCCTCAAAAAAAGTGAATTGATCTCAGCCCCCCCCCCCCCCAAAAAAGAATTCCTGGAAGATCTCAAAAAGGACTTTAAAAATCAAATAAGAATTATTGTACTACCTGAAAACCATGATAAAAAAAAAGAGCCTAGACATCATCTTTCAAGAAATTATCAAGGAAAACTGCTCTGATATTCTAGAACCAGAGGGTAAAATTGAAATTAAAAGAATCCACAGATCACCTCCTGAAGGAGATTCCAAAAGAAATACTCCCAGGAATACCATAGCTAAATTCCAGAGCTCCCAGGTCAAGGAGAAAATATTGCAAACAGCCAGAAAGAAACAATCCAAATATCATGGGGCCACAGTCAAGATCACATAAGGCTTAGTAGCTTCTACATTAAAGTATCAGAGAACTTGAAATATGATATTCCAGAGGACAAAGGATCTAGGATTACAGCCATGAATCACCTACCCAACAAAGCTGAGTATAATCCTTCAGGGGGGAAAAATGGATATTCAGTGGAATAGAGGTATTTTAAGTGTTCCTGATGAAAAGACCAGAACTAAAAAGACTAGAAAATTTAACTTTCAAATATAAGACTCAAGAGAAGCATAAAAAGGTAAACAGGAAAGAGAAATCATAAGGGATTAAATAAGGTTAAACTGCTTACATTCCTACATGAGAAGATGATACTTGTAACTTCTAAAAACTTTATCATTATTGGGCAGTTAGAAGGAGTCTAAATAGACTGAGGGCATGGATTCGAGTTGAATATAATGGGATGATCTCTTAAAAAAATAAAATTAAGGGGTCAGAAAGAGGAATGCACTGGGAGAAAGGGGAAGGTAGAGGTAGAACAAGGTAAATTATTTCACTTAAAAGAGGAACAAAAGAGTTTTTACAGTGGAGGGGAAGATGGGAGGGGAGCGCTTGAATGTTACTCTCAGGGGAATTGCTTAAAGTGGGAATAATATACACATTCAGTTGGATATAGAAATCCATCTTACCCTTTAGGAAAGTAGGAAGGGAAAGAGACAAGAGAAGGGAGGGGGAACTGATAGAAGGGAGGGCAGATTGGGGCAAGCAAGTAGTCAGAAGCAAAACATTTCTGAGGATGGACAGAGTGAAAGGAGAAAGGGAGTAGAATAAACAGGGAGGAGGAGGTAAAGGATGGACTGAAATATACAGTTAGTAATCTTAACTGTGAAAAAATGATTCTGAGGTACTACCCCACACCTGTCAGATTGGCTAATATGACAGAAAAGGAAAATGACAAATGTTGGAGGGGATGTGAGAAAATTGAGCCACTAATGCATTGTTGGTGCAGTTGCAAACTGATTCAACCATTCTATATTTATAACCCAAGGGGCTATAAAACCATGCATACCCTTTGACCCAGCAATACTTAACTAAGTCTGTATGCCAAAGAGATTTTTTTTAAAAGGACCTATATGTACAAGAATATTTATAGCAACTTTTTTAGTGGTGACAAAGAACTGGAAATTGAGGGGATGTCCATCAATTGGGGAATAAATTTATGGTAGATGATTGTGATGGAATACTATTGTGCTATAAGAAATGATGCTCTCAGAAAAACCTGAAAAGACTTACATGAACTGATGCAAAGTGAGAGGAGCAGAACCAAGAAAACATTGTATATAATAAGGGCAATATTGTACAATGATCAACTGTGAATGACTTAGCTCTTCTCAGAAATACAATGATTCAAGACAATTCCAAAGCACTTATGATGAAAAATGCTATCCACATCCAGAGAAAGGACTGATAAAATCTAAAAACAGATTGAAGAGCACTTTTTTCTAAAACTTTATTTTTCTTGTTTTTTTTTTTTTTTGGTTTGTGTTTTCTTTCACAACATAACTAACATGGAAATATGTTTTGCATGACTGCCCATGTATAGCCTATATCAGATTGCTTGCTTTCTTAAGGAGGGGAGAGAGGAAGGACAGAGGGAGAGAATTTAGAGCTCAAAATTTAAAAAAAATGTTAAAAATTGCTTTTATGTGTAATTGGGAAAAATAAAATATTAAATTAAAAAATGAAGTGATGGAGAAAATATTAATGCAGATTAAAATTAAAATTGTGTTATGTGTACATTTTCTGGAGAGCTAATTGTTAAACATTTACCAGTATATCTTTCAGTGGGACTCTCATGGTGCTTCTTGGTGAAGGCTCAATAAACATGGAAAGCAATCTACCCCCTTCCCCAACCAAGTTTGCATCCTGGGCAGAATTCTGCTTGGCCTTGCTCTAGTTACACTTCTGATGGATATTATTATGTTCACAGGAGCTAGTGGAAGATTAATTTCTTGGTGTCCTTCTCTTGGACAGTTCTAAAGATTTCTTCTTTCTTAGCCTGTGGAGGCTCCTCCAAATGTTTCTCTGTGTCCCTTAGCTATGCACTGGTGAGCCTTGGGCTGGTCATTCAGGAAGGAACCTGGCCATAGTCCAACATGCATCCTAGTGTTTGGGAAAGCAGATTTCAAAGGGTTCAGAGGAGAGATAGGTAGGATCCCTTGGACTAAAGTGTTTCAGGGAACATCAGTCCATGAGGGTTGGGAGATGCTCAAGAATGAAATTCTGAAGACACAAAAAGAAACAATTCCAATGAGGAGGGAAAATGGGATTTGTCCAAAAAAGTGGAAGCATATACTCAAGTAATTCATCAACCCACTTAAATTTTTAAAAGAAATATATAGAATATGGAAGCAAGGGCAAGGAAGAGAAGATAAATAGAAGACCACGGCATGGTCCTTGTTCAAGAATGCTGAAGTTTGTAATAAGCTGTGGCTGGCAAAGGAAGCTAAGGACAACAAAAGGATTATTTGTTTGTTTGCTTGTTTAAAGCTACAATGGAGGAAAAGAAGGAGTAAAGAAAGGATAGGGGTTCTGTTTTGGGAGAATGGGATGATGATAAATGACAACAGATCGATGCAGAGCTGTTGATTTCTTACTCTTTCTGTTTTCTCTTACAAAAAAGATATCCTTTATATGGGTGGTGACAGAATAAATATTTAGGACAGGAAATAGATCCCCCAAGATACAGTCAGCAGGTAGTTATTGTGTACCTAGCTGCCAGGGTGAAATCAAGGAACTTCCCCCTTCTAATGACATCCTCAGGGTCCTGAAGGAACTGGCCAAGGTGATCTTTGAGCCACCTCCAGTGATATTTGAAAGACTGTGGAAAACACCAATTTGGAGAAGGGAAAATGTCCCCATATTTAAAAAAGGGAATAGAGGCTGCAAATTACTGGCTAGTGACTTTGATGTGGGGAAATTCTGTAACAAATAACTAAAGAGTTGGTTGGTTAGCATCTGGAAAGATAAGTGGTGATTACAAAGAGCTTATCAGGAAAAGATCATGCCAAACTAGCCTCATTTCTTTTTTTTGACAGGTTATTAACCTAGCAGATGAGGGAAGGCTATTTGCCGTTCAGTCGTTTTTTTGACCATGTCCAACTTCATGACCCCATTGGGAGTTTTCTTGGCAGAGATACTGGAGTGATTTGCTATTTCCTCCTCCAGTTCATTTTATAGATGAGGAAACTGAGGCAAACAGTATTGAGTGACTTGCCCAGAGTCACACAGCTATGAGTGTCTGAGGCTGGATTTGAATTTAGGAAGATGAGTCTTCCTGACTCCAGGTCAAGAGCTCTATCCACTGCTTCACTTAGCTGCTCCAGGAAGGCTATGGATATTATTTAACTTGTGCACACTCTGTAGTTGTTACACCAACTTCCATAAACACTGGCAGGTTGGGCCCCCAATGGGTGGCCCTCATGCCCTACTTTGTATCCTCAGGGTTCTAGGAGTAACACTGAGGGGCTGGGGTTTCTAGTATTGTTGCTCATGAGTCCCCATCAGGTGTGTTCCCCAATATCATTTAGCTAGTTAACATCACCCCCAATATCAATTAACGAATTACTGAATTATGAACAATAATGAACTAATTATTAATAATAACATAATGAATAAAGTTACTAAGTTTCCAAAGTAAAGTTACAAAGTCAAGTTTACTAAGGTAGAGTTACCTTAGTATCAATTAATGAATTAACATAGATTAGCTTTTACAAAAGACTAAGAAGGTACTTTGTCCTCCCCAAACAAAGGCACATTCTCCCCTCTACATTCCCATTAGGTGCCTGGGGGGAGTAGACTTAAAGTAGTTGCTGCAAAACATTCCTCCTCCCTCCAACGCAAGGGGTGGATACTTCTTGGCCTTGGGAAGTTCGCACCAACTTCATGTATGCGTGAAGTAAACACATCATACTCAATGGACCAGCTGCTCCCTACTAATGCCAGACATGGTATCTTAGCTGCCAGGTAGATTAAATACGGGACTGGATGAAACAGTTTGCACCTCCGGGTTGGCTCCTCCCAAGACTTGGCTACCATTGCTACTGTCTCTGATTGCTAAGGGCTCATATTTGATGGTTCTTTTAACCTTTTTGAAGCTCCTGAGGTGATAACCTATTGCCACCTCTCCCCTCAACCAAAGATTCTCAGAATTTCTTCCTCCTCAGTAGAAAGTCACCAGAGAGGAGAACAAGTATTCCTACACTTGGGCTCAGCTCAACAGCCAGCTAAGAGGCTTTTCATCATTACATAGTAAGCCAATTGGAGGATAGAGGGGAACACAAATTTATTATGTATGTTAGGTGTTGTGCTAAGAGCTTTACAAATATTATCTCATTTGACCCTCACAACAACCCTGGGAGGTAAGTGCCATTAATATCCCCATTTTACAATAGAAGAAGCTGAGGCAGAGGTTAAGTGATACTTACCAGTGCTCTAAAGTGGGACAGAAGAGACCCTCCAACACACATTTCTAGGAGTAAACAAACCAAGTCTCCATGTGGTATAGTACAAGAAAGAGCATATTATACATGCTCCAAGGACTGGGCTCTCATTGGCCAGTCCCTCCATCATGCTCGATTTAAGTAAAGCTTTTGATAAAGCATTTCACACTATTCTTGTGGAGAAGATGGAGAAATATGGATCAGAAAGTAATATAATCAGGCAAATTCAGAACTGGTTGGATGACTAGATTCCAAGAGTAGTTATTGAATATTAATGTGGCAGAAGGTCTCTGGTGAAGTACCTCAGAGACCTTTGCTTGTCTCTTTGCTGTTTAATATTTTTATCAATCACTTGGATAAGGACATAGATGGTATTTTCATCAAATCTGCAGATGACAAAAAGCTGGGAGGGATAGCTAACACACTGGATAACACAGTCTAGATCCAAAAGGATTTTGACAGGCTGGAGCACTGGGTGGAATTTAGTGAGGATAAATATAAGATCTTGCCTGGGGTACAAAAAAAAAAAAAACAAACAAAAACTTCACACATATAAAATCTGAGAGCCATGTTTAGAAATTGATTGTTTTGAAAAAGGATCTGAGGGTCTTGATGAACTGCAAGCTCAAAATGAGTCAGTCAAAAAGCTAATGTGATTTTGGGTTGCTTTAAGAGGAGCATAGCTTCCAGGGATAGGGAGGAAGCATAGTCTCCCTGTCCTCAGCCCTTATTTGACCTCATTTGTTGGAATATTGTGTTTAGTTTGGGGGTCACTGTTAAAGATGGTCTCCGATAAACCAAAGAGTTATCAGAGGAGCATAATCGGGATGGTGAAGGACTGTATGTCCATGACTTATGGGGATCAATTGAATGAAATGGGCATTTTTAACCTGGAGAAGACTTGCAGTCAGGGGCAGGGGATCTTGGGGTACATCAGGGCTGTCAGAAGGAGGAGGAGATTTGTGCTGTTTAGCCCCAAAGGGCCAAACCAAAGGTTGAAAATGGTTTGAAGCTGAAAGAGGCAAATTTGGACTTGGTCCTACCCATTAGAGCTACTCCATGGTAAGGTCCTGCCTGCCCGGGGAGCTACTGGGTTCCCCCTCCTTGGGGGTGAGCAAGCAGAGGCTAGATGACCATTTGTCAGGTATATCATAGGAGGGATTCCTTGAGTTTGTTCCTGTACTAGATGGCTTCTGACATAGATACCTTCCAGCTCTCAAATTCTGTGATTCTGTGAGCTTCTTGCAGACCTTCCATTTATGGATATGCTCCCGCTCCAAGAGAATGTGCTTCTGTTTTGGGGTGAGGTGGGGAGAGACATCCTCCTTTTTTCTAACTGAATCCATGCTTTTGTTGAGTCATTCCTTCTTCCTGTAGTGGAGGACACTGGAGGCAAGCCTCTTCCAAAGGCTGAGTATTCTCATGGCTACAGTCATCGCATAGAAAAGAGAGATTGGGAGACCTCGTTTATTCATAGTTAAACCCTAGGCCCATCTTGGGTCCTGAAGTCCTTCTCCTCACTCAGGAAATGTTCATTGTTGCTAAGCAACAAACCACTCCAGTTCCCACCAGCTTAGACCATTCATTATCCATTATGACGCTCTGCCCTGATCCATTAGGCAAGGGAACAAATCAGACAGAAACATCCATTGTCATAGGGAATCATGGCGACTTCGGGCCAGGCAGTTTGAAGCCTTCCTGGCTGCAGTGGAGTCTCCTACATACAACCTTGCTATGACCACATTTGCAGTCCAGCCATTTGTCCCATCAGGATGTATTGTCCTGTGTTACCTGGCATAGGGGCAGGCCTGGCCCTGGTGACTCTCACTGGCTCTTTTCTAGCTAGCTGTAGCTTTAAGCATTAGGGCTGAGCTGTTTCTCTGTTCATGGACAAAGAGAAGGAACATTTGCTTAGCCTTTGTCAGGTAGGGAGAGAAGGAAAAACACAATAAGCCTTGTTTATTTTAAGCTGGTGTTCTTAACCATTTTTGTATCATAGATCCCTTTGGCAAGCTGATGGAGTTTATATATAGACACCTTTCCAGAAAAATATTTTAAAGTAATTGAGTTTCAGTTTAAGGTTAGTGAAAATAAAGATGTAATTTTTTTCTCTTTCAAGTTTACAGACCCCTTAATATCTTAGTTATGGATCCCTGATCAATAGTTAAGATATTGAGAATCCCTGATTTAAAGGGTTTTGAGGCCATTTAGTTTTCATATGGAAATGGATGGATGCTGGATTTGAAAGTTAGAGAGAAGCTGGTCTCTTCATAGTACCCCCTTCTTGGCAAAGGGAGGAAACCTGGGCATTGGCAAATTCATTGCAATCAAATGGTCTGGCAGGGCAAGACAGGGGCTGCTGATTATCAGTGATGGCTGCTTTATTTCTCTGGGAGCTGGGGGACCAGGGTTGGGCAGCCCTACTTAACAGAAAAGAAATTCAGGCTTGTCCGTCTCAGAACCCTCAAGACTCCTTGAATAAGGTATACAATGGCACAAGCAGACACATAGCCACATATGCATTCTGGAACTTACGGGCAGTCACATATGCAGTCATGCTCACACATACACACATACAGAGTGAAGCATATACCCACACATCCTTTCACACCCACACTCACTCACTCTGACAGCCCTGCTCTGTGTCTCTGACACAGCCCCTTTCAGCTTACTGTCTGTTTTCCAGGAGGTCCTCTCACTTTTGTTCCCCCGCTCTGCTAACAGAAAGACAATGGGTCCTCAGGGAGAGAAGGGGCTCAAAGGTTACACTCGGTGCCCAGACTCTCATTAAGTTCTTTCCTTGTGGGAACGTGGGGAGACTTTCAAAGACCCAGCTCTTGAGTTTGGGCCCTGGGAAAATGGCTGGATTGGCTGAAGGGGAGGCAGTGACTTTGGCCAGAGAGCAAAATGGGAGGAGAGCATGAGCCCTAGTCCCGGACTCACCCCTTTCGGGCCTCATTCCCCTGACTCATCCCCACCCCCAACCCCTTCTGTAACAATCATTTCCATTTGGGCACTGCTGAGGCCCAGAGGCTCCCAGACCTCCTGTCAGCAAGTGAGAGAGGCGTTGAACTCTAGTCCCTCCATTCTCAGTCCAGAGTTCTCCCCATTACACCAAGATGTAGCCAAGGGACTCAGCACAGGTGGCCATGACAGCTGGCACCATGAGCACGCCAACCGTTCTGCTTGACTCAGGTCAGGCCTTGTTGACTTATGGTGGCTGAAGTGCTGTCCCTCAGAACCAGGTCACCAGGCCAGTCTTTGAATCTAGGGCCTGCCTATCTGCTGGAATGGGAGGGGCTGGTATCACCCCCACAGGCCTGCCAAAAAGTGCTGGTCCTCTGTTATGAAAGTCCCACCCTGGAGTCTTCCCGAAAAGGTATTGACTGTCTCCAGAAGGTACCCCTTCAATATGTGTGTGACTTGGGACAAGGAGGGAGGGTGTTTTCTAGCTCTCTCCATGTTCTTTCCGTATCAGTACAGTTGCTCAAGTGTGCCTTCATTTGGGCTTGGACAGGCCCTGCCTGAGCTGCCCCAGAGATCAGTGGCCACACAGCTGTCACAGTAGCCTCTGGATTCCTACTGAAACTGAACCAGCTTTTTAAAATGAATGTCAAAGACCCTTCCAGGGGTAGGGCGCTCACACAGGAGAATTAAGACATAGCCAGGGATAATTATACAACAGATTATTAGGCAATAAACTCTATGATCCCAAGTGCATTGGAGCATAAAATGCCATGAGATCAGGTGAGGGAGAGATGACTTTTGGCCAGGATCATCAAGGGATGCTTCAGGGAGAAGGGCAGGAATGCAACAGGTGGAGAGGGAGGAGGATGAGCAAAGACAAAGAGACACGTACAAAGCATAGTGAGTCATATAACGGAGAATGAATGGAGAAGGTCAGCGGAAAATGAGGTTAAAAAGTAAGGAGGTGGGTGATTGAGTGCAACAATATAAGGGGCTTGGACTTTATTCAGTAAACAATGGGGTACACACTGCCTGATGTTGAGCAGAGAAACAATGTTATTATAGCTGTACATAAGGACAGAAAGGCTAGGATTAAGACAAACCTGAGAGCTAGACGGGACTTTGGGGGTCATAGATGCACTCTACAAGCCACCTAGCCCAACCTCATTTTTACAGATAAGACAACTGAGGTCTAGAGAAGTCAAATTACTTTCCCAAGGTCACCTGAGTAGTATCTTCAGTTGTGGGTTTGAGCCCAGGTCCTCTGACTCTAGGACCAATGTGCTTTCTGGTGTACCATGCTGCCTAAGCACGGACTTGGCTTCGGAAGACCTAGGTTCAAATCCTAACTCTGCTTTTCACTATCAACCTGCTGTGATATTTCATTAGATACATAAAGCATCCATTAAGCCATATTGTGAGCCAGGCTCTGTGCCTCTCTGCTTGCCACTTGCCCATAGGATCTTATATTCTAATAATGGAAGATCACACATAAAAGGAGCTGGGGGGGGGGGGGGGGGATGCACGCTTGGGAACATGATATGGAGCAGTCTATGAAATGGAGTGTAGGCCCTATTCTCCTGCAAGATAAAGGCAAAAGCAGAGGGACTTGGAGAAGAATCTGGATTCTACCAGGTTATGGTGAGGAGAAAGTGGAGGAGATGGCCCCAGGAGAGGCTGTATGGATCCATCCATCACCTATCCATGGATGGATCTGGGGACATGCATTAAAATGCATCGAATATTCTTTATGGGCAAGGACATGTTTTGCCTTCCCTTGTATATCTCTCTAGCACAATGCTTGGTACATAGTAAGGATTCCAAAAAATGTTTGTTGACTGGCAGACTTTGGGCAAGTCACAACTTTCTTGAGCTTCAGTTTTCTTGTATGTAAAGGAAGGAGGTTAGACTAAATGATATCTCTAAGGGCCCTTCTAGCTCTACATTCATTCATTCATTCATTCAATAAACATTTATTAAGTGCCAGGCACTGTGTTAAGTGTTAAGTGCTGGGAATACAAAAAGAGGCAAAAGACAGTCCTTACCCTCAGGGAGTTCACAATCTAATGGGAGAGCCAACCTGCAAACACATATATATGGTATATACATATACAAATAGGACATAATGAACAGAGGGAAGGCACTAGAAGTAAGAGGGGTTACAGAAGGCTTCCTGTAGAAGGTGGGATTTTCGTTGGGACTTAAAAGAAGTCACGGAGATCAGTAGTCAGATCAGAGGTGTGAGAGCATTCCAGGCACAGGGGACAAGTGAGAGATGTAATGTCTTGTTTGTGGAACAGCCAGGAGGCCGTGTCACAGGACCAAAAAGTACAAGGCAGTAATTACAGTATAACAAGACTAGAAAATTAGGAGGGCTGGAAGGAAGGACTTTGAATGCCAAACACAGTATTTTGCATTTGATCTTGGAAGCAATAGGGAGCCAATGAAGTTTATTGAGTAGGGGGACAGCATGACCAGACCTTTACTTTAGGAAAATCACTTTAATGGCTGAACAGAAGATGGATTGGAGTGAGAAGAGACTTGAGGAAGACAGACCCACCAGCAGGCTACAGCAATAGTCCGGACATGAGGTGATGGAGGCCTGTGCTAGAGTGGTGGCAGTGGAGAGAAGGGGGAGTATTTGAGAGATGTTGCAAAGGTGAAATAGACAGGCCTTAGAGACAGCTTGGATATGGGAGGGGGCAGGAAGGGTGAGACATAGTGAGAAATCCAGGATGACTCTTAGGTTGTGAGCCTGAGGGACTGGGAGGATGATTTTGCCCTCTATAGTAATATGGAGGGTAGGAGGGGGAAAAGGTTTAGAGGAAAAAATGAGTTTTGTTTTGTCATATTGAGTATAAGATGTCTATTGGACATCCAGTTTAAGATGTCTGAAAGGCACTTGAACATCTGTGAATCTAAACTTCCTGGGGCTATCTACCCCAGCCCTGGATACCAGGCTAGAAAAAATTTTGGAACAAGGGCAGAAGCTCTGGGTGGAAAGGATGGCAATGCTGCGTAGAAATCTTTTCAGCAGGAGTTGGTTTAGTCATTGGCTGGGAAAGTTATTGTCCCTGACTGCAGGGAGGAAGGCTAAAAATCCAAAGGCCTAGCTGGGAAATGGTAACAGGAAGTGCCAGAAAGGCCCCTAGTAAAGACAGAGGAGCAGCCACCCTTCCCCCTAATAAGGATTGTCAAGGCTGTTGATAGCCCATAAAGCTGTGACCAACCACTTAATCAGATCACACCCACCCAGTCTTGAGAGCAAAGCCCATCTGCCCAGTGATTGTGTCACAGCCTGAAGCATCCACCCCACATGCTACCAGCATGACCTTGGGCAAATCACTTGACTTGTGTGTCTCAGGTTATTGGTAAATATGAAGTATTGGTAAAATGAAGGGGGTGGATTAGATGACCTCTCTAAGTTACTTTCCAACCCAAAATCTATGAATCTATCTTTCTTTGAAGTCCCATGGTCCAGGACAGAGGTGTCAAACATATTGGAGGCAGACAACAAACACTTTCCTGAGTGGCTGGAACCAGATTAAAATGTAATTGGGTAAAATTGTAAAAGAAACATTAAAATACAATAAAAATATGGATATATCACACTTTAAAATGAAGTCAATATGTATCCCTGGGGGATTCTTTATGTATGGATTAGTGGTTCCTATTTCTGTGAGTTTGACAGGTCTAAGGGAATGAGGAACAAGTTTCTAAAAGAGGAGTCAGATATCAGGGCTCTCAGACCAGCTAACTCTTGGGTTAAACTTTTACTTGCTGAATTCAACTCTAGGGTAGACTGAGCCCCCTCTCACAATCACAGTCAAATATCTAGGCCACCAACCTTCCTCCAAAGGGACCAGTCTGTGACTGATGGAGGTCAAGGTGAAAAGAGCCCTGAATTTGGAATCAAGAGAGGACAGAGAATCTGGGTATGGGGTAAAAGTCTGGGAAAAGGCACAGAGAGACCAGATGGAATGTTGATATATCCTCTAGTTAGGTAGTAGCAAGTAGGCCAGTTTAGCTGAAAATGCTGTATTTTCCAGGTGGGAGAGTGGGAGGGAGTGAGGAATAATTGATCCAAAAAGATAGGTTGGAGTCAGGTTGTGAAGGACTTTAAATGCCAAATAGAGGAATTTCTATCTTCTCCTAGAGGCCATACGGAGGCAGCAAAACTTGAGCACGGGATAGCCTTGGCCATGGTCAAGCCTGGCCTTCCATCCATCATCCTGTTCTGCCATTAACTCTCTGACCTTGGCCAAGATCATCTTCCTCTCTAGTCCTGTCTTTTGATTTGTAAAATTAGGGAGCAGGCTGGGAAGAGGGCCTTCCAAAGTGGTTGGTGTCCGTTTTGCCCGCATTTATCTGAGGGTGGAGGTCAGTCCCCTTTCCCGCCTTTCATTGGGGTATCCAAGCGCGTCCTCCAGCACCAACACGTAGTCCGTGCAGATGAACGCCAGGAGAACCCGCCCCGTCCAGTCCTGGGATCTGGGACTGTGATCCGGTGGAAGGGAGAGAAAGGGGTGACCAGTATCCCTTTCTCTCCCGGCCGGGGGGGCGGGGGGCGGAGTTGCAATCGGGCCCGGTGCCCGGTGCCCGCTCTCTATCTCCCCCACGGTGCCCCCGGGCCGCCGGCGGGGCGGGGAGGGAGGGTAGAAAAGGGGCGGGGAGGGGCGGAGAGGGGGCCGGAGCGCTCGCTGGCCGATCGCTTGCTCGCTCGCTCCCTGGTTCTCTGGCTCCCTGGCTCCGAAGATGGCGGCGGGTAGGCGCTCCCCGAAGAGCGGGCTGCTGGAGCTGCGCGCTCCGGGTAGCGCGGGGCCCGGGCCCTGGCTGCGGGTCTTGGTCAGCCTGGCAGCGGACGTGGTGACGGTGAGCGCCGCGCCGGCTAGCGGCGAGCCGGAGCCGGGATCGGGCTCCGGCTCGGCGCCTGCGTCCACTTCCTTGCCCCAGCTCAACGGCGCGGAGCCCGGGGCGCCCGCAGCCTCCGGAGCGCCCCCAACGCCGCCGCTGCCCCACGCGCTGCTCAACCAGAAGCGGACCGTGCGCGTGGTGAAGCAGGAGGCGGGCGGGCTGGGCATCAGCATCAAAGGTAGCGGCCCCGAGGGCACGGGCTGGGGGACACGGTGGAAACACAGGGGCGGCGGCGGGACGTGGGGAGGGCAGCCGAGCCAGGCTGAAGGTGAAGGAGCCCAGGATGGGAGAGCGACGGAGACAAGAGGGGTGAGAGACGATCTGCACCCTGGCGCTTTGCCCGGGACAGCCCTGTCTGGTTGACTGACTGTCTGACTGTCGGGGTCCCCTGAATAGGCGCAGCATTTGTGGGAGGGTGACCACGATGGGAGCCGATCAGGCCCTTGAAGATCAAGATCAGACCATATGGAGACAAACGCAAGTTCTTACCCAGTTGCTCGCTCTGCAAACTTCACGGGACAGCGGGGCCTGGCAGGCTGAGCTAGTGGGCAGGGCCTCCGTGAGGAGAGCTGCCCAGTCTGGGGACTGGCTGGGAGCCTGGCTCCAATGGGAGCCTCATTGCTCCCTAGTCCAAGTCTCTGGGAGTTCCATGGAACCTCCACAGGGTAGTGCCTGTCCCCTGTGGTCTAACTCTCCAGTCCAGCCTGTTGCCCAGTACATAGCACTCCTTGACCCTCCCACCTTTGTACTCAACAGTGATGCTCTGCTTGTGTTAGGCTTTAAAGCTTGCTTACAAAGCTGTTCCATAGTATCTCACTGGAATCTAAAAACCACACTGTGAAGTAGGTTCTCCACCATTTTACATGTAAAGAGACCCAGAGAAGTTAAATGGCTTGCTAGGAAGTATCAGAGGCAGGATTGGAACCCAGGACTCCCAGCTCCAAGACCAGGCACTGCTGCCATCTCCATCTGCCTTGTCATTCAGCTTTCCATAAAGGCAAGGTCTGGCTTCTAGGCTGACATCTCAGGGCCATTATAAGGGTGGGGGAATCTTAGTCCATGGTCCCTCCCACTTCAAGCCTCCTGGCATCTTCATCTCTCCTACTCCCCCCCCCCCTCTTATTTTCCCCACTTTCTTGTCTTTCTCCTACTTCTCTTTTCTCTAGCCTCTCTTTTCCCTGAATTCTCTCTCTCCCCAGAGCTATGTGGATGCATATGGGTCTGGATAGGGAAGCAATTCCCAGAGAGCTAAAGGCCCCCTTGTCCTGGATCTCAGTGCCATACTAGGACATCTTTAGTCACAGATGGTTTTTGTGGCAGAGAATAGACAAAATATTCCCTGACATCAACAGTAATAGCCATTAGAGGTAGAGTTAGAGTATTGGGGAGGGGAATCCCCTCTTCCAAACTGATATGTGAATGGCAGGATAAAATGCTATCCTAGTCATAGAATAGAATTTCCCATCATAGAGCATCAGATGCAGCAAGGACCTTACACTGACTCCTTTATTATTTTGTAGAGAATGAAAAGAGGGAAGATGAATTATCCCAGGTCACACAGGAAATTAATAGCATTCAAAGAGACTAAGACCAAGGTCTTCTGATCCTCAGCCCACAGCTCTCTTTAGTACCCCATAATTCTCCTGTACCTTTGCCTACTGCTGGGTCAAGATGTCCCTCCTTCCTTCTCCATGGAGATGGCAAAGGTAGGCAGCTAGGTCTCCCCTGAGAATAGAGCCTTGCCCTTTCCAAGTGGGAAGGACCCAATATCTCTAGTTCCCTCATGGATTCGGGCACGAATTCTTCTGGTCTCCTCAGAGGAAGTCATTTCTCCTGAACCTGATCATGACAGCCTCAGCTAATGATGTGCTCCTATTTCCCTTCTCTGCTTTTTGCTTTGGAGAACAGCTCATGAACTTGGAGCTATCCCTTCAGGTCTGGCATCTGTTGGGAGGGATTCTTCCTACAGACAAGTGTCAGGGTCCAAAGGCCACACAGCCTCTTAGCTAAGGCCACTCCTCCCCCCCCCACCCCGAACCACACACACCCTTTCCTTTAAATAAGTCTTTTGAGTCTAATGTACTCTCTGGGGTTCTGATAAATCCCTTCCTCTCTTCCTAAACCACAGCTTGTCCATCCATAAAATGGAGAGAGAAGTGTTAAAACAGAATGTGTATTGGAACTGAGAGTCAGGAAACCTGGGTTGTAGTTCCAGTTTTGCCACTAACTTACTGTGTGACCTTGGGCCGGTCATTCTCCCTCTCCGGCCTCAGCTTCCCTGTGTAAAAGGAGAGGCTTGGACTGATAACCTCTGAGGTCTCTTCCAGTTCTAATAGTCTCTGGTTCCATTTTTAGGATCCTCCTGCCTCCTTCTATGCCTTTCCTACTCTAGTGCCAGCAGGTACTTATTGAATACCTGTCACCCTGATTCCCTGACATTGGAGCCTGTTTCCTTATCTCCACGTGTGCCTACGTGTGTACATGTCTGTCTGTGCATCCTCAGGTGGCCGAGAGAACAAGATGCCCATTCTCATCTCCAAGATCTTTAAGGGGCTGGCAGCTGACCAGACAGAGGCTCTGTTTGTGGGCGATGCTATCCTGTCGGTGAATGGTGGAGACCTGTCCACAGCCACTCATGATGAGGCAGTGCAGGTGCTCAAGAAAACTGGCAAGGAGGTGGTTCTGGAGGGTAAGCGGTGGGAGGGCAGAGTTGGTAAGGGGAGTTATGAAGGAGACAGTCCTATTGCTCACTCCTGGACATTCCTCACCCCCTCCTCACTCAGGACCTGGGAAAGTTATCCTAAGATCTCAAGGTTTTTCATTGAATTGGTTGCATTTGTTCATGAAAAACCATGTATTTTTCATATTTAAATATTTCCCTTGGTTTCTGTTTTTAGAAACCAAGAGACTGGAGACCCTGGCTGAAGCCTGGGGTCTTGGGTTCTGGTCTCAGCTCTGTAACCAACTTGCTGTGTGATGTTGGGCAAGTCTATGGACCTCAGTTTCCCTGTATGTAAAATAAAGGAATTGAATTCAGTGGTTTCTAAGGCCCTCCAGCTGGGCCATTCTGTTATTCTAAATCTTAGAAGGGGTATTGGAGCAGCTCAGCAGGAGTCCTTTGATCCAAGGAATCAGTGTGGAGTGCAAACAGCACCCTCGGGGGAAGCAGACAGCCAGGCCCACCGGGCTTCCCACCTAGATAAGGAAGTATTTTGTGGCTCCAATATACCTCCCCCATGTCTCCTGGCCTCAGTCAAACTGAAACCTGTTAAAGACCTTAGTGTAAAAAGGCCAAGGGCTCCCACTGCATCCAGGACCATCTCCAGTGGTCCTGATCTGTATCTTGCCACTGCACCCAGTTGGCTCTGGAGATGAAAGTGAGGCTGGGAACTTTGCACAGCCCTCCCTCCCTTAAATCCAATTCACTTGCATGTCATGGCATCACCTCCCTGATGTCATGGTTCTCTTTGAGAATGAAGGACAAACAACAACAGTAACAATCCTTGTCTCCTAGGTCTTTTCTGTCAGTCATGGGCAGGTGGAGCTAAGAGTAGGTTTGCTCAACAGTACCCAGGGCAGATAGCTGAGAATGGAGCCCCATGGGAGCCTATAGCCTCCTACCTCTGTTCCCTCTGACTTTAAGAAGCTAGTCTTCCATCAAGTGGCCAAACAAGTTAAGCCTTGATCTAAGGCCTATTCCTGTTCCCTTAGCTTTCCTTTGAGAAACTACAGCCCTAAGGAAAATAGGACTGTCTACCTGTGGGGTAGGTAGAGAGAGGATCAAGTGCTCTCAGGGATCAGGCATGGTGGTGATAATAGGTATCCCAAGATAGAGAAAGAGAAGCCCTGAGAGGTAGAGAAAACGGCTGGTTGGGGCAGGGCCTGAAGCCTTGGTTGTGTCTGGGCCCTTCCGTTTCAAATCTGGAAGCTTCTTCTAACCTGAGCAGTCTTAGGGAATCATGTCATGCCTATGGATCCCTTTTTGCTCATGTCTCCTTGGGTTCTTTTCCTTCCCATAGAATGGACAAGATTGGAAGCAAGCTTGGCTGGGCCTGCTGGGGTAAAGGGCTGTTGAGAGGCATAGGGTATATCTTGTGCCCATGGGAAATATGGAGAGGAAGAGGTACTGCCTGGCAGACTGCTGACCCTGGACTTGCTTTGGACTAGTCAATCCTTGTTCCATGATGTGGTAGCCCTTGCCCTAATATTGGGAGGAGGGTGCACCTCTGATCCAGTGACATAGGCTCCCTGCCCCAGTCCCATAACTCTCCTGTCTCATCTTCCCTGGTGCTTAGTCCTGTTTCCGTGGGCACTTGGTGATCCCTCCCATCAGGGCAGGTTGCCAGGTGAGTCAGCCTCTCCTGTGGCCCCCAGCTTTGACTCCCAAAATTTTCTAATGCCTGTTCTCAAAAGACAAGGGCAGATGGGAGGAGTGGGCAGCTTGGCACTCTATTCAGGCCTAGGAGGGTGTGGAATGCCCAGACTGCAGTGTGTGCAGAAATCTCTGAATGTGACATCCTTAGGCCAACAAGATGATGGGTCTGTGGGGGGAACGTGACATCCCCTGGCCAGAGAGAGAGCAGTGTGTGTGTGTGTGTGTGTGTGTGTGTGTGTGTGTGTGTGTGTGTATGTGTGTGTGTGGACATCTCCCCTCTACTACCATGGAGTACCAGGCCATGCCACCCTGAAGGAGCTTGAAAGCTCATGGTCTCTCCCTGCTTAAATCAGTTCCCTTGTCTGGTTGGCTCTGTTGCTGGACCTGCTCTATGGACAGAGCTGTGAGTGACTACCTAATGGGATGGAATGACCTAGTCCTGGGTCCAAAGAGGCAGTAAAGAGCTTTCTTTGTCCAGAGAGCCCTCTGGGGCTAGCAGGCTTTGAGGAAGATAAAATTCCATTTCTAGCACCAGGGAAGACAGAGGGCAGCCCCCAAAATATGGCAAGGCCAGGAAATGCCTAGGCGAATGAGGCCATGTTGGTGATTTTAGAGCCGACGTGTTGGACTGCCGCCAACATTCCTTAGCTGTAAATGTTCTGTGTGCTGAGACCTGCCCCCATTGCGGTCCCACTAACCTTTGGGTGGCAGTTAGGGAACATTGAACAGTATGTACAGCCACAGAACATTTGGAGGAAGAGGGGCAGGGCTCAGACCTAGGAGGGATGTGTCTTGAGCTCTGGCCTCTGCATTGTGGGTAGGGTAGGCTACGCGCTGGACACTGGGCCTCTAGGAGTTCACACTATTTGGAGGATTGAGGTGCCAGGGGGTACTGAAGCCAGTCCTTCCCCTTCAACCAATCTTTCATCAGAGTCCAAAAGCATACTGAATGCCAACTATGCTTAGACTCAGACTAAACATACCTAAAGACTCATACCTAAACAAGATAGAGATTCTTTCTCCCAGTTCTATCCCCTCATTCCTTATTGGAGCTGTTGTCCTGGAAATGGGGTTAGAACTCAGCTGAGGCAAGGTAGAGTCATTTTGGGCACTGTGGCTGGTGTTTCCACGACCTCTTGGGCACCTAGAATCCCCAAGTATGGATCTATGGTATTTACTTGCCCTTTGTGACTTTGGAAAAGTCACTTAACCTCTCCAAGTCTGTTTCCTCATCTAAACAAAGGGATTGGATCAGATGCTTTCCAAGGTCCCTCTTGACTCTGACATTCTAGGATTCTGTTATCTTAATTCCCCCATTTAGGTCCCCTGGTAGGTGAGGTGGGCCTGGCTTATGCAGGTGTGAACCATGAGCTGCAAAGTCCCTTCAGAGGAAGCCTGATTTGGCACCATAGGGCAAATAGAGAAGGGGTATTTTCCTACCCTGCCCAGCTTGCCTGCCCTCAAACCTCCCCTGTTACTAGGCATTAGGAGGTCCTTTGGCTCTGTTGTACCCCCTGCCCTAGGATGCCAGTACCTCCTGACCCTTGCCCTGCCCTGCCTAGTCTTGAATTCTTTACTCTCTTCATTTGTTTTTTAATACAGAAAATTTGGGTTCTATCAGCCAGCACCCTAATTCAGTCACTTGGGGGAAGGGACACTAAGTTTCTAAGTTTCAGCTGCCTGGTACTTGTCATAGAGTGTAGCCTGAGGGCATTCTGTGGAGTCAGGGATGTGGAGGCAAGAGACACAGACTTTGTACCTCCCTTTCTTGACTCCCACATCCAGCATGCAAAGGGGTCCATGCCTCTTCTAGTAATTGCTTGAGTCTCTAGGAAGCAGTCATACCACAACTGACCTCAGACTCAGCCCAGGTTGGAAGAGAGCACCAAACGAAGTCATGGAAACAGCTGGGTTAAGGCCAAACCTCCGGAGATTCGATCCTTGGACCCACAACCTGTCAGTTTTGGTCCTGCCTGAGAGACGTGGAAAGTGGAAATGATGGGCTTGGTTCTCTCACCCGTGTGGCTCAGATTCACAAGCAGCCGAAAGGCAGGATAGGAGGTGTGCATTCAGTTGTGAGCTATGAGCTGTTAGGGTAGATGAGAAAATTAGAGATTGGTGTGGACCAGAGTAGTCAGGTGGGGCTTGTTGGAGGAAGTGGTTCTTCAGTGGGCAGACGTTGAGATGCTTTGAAGTTCTGAGATCTGGTGCTCATTGACCTTGGGTCAGGGTGGCAGCTCCCTGACCTGGAAACCTGTGATGTGCTTCTGGAGACAGAAGGAGGCTGGGCCTGGCAGGAAGGGAAGAAGGTCTGTAGTTATGGGCCCACTCTGAGAGCAAAGAGAACCCTTTTGATAGGTAAGTGTTCTTCTTTTCAGGCCTAGGGTTAGCATCCTAAGGTCAGTCAGGCCTCTAAGTATCCTCTGAGGAAGAAGCCTAAGGCAGATATTCTTTACTTTGAATCTCACAGGCTCTGAGGTTAGCTTCTTTTCAATGGATGAAGGATCATGATGATCTTACGGGGTGACTTAGGAATGGGGTTGCCTCAATATTCTGTCCGCTGGGCTATACCATATGTGGACCAAAAGAGAAGCCCCATCTATCCACCTCAAAGATCCCGAGTCCCTGGGGAGGTGTTTGGTGTTGGGGGTGGCCCAGGATAGTATTGCTTAGCAATAAGGTCAAATAGTGATAGTGTTACTAATCCTTGCCACGATGTGTCTTGAGTCTTTGGGTAGGGATACTCCTTAGGAGCCTCACTGTCTCTGCTGTGGCAGTGGAGATCTCAACCACAGCCCGTCCTGAGGGTGGGCCCATCAGCTGCCCTGGGGCTCCCTCACTGCCAAGAATGATGACTCAGGCAGAAATGAAAGAGGGCAGGGAGGCTCAGAGCCAAGTCTTTTTATAGCTAGGCATTCAGGCCACGTGTCCACGGGGTCTGCGTGTGTGTAACCCAAAACCCCAGCTTTGGGGCTGGTAGAAAGTCATTTATAGCGTGTTCTGCTTGTCCCACACTATCAAGTCTGTGTGGGACACAGAGGGCACCTAGTGAGAAGGGATGACCTGGCTCAGGGTGGGTTGCTTTCTATTTTTCTTCTGCTCTTTAAGGTTACTCAGTCAACAGAATAATGTTGGGGCATCTCCTATGGACATAATATGAGCTAGGTACTTTGGAAAGATGTAGGAAAGATATAGGCCTGTTTCATGCAAGCATCAGACATACACACACACACACACACACACACACACACACACACACACACACACAGGCTTTCTGTAGCCTTGGGTTTCTCATTGTTGATCAAACCCAGGGAATAGGCAAATGAGGCTCGTGGCCTCTCTTTGGAACCTTCCCCTGCTATTCATTGGCACTGCCAGATACTTTCTGCTAGGAGGGACCAGAAGTCTAATCAGGTGTGTGAGGGACAGCTAGGTGGAGCAGTGGAAAGAGCACCGGCCCTGAAGTCAGGAGGACCTGAATTCAAATTTGACCTCAGACCACTCACTAGCTGTGTGACCCTGGGCAAGTCACTTAACCCCAATTGCCTAAAATAAATAAATAAATAAATGAATAAAAAAAGAAAGTTTGTGCACCAACCACAGGGTCCAGGCCAGGGGGTCAGTAAGCCTAGTGAAGGGGGCCCAAGTGCTGTGAAGCACCACCACTCCCTCAGGGCAGGCGCTGTTGAATGGCCTCACTTCTCATTTGGAGATCTGTATGATGGTAGAATGAATGCCCAATTACCTCATTTTACATGTGGAGAAACTGAAGCTTAGAGAAGACTGGGGTAATTTACCCAAGGTTATATATGCAGTGAGTACAATAGAATTGGAGCATAATTGGGATTAGAATTTGCTTGCTGACTCCCAGCCTTGAAGTCTTTCTGCTGTTGACAGCCCTACATGGAATCGTTGAGGATCTAACGTCTTCTTCTTAAAACCAAGATGTTTCTTTCTCCTGGTGTATGGCTTCTTGTCAAAAATGAACCCTGGTCTTAGCTGGCAGACAAAGGGAAGGAAAGAAGGAGGGAGGGAGGGAGTCTGCGTCTCTCTGAGTGAGAGTGTGAGGATGCAGCTGTGCATGTGTCTCTGTGTCTGTCCACGTCTGTGTATCTGCGAGTGTGTGACCCCGACCCCCTCGTTTTACAGAGAGGAAGCAGTTCCAGAAAAGGGAAGTGACTTGTCTGAGGTCACACAGCTAGTAAGCCTCTGAGCTGGGACTAGAACCCAGGTCTCCTGGCTCCCAGCCCAGAGCTCTGTCTCCTGCCCTTTGTGTAGGACTGGTTCCCTGCGGACTGTTGTGCTCTTGGGTGGTAGCTGAGGCTGGGCTGGGTCAAGCTGAGAGTGATTCTTCTGTAGTAAGACTCGATGCCCTAGAAACTAAGCACCCAGAGGTGGGGAAGCTCCGTGTTGGTGCACTGGCTGAGTGTGACTCTTTGTCACCGTCTCCCCTGGACAGTCAAATACATGAAGGAGATCTCGCCGTATTTCAAGAACTCTTCGTCAGGGGCTACTGTAAGTTGGGAGTCACCGGCTGCCTCCTCCCCGGCCCTCTGCCCCCAGGACCTCAAGGAGGGGAAAAACGTCTCCTTGAAGATGGCATATGTCTCAAGAAGGTGTATCCCCACTGATGCTGAGCGCAGGTGAGGATCAGCCCCAGGGTGGAATTGAACCTTGAGCCCAGGAGAGGGTGGGCTCTAGCGGGGAGTGGATGCTGGGTACAGGGTGAGGATGGGCCCCAGGAAAGACTGGATGGCTGTGGTTAGGCTCTGGTGGGGAGTGGTTGCTGAGCTTAGGTAAAGACAGGCTCCAGGTGGCTTATAGCACAGAACCTGAGGCTGACATCAAGTGATTGTGAGTGTGGGTTGCAGTGGGGACTGAAGGAAGAGAAAAGAGCCATCACGGGGGCTGGTCTTCAGGATTATCAGATGGCTAGGGATTTCAAGGGTGAGGGGAACAGGAGACCCGACATTCCCCCGACCAGTCAGGGCCTGAGAAGTATTAACCTAACGCAGCAGAAAGCACTTGGACCTAGATTCTAATCTAGACTGTCAACTGACAAGTGGTGTGAGCTTGTACAAGTCCCGTCCCCTCTCTGGGCTGTAGTTTCCTAATTTCTTAGATCCTCTCTAAGGTCCTTCTAGCCCTAATGCTCCCGGGCTCTAGGCCTTGGTCCTAATCTACTAGGGTGTCAATAAGTCAGTAAGTCAATATACATTATGTGTCTGGCACTGTGCTGAGAGGAGATGATACAAAGAAAGGCAAAAGACTGTCCCTGCCCTCGAGGAGCTCACAGTCTAATGGGGCAGACAGCCTGCAAACAACTGCATACAAATAAGGAATATACAGGGTAAATTGGAAATAAGCAACAGAGGGAAGGTACTAGAGAGATTGGGAAAGGGTTTCTGTAGAAGGTGGGATATTAGCTGGGACTTGAGGAAAACCAGGAGGTGGTGATGAGGAGGGAGCGCATTCCGGGCATCGGGGACAGCTGGAGAAAATTCCGGGAGCCAAGAAGCAGTGTCTTGTTTAGGGGTGCACAGACAAGGGCTCTGGGATAGTGGCAGTGACTTTGTGGTCACTGTGAAGACTCCTCTCAGTGCCTTTCTACCTGGTGCCTGATTGTTCTCTATGACCTTAGGAGGAGGCAGGCCAGGGTCCTGAGGATTAGGGAGAGAACCTTGACCGTGGCCAGGGTCATCTAGTGGCCCAGAAAGAAATCAGAGCCCTCTGACTGGCAACTTGTCTACAAGTAGGGGTCGTGTCATCCAGTGCTACTGCCCACTTGGTTTTAGCCTGTCTAAACTACTATCTTCTCTGAGCCTGTATCGCACTGTCTGAGCTTTTTCAAGGCCCAGGTAGATGGTGTGTACGTGATCTTCCCTGCCTGAACCCAGGGACCCCCAGGCCCAGTGGAAGCACAGTCTCAGCTCATTCTCTACTCTGCCCTACCCAGAGCCTGGCCCTGAGGCCCACCCTAGATTCATAGACTAGAAAACAAGCAGGGTCCAGGACTGCAAACTGAGAGCTCAGTCCTCATGCTGAGGCGTCCCCAGGATGGCCTGTTGGGCTATGGGAAGGAAGGAAGAAGCGCCTTTGAGTTCTTCTAGAGAAATATAGGTAATTTTAGAGAAGTCTATGTAGGCTTATGTGGGTGCCCCTGTATGTTAGAGACGTGGAGCAGCTAGGTGGCACAATGGATATGGCTCCAGGCCTGGAGTCAGAAAGACCTGAGTTCAAACCAGCCTGACATTTACTAGCTATGTGACCTGGGGCAAGTCATTTAACCTCTATTTGCCTCAGTTTCTCATCTGTAAAATAGGGATAATAATAGCACTTACCTCCCATTGTTGTGAAGTTAAAATGAGATAATATTTGTAAAGTGCTTACCATAGTGCTTGGCACATAATAGGTACTATATAAATGTTAGCTACTGTTAGCTGTTATGTCTGTATATATGTGTAGGCAGGTGTGGTACTGACGTGTGTAAATGCATGGTTGATGTGTTTGACCTGAGATATGTGAGATGCAGTCTATGTGTGTGGTATGTGTGACTGGTGTTTGTCTGCAGTTTATTCTCCACATCATCCATATATCTGGGGGGCGGTGTGTGTATGTGTATATATATATATATATGTGTGTGTGTGTATATATATATATGTATACACATATACACACATATGTATATAGTGTATATATAGATGTAGTATTTATATATAGTATATAGGCATATCTATAGATTATATATATGTATATGTGTATATATGCATATGTGTATATGTGTGTGTGTGTATGTATGTGTATATATATATATATATATATGTATATAGGGGTGGTATTTGCATCACAGTGTGTGTTCAGTAATATGGTAACACCCAGCTTTCTTGGGTATTGTAGAGGGTGGGAAGTGCCCGGGCTGCTGATCACGACCTGGCTGTCCCTGAATTGACCTCTGTCCACAGGTATTTGGATCTCCGTTCCGCAGATGGTCGTGACATCCTCTTCCTGAGGGCCAAGGATGAGGCCAATGCTCAGGCGTGGCTGGCCGCCGTCCAAGCTAACATCAGTGTCCTTGTGCCCTGGGTCACTGATGAACTGCAGGCCCTGCTCACAGGCGCTGGAGGTGTTGCTGGGAACAAGGAAATCAAGCGGATAGGATGGCTAACCGAGCAGGTGGCCTGCATGAGGCTGGGGGCTGGGGGGCTGTCCCCACCTGGCTCAGGCAGGGCATTCCCTTCCCTTGGGCCCTTCATCCTGCTTCCTCTCCTCTTCGCCACTCCCCTTCTCCACCCTCCCTTGTCCTTTTCCTTCTGGACCCTATCCCCCAAGTCACCCTAAGCTCTTCCCTCTGTCCTATAGCTCCCAGGTGGGGGGACAGTGCCTGTTCTGGCCGTGCTGACGGAGAAGGACCTTTTGTTCTATAACAGTCTCCCCCAGAACCGAGATGCCCTCAACGCGCCCGCCCGTAGCTCTTCGCTCATTGCCACAAGGTACCTCCTGCACCCAAGCCAGGGGCCCCATCCCTGTCCTGTCTCTTTATGCTCTGTCTGTCTAAGCTTAGAGCTCCAATCAGTCATTCAATCAGCTGGCACTTACAAAGTGCCTACCATGTGCCAGGCACTGTGCATACAAGACAAAGATGAACCAGTTCCTGCCTTCGAGGAACTTACATTCTGCTGGGGGTAGACAACATGAATGTTGATAAGTGTATAAAAAATATGTACGTATGAAATATGAGGTTAATTTTGGGTCTAGGGAGACAGGCTCTGTCAGCTGGAGGGATCAGGAAAGACTTCCTGTAGAGGGTGTTATTTAAGTAGAGTTTTGAAGAAAGTAAGCTGCAGATGAGAGACGGGAATACCCTCTTGGCGAGGAAGACGGCCAGTGCAGAGGGCCAGAGACACACCTGGCCTAGGGACAGAATGGAAGGGGGGACGTGGCCATTGTCACAAAGATTGTATTGTTTGAGGTGCTGATGCCTCAGACAGAGAATAGGGAGCTGGGTAAGGTCATCCAGGATTGTAGGAAGAGGAGAAAACACGGATGACAACAAAGATAGCCAGCCCCTGGCAAGTTGGCATCAGAGCAGCAACACAGGCCATGGTAAGGCTAATAGAGTTAGTGGATGAAGGGTTGGATGAGTCAATTCAAAGCCCCTCCAGAGTGGCAGCATGGTACAGTGGAAAGATAGCTGGCCTCAAAGCCAGGAAGATCTGAGTTCAAATCCTGCCTCTGATCCTTCTATTACCTGTGTGACCTTAGGCAAATCCCTTCACCTATCTGGGCTTCAGTTTCCTCAGCTGTAAAATGAGGGGGTTGGGCTAGATGGCTTCTGAGGGCCTTTCCAGCTCCAGGTCTCCAATCCCTCTGTAGCTGTATTGGGTGCAGCAGGTGGGGGTGGTGGAGGAGGGGAATGCATATTCTTCAGATGTCTTATCCTCATCCCTCCCAGGCTGGTGCATTCAGGCCCCTCTAAGGGCTCCACTCTCTATGACTCGGAGCTATCCTTTGTGCTGCGCTCGGGGACCCATCAGGGTGTGGAGACACACTTGTTCAGTGTGGAGTCATCCCGGGACTTGGCAACCTGGACCCGCCTGCTGGTGGATGGTTGCCACAACTCTGCAGAGGTTGTCCAGGAGGTATCCACAGGTCAGAAGCTGAGAGGGTGCCCAGGGGGAGGGCTGTGTATTCTGGTGAGTCATGCGGTGGGTGGGCAGCCTCGGGCAGGGGAGCTGGGCTCCGGAGTCTGCCTAAGCCTCATGCCCTCCTCTCCCTTCCTCCTCAGCCTGCACGTGGAATGGGCGCACGTGTAGCCTCTCCGTGCACATCGACAAGGGGTTCACCCTCTGGGCGGTGGAGCCAGGCCTGGCGAAGGCCCTGTTGCTGCAGGAGCCTTTTGAGAAGCTGCAGATGTCTTCCGACGATGGCTCCAGCCTGCTCTTCCTGGACTTTGGGGGTGCTGAGGGCGAGATTGTGAGTGGCCTGCACTGGGGCTGGCAGGGAGAGGGGAGGAGACTGAAGAGCTGGTGGGCTGCGGGGGCAGAGGGGTGAGGGATTGAGGAGACCAAAACGGGGAGGGTGACGAAGACCTGAGGCTGCTTCCCCAGGGCCCAGGAGGTTCCCGGCATCACCCCGCCTGAAGCTTCCTCTGCCCCTTCTTCCCACTGCCCTCTTCTCATTTTCAGTTGCTGTATCCTACCTAGAGCACTGGCTAGACTAGCTCTGATAGGGGAGCCTTGTAGCCCTGACAGCCTTATTAGCAACATCGAACAATTATTGGGCACCTATTGTGTGCCTGGTGGTAGATTTGGGAACAGAAATGAATCAGAGAAGGCTCAGGAGGACCTGAGTTTAAATCCTGACTTGTTTATTGTTGTGTCAGTTATGTCCTACTCTTCGTGACCCCACTTTTTGAGAATTTTTTTGGCAAAGATACTGGAGTGGTGTGCCATTTCCTTCTCTGGTTCATTTTACAGATGAGGAAGCTGAAGCGAACAGGGTGAAGTGACTTGCCCAGGGTCACACAGTTAGTAAGTGTCTGAGGCTAGATTTGAACTCAGGAAGATGAGCCTCCCTGACTTCAGGCTCAGCACTCAATTCACTGTACCCCCTGGCTGCCCTGCTTACTAGTTGTGTGACCTTGGGCAAGTCACTTAAATAAAACACGCACCTCTGAAGGGAATACGTACGTATGAAGCGATAGTGGATAGAGTGTTTGTATCATGTCACTGAGAAAGAAATATATACATTTGTACTCTGTGCTTTAGTTTCCTCATCTGCAAAAATGTTGGTGGTGGGGGGAGGTGTGAAATGGAAGGCCTTGAAACCTAATTATTCTATGATCCCTATCTAAGCTCTTAAGGGTGAGGAGGAAAGACAAGGAATGTAGAGAAAGCTAAGAAGTGTAAGACTGTAAGGACAAAAGGAGGACTCACAAAGTCAGGGTCATAGGACCTCCATAGATATCGTTATGGGATGGGTGGGTCAGGGAAGGCTTCCTGGAGGAGGTGGGACTTATGTAGGCTGTGAAAAGCAGTAGGACTTAGATGGGGAGCCTGGGAAGTAGCCTGTCTGGTTTGGGGAATCTGTGAGGAGACATCAAGCTTGAGCAGAAGGGTCATGTTAAGAAGCTATGGGAGAGAAGGCTGGGGTCTGAGCATGAGAGACTTCAGATTGCAGGTAGAGGAGCCTGGTCCTGTGCAGGGCAGACAGCAGCCTCACTACCCCTTCCCGCGACACGTCTGTCCACATGTGCTGTGTGACTTTGAGAGGGGCGTAGCTCTGGCTTTTCCTATCCTCTCCTAGAGGGCACAGAGATCATTCTTCTGCACAGTGGTCTTGGGTTCTGACGGGTGCGCACCTGGAACTTCTGGGACTAGGCAGAGAAGCCTAATAACAAGATACTCTTGCCTGGTGGGATGGGGGGTCACTGCAGAAGGATTTCCTCTGCTGGTGGCCTTCCCTGACCTCCACTGCCTTTGCTCAGAGGGCAGAATGTAGATGCCCCTTGTTAATTTAGAGGATTTGGTCAAAGTGGGAATTGTGCATAGTTAAAAGGTTTAGCTGCAATGGATATAATATTTAAGTGCTTACCTTTAAGACCTTCTATCAATAGCCCTGGGAGGCAGCTAGTGGATAGAGTGCTGGACTCAGAGTCAGGAAGACCTGAGTTCGAATCCTGCCTCAGATACTAGTTAGCTGTGTGACTATGGGCAAATTATTTAACTTCTCTCTATTTCAGTTTTCTCATCTATAAAATGAGGAAGTCACACTCTCCAGCCTCCAAAGTACCTTCCAGCTGTAAATCTATAATCCTATTTAGTGTGGAAGTAGCAAGTTGACAGTCAAAGCCCTAAGTCTCTAAGGTCTGGTTGGTGTCCTCTTGGTCCTAGACTCAGGAAGCTGTGCCTGGGCTACTTGGGAAAGCTTGCAGTTTTCCCTTAGGATTTCCTCTCATAACTAAATGCCCATATGAAGGGAATCCCCCTGATCTTCAGGGACTTGTGCAAGCTTGGGATGAGCCAACAGTGTGATATGGTAGACACAAAAGCTTGTACACTTTTAGGGTTATGTTAATAGAGAGTTTAAGTGACTTGACCAGAGTCACACAGTTAGTAAATGTCAGAGGCAGGATCTGAACCCAGCTCTTTCTTTCTTTCTTTTTTTTTTTTAGGCAATTGGGGTTAAGTGACTTGCCCAGGGTCACACAGCTAGTACGTGTCAAGTGTTTGGTCTGAGGCCAGATTTGAACTCAGGTCCTCCTGACTTCAAGGCCGGTGCTCTATCCACTGTGCCACCTACCTGCCCCTACCCAGCTCTTTCTAATCCCAAGTCCTACATTCTATCCAGTATGGATGCCACGTTGAATATGATACATAGTGGATGGTAATAGCTCAAAGGGAGATCCAGGCAAAGTGCTCTAATAAAATTTGAGGAGGGACAGAAGACTTTGAGGCAGACCTGGGAGTGGGGTGGAGAAGGGGAGATCAGAGCAGATTTTATGGAGGAGGTGATACCTAAGCTGAGCCTTGGAGGATTGTCAACAGGCATAGACCAGGGGAGGAGAGGAGCCCATTCCTGATATGGGGGACACCCTGAACCTGTGCACAGAGATAGGAGAGGATACGACCATATCTACAAACAGCTGGATCCAATTTGGACAGTAAACCACTTGAAAGAGACAAATGCAAAGTAAGTCTGTAATGGTAGTTTGGACTCAGACTGTGGAGGGACTTTAACAGAGAACCACTGAAGGTTTCTGAGAGACATGGTAAGTAGGAGAGATTGTTTTGTTAGTTGTATAAAGCATGGATTAGAAGAGAAGAGAGCAGAGGCAGTGAGGCCCTTTAGGAGACTAGGTAGACCAGCAGACCCAGTAAGATGTTGGTGATGAATGTCTGAGAGAGGCAGCCCCAGTGAGTAGAGAGAGGTGTGCAGGAGAAAGATAGTGAGGAGGCAAAATCAGTGGAACTTGGATTGTGGGTGGTGAGGTAGAAGGCAAATATTTTGAGTCTGGGTGACTAGAAAGGCAGTGCCAGATGGGGTAGTTGGGAAGCGAGGAGCACGCTTGGCTCTCAGAGCGGTCCCCGGGAGTGGATGAGCTCAGTTTTTAGGCATGTGGAGCTGGAGATGCTTTGGCTTCTCCTTTGCCCTGACCCAACGTTTTACGTCCAATTCTGGGCCCCACATTTTAGGAATGACATTAATAAGCTAGAGCACATTCCAAGGAGAAAGTAACTGAGATAGGGAGGGAATGCAAGACTGAAGATTGCTGAACTGGGAATGTTTCTCCTGGAATAAAAGACTTAGAGGGAATATGATAGCTGTCTTCAGAGATGCCAGAAGGGCTGATTTTGGATGCTGAAGAAGAATTTGTTTTATTTAGCCCCAGAGTGTAGAACTAGAAGTAATGGGTTGAAGTTACAAGAAGGCAAATTTCAGTTCAACATGGGGAAGAATTAGCTTCCTTTTTTATTTTTAATTTTTATTTTATTTTACTCTTTGGGTAGGCAATGGGGTTAAGTGACTTGCCCAGGGTCACACAGCTAATGCGCATTATGTGTCTGAGGCCAGATTTGAACTCAGGTCCTTTTGAATCCAGGATCGGTGTGCTCTCCACTCTGCCACCTAGCTGCCCCACTTTCTTTTAAAAAAAAATGAAAATTAAAAAAAATTTTAAACCTTTTTAAAAATTTTGAGTTCCAAATTCTTTCCCTCTAGCCCCTCTCCCACCCACTGAGAAGACAACAATATGGTACCCATTATACATGTGAAATCACACAAAATATATTTCCGTATTAATCATGTTGCAATTTTTAAAAAAAAATCTTTTATTTTTACATGACATTCATTTCTGAGTGTATCCTTCCTCTCTCCCTTATCCAAGGAGTCATCCCTTGTAACAAAGAATAAAAAAGAAAGAAAAAAAAAAACAGTTTAGCAAAGCCAGCCAACACATCACTTGTGTCTGATGGCATGTGGAATGTTCCATACCCATCTCTTCTACCATTCCAATCTCTCATCTCTGCCGAGAAAGGGAGGGAGGTGAATTTTGAGAAAGAACTTTCTACCACTCATAGTTATCTAACAACAGGACTGGCTGGGGGGAGTAGTGAGTTCTTCATCTCGGGAAGTGTTCAAGCAGAGTCTGGATGACCCCCTTTTAGGGAGGCCATGAAGGTGGGATATTATTAAAGTAAATGCCCTTGAGGTCTCTTTGAGTGATAAAGGCCTGTGTTTCTCTGGACTTCCTCCTCTCTGAGCGATCTCTCTGCTTTTGTAGAGTGCCCTATCCTAGGCCTCATGCCTATTGACTGTATCTTTGTGCCTTCACTGCTGCTGGGGACTGGCAGGGGTAAGGGGGGTGTGTATCAGCATAGGCTTCCTTGGTACAAGACTGGCAAGTCTGGAGCAAGGGGAGGTGATGGAAACTTCACTGACTCAGGTTTCTTTGACCCCTATAGCAGCTGGATCTTCACTCCTGCCCCAAAACCATTGTTTTCATCATCCACTCCTTCCTTTCTGCCAAAGTCACCCGCCTGGGGCTGCTGGCCTAATGCCCCAGGGTAGGAGCTTGGGGGCCACAAAGCCCAGGAGGAGAGGCCCACACAGCTCACTGACCAACAGAAGGCAGGAAGAGGAGAGCAGAGCGTCAAGAGAACAGAGCCAGGAAATCAGTGGTGCCGGCCTGGGGTTGCCAGAAACCACTGTCTGATGAGGGCTTACAGGGGGTGACCTCTTGAGACACAGTGACCCTGTGAAGGAGCAGCTGACCCTGAGGCTGTTCCTATACCAGTGCCTTGCAGAGTGCTATTTTGTGTACAAATAAGCCATTCCTTATTTGATACTTTCATGGCCGGGGCCAAGAAGGAGCCAGGAGGATGGGAGGACAAGGAGGTCTGCTCCCAGCTCCAGGCAGGAGAGAGCCCCTGGGGACAGGTTGGCATTTGGCATAGCCGGGTCACATGGACACAGCAGGGAGCCATGCCTCAGCCTGACCCAACCCATCCGCCAGAGCCATGGCTCTTTTTACGGAGGGAGAGAAGCCCCTATGCCCAGTTGAGGCCTTTGGGCTTCCTTCAGATGTGGCCCTTCCTGGGACAAGAAGGAGGACGACACTTCTTATTTCCTCAGCCCAAATTCCACCATGGAATCTTCTCTCCCCCTTTTGTGTTCTCTTTTTTTTGCATTCTCTTGGTGAAATAAACAGCCCAACTTTGCCATGGTCCAGCTGTATGTCATTTCTGTCACAGTCCTTTCTTCTTTCTCTGTCCATAGGCTACCAGGGGACACTTGGGGAATCAGGGAGTCTGTCCTCCATCCTGCTGCCACTGACTAAGACACCTTCCTTACAGCTCTCAGACCATCTGTGTTGGGGGGTGGGGGGAGGTGAAGCAGAGCTGTACCTGGGCCCTGCAATAGCCTCCCTTCATCCTGCCCGTGTGATCAGCACTCCTAGCCTACAGAAGCCTGGAGCCAATGTGGCAACTTTGGGAGTAGAATGGGAGGGAGAAAAGGAATGACTTCTCTCTGGGCCTGTTTCCTCATCTGTAAAACAAGCAGGTTGAAGTCGATGGTATCTAAGGTCCCTGTCAAATTTAAATCCTGTGATCCTGTGATTTAGGAGTAAGGGAATAAGGATCTCATCAGGCCAGAAACCCAGGGACCCCACCTTCTCCTGGGCTGCCTGGTGACCCATCCTCAGCTCAAGAAGGGGTGGTCCTAGGTTGGGTCTGACTCAGCCAGGTGCCCTGGTAGTTTATGGTCAATATTGGAACAAAAATGAGAAACTCAGATCATTTGGCAGTTAGCAAAGGAGATTTACTTAGAGCAGCAGTGGGATATTCAACAAGGACGTGCAATGAGGACACACATCCTAAATTGGTTCATTTGAGAGAAGCTCCCCTGTTGTCTCTGAATTGTCCATCATAGTTCCCCAGCCAAGCAACAGACTAAAGTTCCGGTGGTTCTTTTGGACTTAGTCGCTAGGAAGTGATATCAGTAGCCTGACTCCTCATTAGTACCTTGAGCCAATCAAGTGTCAAAGATGGTTTCATTACCTTTAAAAGAAAAAAAAAACACCATTTCTCACTTGTATGGGGGAAGAGAGGGGAGAAGTTAGGATTCTAGTGTTCCCACCATAAGAGAAGAAGGTTGCTCCCCTTCCTTCCTTTAGCAGGGCCCAGGTTAAGGATCAAGATAAAAGTAAAGAGCCTCTCTCTACTCTTAACTACAAGCCCCAGCTTGCCCTTGGAGCCTAACTGACCTATCCTGTTTGCTGCATAGGAGCTCTTCTACTAGCCCAACAATGAATGCTGGTCAATCTGAGCCACCGGCGGGGGTGGGGGGAGAGCACCCACTCCATTGAGAGGATGGAAAGCCTTCCAGTACACATTCAGAGGGGAGCACCAGAGGGATGAGGAGGAAATGTGATTTCCTTAAGCCCAGATTTGGCTGAAATAAGAGAACTTTCCTCCCAAGGAGAACAAGGAGGAGGAACTGAAACCACATCAAAATAGAATGTTTTATTGGTGGTTTTTGTTTTTACGTTCAATCATTTGTCTTCCTATCCCAAAGCCCTCCTCATAGCTTAGTCAATACATTTATTAAGTGACTGCTCTGTGCCAAGTATTATGCTAGGCACTGAAGATACAAAGAAAGGTGAAATTCAGTCCTTGCTCTCAAAAGAGTTTACAATCTAAATAACTGTCTACATTTTGGGGCATGGCCAATGTGGGAAAATCGCTTTGCTTAACATGCATATTTGTTATGAGAGTTTGCCTTCTCTCTCTCTCTTTCTGTAGGAGGGATGGTGGAACAGAGAGAAAATAAATGCTTATTAATTAAAAAATGTATCTCAATTTGTACTCGCTACCTCTCTGTCAAATGATAGGTAGGATTCTTAACCCTTGGTCCTCTGGAATCATGGTTGGTGAGAATTTGTAAGTATTTCAAACTTGTTTGTCTTTACAATGTTGCTTTTATTGTATAAATTGTTCTCCTGGTTCTGCTCACTTCACTTTGCATCAGTTCATATAAGTCTGTCCAGGCTTCTCTGAAATCATCCTCTTCATCATTTCTTACAGCACAATAGTATTCCACCACATCTATATTCCATAAGGTGTTTAGCTATTCCCCAGTTGATGGATACTATTTACAAACTCTTTCTTTGTAGCAAGGAATAGCTAGGGAAGACCAACCTATGCTCTTATTATTAATATTGCTTTCTCCAGGCTCAGCATTGACCTCCTGATTCTCTGTTCCAATTCAATCTAACTTATTAATCATTTACTGTATGCAAAACACTGGGATTGGTCCTAGGGATATGAAGTTAAAATGCACAGCAACCCCCTCCCCCAAAAACAAACAAACAAACAAACAAGCAAAGAAACAAACAAAACTCTTCCTCCAAACAGATCTAGAAAAGCACCAGACTAAATCCTGATCAAGAAATTCAAAGCAAAGTCACAGTGAGTCCTTTTTCTAGCTCAGGTTGGCATATGGAGACAGGCTAAGAGGTCTGGAGACACTGAGGACATGTTCTGGTCAACCATAGTCACATGGAACCTTCTATTGCCCAGGAAGAGGATGTACACCAGAGGAAGTGGAGGTCTCAGATGACAGCTTTGTTGCCGCTACCCAGTTCCAGGTCACAGATCCATGGTGGACTGAAAAGAGAATCTGTCCCCCACTCCTCCCCAGCATAAGCCTTGAGCATTGTACTGAGAGGAGCAGGTGTGTGGTGGCAAAGACCTGGAAATTGCAGGGATGCCCATCGGTTGGGGAATGGCTGAACAAGTTGTGGTGTATGATTGTGATGGAATGCTATTGTGCTCTAAGAAATGATGAGCTCAATGATCTTAGAAAAACATGGAAAGACTTGCATGAAATAATGAAGAGTGAAATGAACAGAACCAAGAGAACATTGTATATAGTAACAGCAACATTGTTTTAAGAATGACTTTGAATGAATACATCATTTTTACTATTATAAATGCCTAAATTAACTATAAAGAATAGACAAAGAAAGATACTATCTGCATCCAGAGAAAGAACTGACAAATAGAAGTATGTGTAGAATAATTTTACATATATATGTATATATGTGTATATATATATATATATATATATATACATACACACACATATATATACCTATTTGTGTCTGATGGTAGCCATCTCTAGAGAGGGACAGGAGGGAAGGAAAAAAGAAAAAAAAGAAATTATCATGAAAATTTTACTGTATATTTAAAAGGAATAGCATGTTGTACATAATAGATTTGCAGTTTCATGTGCAATCATCTTTTTTTATTATACTATGTTATAGAAATGCTTGTTTTATTCCATTAAAAAATAGAAGCAAGTAGCAGTTGTGTGGCTCAGTTCTCAGGAGCAGAGCAATGTCTCATTTCTAGCTTCTAGTCCAGTTGGAAGCCTTCAGAAGAATAAAAAGGGCAGGAATATCAGACCAAAGAAGAACAGGTCTCCAGTCTGAGCTATCCCTGAGATCCTGGAACAATACTCAATACCCAAAGAAAGCAGCAACAGGCCCAGCTCAGACCTTCGCTTCAGAAGTGTACAGAGCCTGGCCCTAACATCAAGTCCAAAGTCAGGAAGTAGGCTGGAAGAATGAGCAAGCAAACAAAAATAATCCTACCATAAAAGTTATCTATCATGGTAACAAGAATTATCAAGACATAAACCCAGAAGAAGAAAAAGACTCTAAAACATCTACAAGCAAAGTCTTAAAGAAAATCAGAGCATGAGCACAAATTCAACTAGAATTCCCAGAAGAGATGACGCAAGAATTAAAAAAAGAGTTAAAATGTGTTTTTGTCAAAGAAATGAGAGTGTTATTGGAAAAATTATAAAAGAAATGAGAGCTATGGAAGAAATAATTGAAAAGGGAGATAATAGCTTGGCTCAAAAGGCATAAAACCTTGCTAGAGCAACAAATTCCATGAAAATTATAATGGACCAAATAGAACCCAGCAGATTTTTATTAATTTAAAAAAGAGACAGCATGACAAATAATTCCTGCCCTCAAAGAGCTTACATTCTTTTGGAGGTGATGGTAAAACACATGCAGAAGATAACCTAAAGAGGAGGGAGAGGGCACTAACAATTGAAGGGTTCAGGGAAGGTTTCTTGTTGATCGGCAATGTGCACCAAGACTCCTTAAGGAGTCAAAAAAAGAGCAGAAAATAACAAGGGGTACCTTCTGGATACCTACACCCTCTCATGATTGGTCACCTAGCTTTTTCTCTCTATTCCCACTCTCATCATTTTCTGTAGGCTCTCATTAACTCCCCCTGGATGATTTTAATAGTTTTCTATACATTCTTCTACATATTCTTCTTTTTATTATTCTGATCTCCCTGTCTCCAATATCTTCCCTTCAAGTCCATTTTTGCACCTCTCAAATAAATTTTCCTAAAGGACTAGCTGTGTAATGTTGACTGTACCTTCCCTTCTTTTCTATGGACTTCACTTGTCTCATATGTAAAATGAGAGGGTTGGACTAGAGGGTCTCCAGGTCTTCTAGCACTGAAAAAAATACATTTTAACTCTCTTTTTTAAACTCTTACTTAATCTCTCCTGGGAATTCTAGATGAATTTGTGCCCATGTTCTGTTTTTCTTTGAGGCTTTGCTTATAGATGTTTTAGAGTCTTTCTGTGTATTTGATCATGCCACCCCTCACAGCGTCTAAATGGTTCTGGATTACCCATCAAGTAAAGTTTAAACTCCTAAGCTTGGCATTCAAGGCCATCCATGTCTGACACCACCCTTCCTTTCCAGTCTTATCTCACGCTACTCCCTTCCTCATACTTGATGCTCAGGCCAATTGCCACCTGCAATTTACCCCCTGCCCTTTCTTGTCTCTGTGTCTTTGATCACACACTGTTCCCTTGTATTCAGATTGCCCTCCTCCAACATCTACCCATTCTTCATGATCCAGGTCTAATGCCATCTCCTTTAGGAAGACTTTCCTGGTTTCTTCTCCCTCCTCCCAGCCAGAAATTATCTTTGCTTTTCTTTCACTTGTGATATAATAATGTATATTACAATTTTATGTGCATAGGTGTCACCTTCTTCCTAGATTGTCAGTTCCACAAGAACAGGGACTATGCCCTTGCAATTAATGTAAACTTAATAAATATTTGTTGTATTGAACCAAATACGAAAATATATTTCAGTTCTTACTAATAGAAATTGTGGCCTGTTCTTCTCTCTCTCTTAGAGAACATATCCATTTCCATGGGTTTGTAACTTGGAAAAAAAATTGTCCAAGGCTTTTTAGGAAAACCAGAAAAAAAATCACATTTTTTTGCAATTATATTTCTATGGACAGAGCACCCGTATGTAGGAAGTCTGTAGCCTTGGGGGCAGCATGTAGCATGGAGGTGTCATTGCCTCCTTTTAGGAGGCCAAATAGACATCTGCAGCTTAGGCTTCCCCTACTCTTCTCCAAGGGAGACTAATTCTTGCTGAGAGAGGAAGCAAGAGCTTAGGGCTTGGCCACTCTGCTCTCTTCAGAGAGAGGTATTTCCAGGTTAGAATTGTATCTCTCTGCTCTCTTAAAAATTTATTAGTCAGGCAACTAGGTGGTGCAGTGGATAGAGACCAGCCCTGGAGTCAAGAGGACCTGAGTTCAAATCCAACCTCAGACATATAACACTTACTAACTGAATAACTCTGGGCAAGTCACTTAATCCCAATTGCTTCACAAAAATAATATTAGTCTAGGGGATCTGAGTTTTCAAGTTCAGTCTAAAATTCTGATTACTGTTTCTTTATTCTTTATATCTAAGGTTTGACCCTTTCCCCAACAAACACCAATTCCACAATGAATATATATATATATATATAATACACACACACACACACACACACACACACACACACATATGTGGAGAGAGAGAGAGAGAGAGTAGCAAAGAAACCCTTTTATCCAAGTTGAGAGCAAAACAGATATCGGAGAAAGTATACATAGGAGACTATATAACACACAATACAGAGTATAGGAGCTCTCCCATTGGGAGCAAGGTAACAGCTCAACCAAGAGAGAGAGCCCTAGATCTCATCCAAGGGAAAGTTTCCTAAAGCCTCTAGTGTAGCAAGCTGGCGATGGGAGATATGATGGAGAAGGCCAGCTCTGCTCCCATTGGCTTTTCCCTTTTTCTCTTTTCCTTTCAACAAATGGAGTTGACTCTAAAGTGAGTTGACATCCTCATCTTATCTCTTGCAGCAGGAAGCCAGAAGTGCCTGGAGTGAGTGTACCGCCTGAAGGAGACTGAAGGGATTCAAACTGGAGACTGAAGAAAGGTCTGAAGGGAGCACGTCCTCCTCTCCCTGGCTCTCTCTATCTCCCTTCCTCCTCTTATGCAGGTGCAGGCATTGATCTCCGCCAACGAGGAGAGTCCCCCATACCAGTGGGCTTTGGGACTCAGGTTACAAGTTCAAATGTCACCTCTATGCAGATGACTCCCAAATCTAGAGCCCTAGCCCCTTATCTCCGGAGAGTCCTGAATCCTCCAGATCGGTTTCCCTGTGTCCAGGCTCTTCCTTCTCGGGTTCATCCTTCGTGTAGCTTCCCAAATCGTCTCCTTACTTAATGCACAAATCTGATCATGTTACTCCCTTGCTTAAAAAAAAAAAATCCAATCTTCCCTGGCTGCCCAGGATTAGATGAGACTCCTAGATCTGGCATTTAAAACCTGTCACAATTTGACTCCCCAGCTAGCTACTTTACTATACTCATTTCCTACCAGCCTCACTCTACCTTCCAGCAAAACTGGTCTACTTGCTGTTCTTCAGACTCAAAACGCATCATCTCCTTTCTTCGAGCTTTTGTCCAGTCTGCTCCTCATGCCTGGGGCACGTCCCCCTTCTCAATTCTGCCTCTTAGAATTCCTGGCTTTCATTTAGCCTGACCAGCTCAGGAACCATCACTGGAACAAAGCCTGCCTCCTCCAATGGGATGTAAACTCCTCAACATCAGCAATTGTTTCATTTTTTTGTCTTTGTATCTCCAGAGCCTGGAATATCTAGGTTCCCCTCTCCTTCCCAGGACTCCTTCCTCATGAAATCGCTTTATTTTTATACTCTGTGAATGTTGTATCTTCCCATAGAATAGAAGATTGAGAGCAGGTTCTAGTCCTATGGAGGGCACCTCAGAGCTCTCAGTGAGTTCAAGCCACCGGGTTTGGATCAGCTACTTCCTGAGATAGGCCTCATTTCAGAAATAGGCCTCAGCATTTAGCATAGTGACTCAAACATAGTAGGTCCTTAAAAAAGTATTTGTTGAATCCTTGAAGATTGCTTTAGGAGGGATTCTGATTGACAAATGGTAGGAGGACTTAGAGTGATAACATGGGGAATTTCATAGAAGGATCAGGGAATTGCCTTGAATGGATGACCCTGGGAAGGATGAGATCTCCATCCAGGAGAGCTCTCAAGATCAAGGACAGACACCATCCCATAGGGAGGAGGGTTTAATCATTAAGCATTGCTGGAAGCAGGGCCGAATGAGCCCTCTTACTTCCTTGTGGGAGACTGCCGTCTATATTACGGACCCTGGCTCCCTCTGGTGGCCTTTTACGGGAAAGACATCCCATCCTCTTCCCTTCCGTGTATTTTCATAGAATTTTAAAGTGGAGGGTGGCTCACTGCAGGGTTCTTAACTTTGCTTTGGCCCATAGGATCACAGATCTAGAGTTGTAAAGGACCTTAGAGAGATCTAGTCCAAGTTCCACATTTTAAAGATGAGCAACCAGCCCTCAAACTTAGGGACCACATGCATTTTTTAGCTTTTGAGAGGAAAACAAACAAAAAGCCCTTGAGCAAACAAGGATAAAAAGATCCTATGTTTGTGATGAAAAGACTCTTACTTTATTTTAGTGCATAATTGTACAACTGGAAGGGACCTGAGAGACCAGCTAGTCCAACCAACTCATTTCACTGCTGAAGAAACTCAGGTTCACAGTAGGGAAGGGTCACAATAGGTCAGGGGTGGGCAGCTGGGAATGAAACTTGCCTCTGATATGCCTTGTTCCACCAAGCTGGTGGGAATTGTATGCTATATTTGTGGTTTAAATTATTTCTGGCTTGTAAGAAAGTGGGCTTCTTGAAAGGGACCACATTCCTGAAAAGGAAGATAAGACAGTTCTCTATAGAGGAAAGAAATAAGCTCCTTGAGGGTGGAAGCTGTATTATTTCTGTCTTTTATGCCCAGGGCCTAAAATGTTGACTAATTTCCTAGTATGTAGTATGCACTTAATAAATGCTTTTTGGCCGAGGAGAACAATCAATCATTCAACCGGGGAGAATAGAACAGAAATAGTAGAGAGTTGAAATTTAGCAACAAATAGATAGTAAGAGTGCAAGCACCTCAGAGCCCTCAATGAGTTCAAGTCACCAGGTTTGGATCAGCTACATTCTAGAGTACAGAAAGAGCTGAAAGATGATATTACTGAGTTGCAGTCAGTGGTATTTCATATATTTTATTTAATTCTTTCAATAGATTCAATTTTATTTTCAGGTAACATTCTTTCTTTCCTACCTCCTCACTGAGAAATCAAGAAAAAACAAAACACCATTAAAAACATATATATTCAAGCAATTTTGTTCTACTGGTTCTGTCCACTTCATAAGTCTTCTCCAGCTTCTCTGAAACCATAACTTTTATCATTTCTTATAGCATAATGGCATCCCATCATATTAATATTCTATAACTTATTCAGCCATTCTCCAATTGACAGGCACCCCACTTCCAGTTATTTGTCACCACAAAGAGTAGAGTCAGTAGTTTTTGAAAGATTGTGAAGAAACAGAGAGGTGTCATAAGGATTGAATTTTAATTTTTTTCCCCAGAAGTTTCCTGATTTTCAAAAGGAGAAGAAAGTTCAATTTTTGGTGAGATTCTAGAACATATTATTAAAAGTATAACGCAAAGTCAGCCAGTCAACAAGCATTTGTTATATGCTTATTCTATTTGAGGTACCGAGCTAAAGGTGCCAAAGAAAGGCAAAAGCATGGTCCCTGCTCTCAAGATGCTCACATTCTAATGGAGGAAACAACAAGCAAACAACTATGTACTTATGTGATGTATACAGGAGGGCACCCTCTTTCAAGAAGGAAGTCACTAGCAGAGGTAGGGGGAGGGGGAGTAAGGTGGGGACTGGAAATTCCTCCTGCAGAAGTTAAGATTTGAGCCCAGTCTTGAAGGAAGCCAGAGGGTTAGGTGAGGAAAGGGAGCATTTGAGGCAGGTAGAATGGCCAGTAAAAAGGCACAGATTTGGGAATTGGAGATTCTCATCTCTGGAAACAAGGATCAGGAAGAAGGCCATTATTCCTGGATCTTAGAGTACTTGGACATGAAAATCTAGGAGAACTAGAAAAGTAGGAAGGGACCAGGCTGAGAAAGACATTTAAAACCAAATAGAGGATTTTATTTTTGGTCCTGGAGGCAATAGAGCCCTTAGTAGGAGTGTGTGTGTGTGTGTGTGTGTGTGTGTGTGTGTGTGACATGGGCAGACCTGGCCTATAGGAAGATCATTTTGTTGGCTGAATGAAAAATGGACTGGAGCTGGGAGAGACTTGAGGCAGGTGACCAACCAGAAAGCTGTGGCTGTAGTCCAGGTGAGGGGTAATGATGAGGGCTGGTACCAGGGTAGTGTCTGTGTTGGAGGAGAGAATAGATATATATGAGAGATATTGAGAAGGTAAAAATGGCAGGACTTGGCAACAGATGAGAGAGGGGTGTGTGTGTGTGTGTGTGTGTGTGTGTGACTGAAGATGACACCTAAGTTGTGAGCCTGGATGACTGAGAGAATGATGAGGCTCTTGACAATGATGGGACAAGATGGGACAAGGGGAAGTGTTTTAAAAAATTACTTTATTTTAAACTTATACAATAAGAAAAAGAAACATCATAAACTTAAACATTAAAACTTAAATACAAAATAAGAAAAAAAAGCATTGCCATGTGCACAGCAGAATGGAAGAGAGGATTAAAAATATACAGCACTAAATTTCCATTTCAAGAAAACCTATATCATAAATACTACACATTGTATTTAGAGCTGTCCGTATTTTCTTTGCTTCCTTGTAAGTTTCCTTTTGTCCTCTGTTGTGCAGTTTTTACTTTGTTCTTTTTTTCCCCTTTCTCTCCCTTCTCCCTCAAGAAGGCTATGATTAAATGAGGATACACACATATACATACATATACACATGTACACACATATATACATATACACATACATACACATATATACTTAAATATCTAGAATCATACTCATATATAGACATATATATTCATATGCATCTGTGTAAGAACTATATTATGCTTGTTTGGCCTGTGTTTCTCTGAGGGTAGATAACATCTTCCTTCATAAGTCCAAGTCCTTCCATATTTTTCTAAGTCTGCCAACTCATCATTTCCTCCACTAAAGCAATATTCTAACCTTATACTGTCTAGTTATTTTAAATAGTGTAAAAGAAGGGGAAGTTTTGAGGGAGAAGATAATGGGTTCAACTTTGGACCTGCTGAGTTTAAGATGTCTATGGTACATCCAGTTTGAAATGTTTAATAGGCAGTTGGCATTGGGAAAATGGAGGTCAGGACACAGGTTAGGCCTGGAAGAATAGATCTGAGAATCATCTTCATAGTAAAGATAATTGAACCCACAGGAGCTGCTGAGATCACCAAGGGAGATAGTAGAGAGAAAGGGGAGAAAGGGCCAAGGACAGACCCTTTCAGGATATCCAGGCTATATTAGTGGTTAAACCTGGATGAAGTTCTAGTAAAGGAGACTGGGAAAGTGAGATAGGCAGGAGGAATACCAGGAGAGATCAGTGCCATGAGAGGAGAGAGTGCCCAGGAGAAGAGGATTATTAATGGACTGCTGAGAGACTGAGAAGAATGAAGAATTGTGAAAAGACCATGAGACTGAGCAATTAAGAGATCGCTGGTAACTTTGGAGAGAGTAGTTTCAGTGGAATAATGAGTTTGGAAGCCAAATTGCAGAGGGTTTAGGAGAGAGTGAGAGGAAAGGAAGTAGAGACACCTGTTTTAGGTGATTTTCTCTAGAAGTTTAGAGAGGAAAGAGGACAAATACAGGACGATAGCATGGGGCACAGGGATGGATCAAGTGAAGATTAAGGATGAGGGAGACCCAGGCGTGTTGGCAGGCCTCAGAGAAGGCACCAGTAGATGGGGAGAGATGGAAATTAATGAGAGAGCAGAGATACTAGAGGGGGGAAAGCTACTGGAGAAGATGGAATTGAATGATATGATATGTGCAAGTAGAGAAGTTTACCTGGACATGAGATGGGCCATCTCTTCATATGAAATGGGATGGAGGAGATAGTGGGAAAAGATCTGAGTGATGTGAGATGAAGAAAAAGATGAAGAAGAGGAAGGTCTTGGCAAATGGGCCTGTTTATCAGTAAAGTGTGAGGCAAAGCTCTCAGCTGAAACTGTGGGAGAAGGGGTTCCGTGGAAGGCTTGAGGAGTGAAGAAGTTTGGAAAAGTTGCTGTGGTGAGTGGGATAGTGAACGGAGTGTTGCTGTTCAGTCGTTTCAATCATGTCTGATTCTACATGACCCCATGTGGGGTTTTCTTAGCAAAGATACTGGAGGGGTTTGCCATTTCCTTCTCCAGCTCATTTTACAGATGAGGAAACTGAGGCAAACAGGGTGAAGTGACTTACTCAGGGTCATACGTTTAGTAAGTGTCTGAAGGCAGATTTGAACTCAGGAAGATGAGTTTTCCTGACTTCAGGCCAGGCGCTCTATCCATTGTGCTACCCCCCTAGTGAATTGATTAGAGAAGTTGAAAAAAAGATTTTTTTTTGCTGCACTGAGGGTCCAGTTAGGATCATGTAACATAAATTTAGGGGGGACCCAAGCATCATAGTTGGATGATTTTAATCCACTTTGTTCAGTAGCATGTGAATAGGAAGAGCATAGGAAAGTGGATAGTGAGAGGAAGACTGGGTACAATCTGGGCATCCTCTGACTTGTTGTCCCCCATCTAGGTGACCCAGGATCTTTAGTATCTGCCATCTCCCAATGATGATCACCAATTCTTACAAACACAGTCTCGGGGGCAGCTAGATGGCACAGGGGATAGAGCACTGGCCCTGGATTCAGGAGGACTTGAGTTCAAATCTGGCCTCAGACACATAACACTTAGTGGCTGTGTGACCCTGGATAAGTCACTTAACCTCCATTGCCCAACCAAAAAAAAAAAAAAACCAAACACACAGTCTCTGAAGGGTCAAAACAGAAACAATTTTATTTATGAGTTTGGAAAGAGGACTTATATCTGAGCCCACAGAAAATAATGATGCTTCCTTATGAACACCCCTCCCCCAGCCCCACCCCCACCCCCACCAGATACCTCTACAGTCTCTGTGACTTCCAGTACTGCCCTGGGTAAGGCTCCAGATATGGGAGTTTGGGGACTATTGTTTCTAATTGGTGCTTTCTTCCATGGCTTCCCTGTCTGTGCTAATGGCTTCCCGCAGCAATTGCCTCTTGATACTTTGTAGATGTCACTCACTCCCATCTGCCATCCTCCTCTAGCTACATTGTAGCCCTCCCTTCTCTACTCCCAGCAGGTGGCAGTTCTGTTACTAATGCTCTCCTTTATACCCCTGGCTTCTGGCTGCTCAGCTCCCATTCAGTCATTTGGTTTCCTCTGTTCTGATTGTTGCCCTCCCTAATTGGGCAGTTGAGTTTTCCTCTAGCAGATGGCGTTCCTCACCCTTTGCTTTCTGCCACTCGGCTCTCATCTGCTCACTGCCTTCTCCGCAGTTTGGCTCTGTTCTAGCAGATGGCACATGTTTCCTTACTCAGGGGACCACCTCTCTAATACGGCCTGGATGGGACAAACCTCAGAGTGTTTTCCATAACTCATCGTGCCCTGTTACTTCCATATATACATCTCTGTTATTCTTAAACCGTTTTTTATTTTGGGTACATGATACAGTCACAAACCTCACCTGGGAGCTATCTTGGAAGGCTATGGGAGCCCCTTCTTGTACCCCACAAAAAAGTCTCTATTGGCAGACCCAATGCAGTGTTAGAGAGGTAGTGTATCACTGTTGCCATCTCCTCTCTCCCCAGGCATCTGGGAGATGCATTTCTTGCTCTAGTCAGAACCACCTGTTAAATCTCAGGATATGGGACATTACCCTTGTTTTCTCCGGATAATCGCCTCTCTCTTTCC
>NW_020954563.1:11480394-11493091 GCF_900497805.2 Vombatus ursinus
AGGGGTTAAGTGACTTACTCAGGGTCACACAGCTAGTACATGTCAGAGGCAGGATTTAAACCCAGGTCTTTCTGGCTCCAGGCCTAACACTCTGTTCTCTAAGATGGCACTTAACAAATATAAATATAAAGTCTTAAACTTAAATATAAAATCAACTACACAGGTATAAGATGGAAGAGGTACAGTTAGAGAATAGTCTCTGAGGAAAATTTCCAGGGTTTTTTGTGGACTACAACTCGTTAAGATCTAGCCAGCTATATCATATGATAGCCAAAACTAATGCCTTGTTTGTTAGCCTGCAATTAACTCTAGTGTCTGGAATAAGGAAGGCAAGGGTCCCACCATCTTCAGTCCTGGTCAGACCAGACAGCATCTGGAGTACTTGCTCGGTTCTAGGTGCCATATTTTAGGAAGGACATTGACAAAAGTCTCCCCAAAACTATGAAGTCTCTATGGGGTGTATGAGAAGTTGAGGAGGGCTAGCACCTCTGGTATGAGGGCTGCTTGAGTCCTTTTCAGGGCTGCTCATCTACCTCGGTGTCCACCTGCCACCCAACTCTCACCTGTGGCTCCAAGAAACTGTAGCATGTGCAGTGGCCACACTCTAGTAAACCATTTCAGCAGATGGGCGAAATCAGGTTGAGGGTTAACCAACAGGCTTCAGACCTGTAAAGTGAGGTAGAGGGATGTTTACCCCAAGCATGTGGAGACTTCCCCAGGCAGAATGGACGAATGAGAACAGTTTGTTCCAATGATCATGAAGGAGGCTGAAGCAGGCGCTGTGGGGTGCTTAGAGCTTGGTCAGACATCAAAGGTGCCAAGGTCATCCGCGGCATTCTGGGCCATCACCAATCTTCCTGACTTTTGTCCTGCCACTGGACTTGGATGACTCCGGAAGAGAGTGGGAAGCTGATGACTTTGTGCAGCCCTGCCTCACTTAAATCCAATTCACATACAAGTTGAAACATCACCCTTGATTGCCAATGAAGGACAAACACTATGAATTCTCTAAAAATAAGGTCAGGCTGTTCTTCTTCCCTTCCTTCTTGAAACTGAGCTCCTTGAGGACCAGCTCTGGGCTTGCTCTTTGTCTGCTGTTCACACGACTTATTACTTGTCTCCTCATTCATTGGCTCTTAAGGGCTTGGGAAGTGGGGCTAGAATTTCTCCCTCCAGGGACTGTGACATCACAATGCCCTAGGATGGATGAGTCCTCTAAAGGTCAGGCTGGGAGGGCTTCCTGTAGGTGTCCTCTGGGACACCCTTCAATGCCAGTGAGAATGATATGACCCCCTGGACCATAGCCAGGAGTGACATAGCCGGTTTGACCCCAGGGAAGATCTGAGAACTTAGTCTTATGTTGGAGAACTGGAGAGGCAGGAGGAGCCCATCAGTTAGGGTGAACCAGAGCTGCTCATGGGGATGGGATTCCTCCTAATGGGGGCCGGGCCAATAGGCCCCAAACATGCCCAAGTCCCTGTAGGAATGCCATGCCTTCCCATCATTGTTTATGGGACCAGACACTCCTCAGGGATATAACCTCCTTCACTTGTTGCAGGTCTTTGACTTTCTTCCCCCTTCTCCTCCCCCCTCCCCCTTGTGCTCAACCTATTTTTGTCCCTCATCCCCTTCAGGCTGCCTTGGATCCTGGCCCCTAATATCTTTTACTTCCCCTCTCACCTCAGGTCTGACTCCCTTCACTGACCTCAGGTCTCTAAGTCCTTGAGTCACCTTAGGCTCTGACCTCTAGCACTTTCTAAGGACCCTGGTTGTCACTCTTTCATTTCAGGCCCCTTATATACTCCTTTCCCTAGGCACCTGGACTCTTTCCCCTTTTAGGTCCCTAGCTCCCCACTTAGTTCTGAACTGCTCAGCCAAGAAATCAAAAGATGTATTTCTTCTATCTCTACCTTTTGGTAGCCTTTGGTTTCTTCTTAATGATCTTGTTCTTTTTATTCTGGACCTTTAATACTACCCGCTCCTGGGGAGAGGTTCCCTTCTTTGTCTCCCAAGCCCCAATCAGGCCTTCAATCTGGGCAGGGCAGATTCCCACATAAGCAACATGGGCTCTTCCCACTCTGTCACAGGCTGCACCAGATACTAGTGGGATTATTCCCTTAGACCAGAGGGCACCTGTGTCCTTGGGATGCCAAGGGGCTGAGTCTAATGAAGTCTAATCTAATTATCTCTCTCATGGTTATGAGTCCTGGCCTGGCCCTAACCACTTTTGACTCCTTCCTGGTTGTGGCTTGGATCCTTTTGAGTATCCTCAACAATTCATGGAGGCCTATCTGGAGAGGGAGGGGCAAGTGGGGGTTCTGATTGGTGAGTGTGTGGCCTATGATTTTGTAGTGAGTGAAATGTGGGTGATGTTGGGGCCACCTTTCTCATTAGGGAACAGGCAGAGCAAGAATCCAAGAGAAGCGCTTTACCGTGGTCCAGTTACCTCTGAACACGATATCTGATTGTGTTGGCTATGGATCTTTGATCTCCTGAGATAACGGGATTTGGCAACTCTCAGCTAACTACCTTGCTACTGACCTTGGACCACCTGAGTTAATAGACCTTGGATTTTTTTGGCTGCAAATCTGGGGCTGCTCCAGGAAATGACTTTGGATCTCTTTGACAAGACTCTGGGCTATTTCAGTTAATTTCTTTGGACCTATTAGGCTCAAGACATTGGACCCCCTTGGCTAATGAACTTGTACCTATTTGGCCAAGGACCTTGAGCCACCACAGTTTTTTTTTTTTAAACTAAGGGCTTTGGACTACTTACATTTGGACCTTGAACAGGACTTTGACCCATCTAGCTGATGACCTTGGAGTCCCTTGGCTAAGAACCTTGGCCCACTTCAGTTAATGACTTTGACTTTCCTTGACTAAGAACTTTGAACCATCTCAACTAATGACTGGTTGGACCTCTTTGGCTAAAGACTTTGAGTAACCTCAGACAATAACCTTGGATTAATGACTAAGGATTTTTGACCACTCTGGCTAATATCATTTTGGATCTCTTTGGCTAAGGACCTTGGGCCTCTTTGTCTAAGAGCATTGGGCTGCCTCAGCTAATGACATTGGACCTTTTGGGTTAAGGACTTCTGGCCAAACAGTCAATGCTTTGGGTCTCTTTGGTCTTAAGATCTTTGTATTACCTCATATATTGATTTTGGACTTACTCTGACTAAGGACCTTGGTCACCACAGCTAATGACCTGAGGTCTTCTTGGTCAAGGATTTTGGACTATCTTGTCTTGGACCGTGGATCTCTTTGGCTAAGGACCTCAGGTCACCACATCTCATGAACTCAAATTTCTTGGGTTAATATGTTTGGTATTTTTTTGCAAATAAAGGCCACTTGTTGGTATCAGGTTCTCTGTCCTTGACAGTACTTCTGAGCATTTAGTAGAGAAGAGCAGCCTGAGACCTGGTTAGGCATTCATGGCCATCCCTGGAGCAATCTCCAGACATTTCTGATGAGAAAACATTCCTAACAACTTCATGTTTCAATGCCCATCAACAGAGTATGTCCCGCCAAACACTGCTCAGGTCAATAAATCTTGATGTTCAACAAAACCAAATCCCACATCTCTTTAATACCTGGCTGTCCATGAAGTGCACTGGCGGAGGGATGGGGGAATACCATGGGGAAGGGAAGTGGGGAGAATTTCATTTCTGAACGGATTAAGCTTCATGGTCTGTTCGAGGTTACAGAGTCATTGATTACTATTGCTTTATGTGTACATGGTCTTATTACTGTTTCTTTTGTCCTTTGGGAGGTGAAGTGGATTTTCTGTCTTAATAGACTCAGTATTAAATCTTCAAAACATTTCTCTTTTTCAGTTTGGCTGATGTTTACTGAAGGCTGGGCAGCCCTGTGCTGGGATTCAATTTAATTTAATTCAAACCATTCATTAGTGGTTAATTTCATAGACATCTCTGTGGAAGGCTCTGAGACTACTAGATGAAAAAGTGACAGAGTTCCTGCCCTCAAGGAGTCTGCATGCAACTGGGGGAAGGTGGCATGTACACGCATAAATGCAGCACAAATGGCATGTACATACATAGATACAGTACATAGTAGAGGGTGATGGGACAAATGAGATGTCCTTCCGAGAGAGGAAGCAATAAAAATTTGGGGGATACTCTTAAAATCAGGGCTGACTTCAGGGAGGAGGTGAGCCTGGAAAGATTCTGAAAGGCAATGAGGTGGGGAGGTAGGCTGCAGTTGGGGACACCTCTGAAAAGAGGCAATCTGTGGAGGAATACCTTCCTACATGAATGCAGAAAATGGCATATTGAATTTGGGAAGCTGGAGTTCAAGAAGGGGAGAGGGCTGGAAAGGTAGAGGGGACAGCCAGATTGTAGATCTTAATAGTTCTTGCCTTCACTGAGCTTACTGTTGTGTAGTGATATTGAGGCAAATCTAGAAATAGCTACAATATGAGAAAATATGTGATAAAGAGGAATCATGAGAAGCTTAAAAACAAACAAAAACTACAGGGTTAGGGGATAGGTTAGCTCTGGCTGGGAGCAATCACAAAAGACTTCCTGGAGGAGGTATACTGCTTGATCTGACTCCTGAAGGACAGGTGAAATTTGGACATATGGAGATGGGCATTCCAGGAGGAAAGAATGAAGTTGGAATCCCCCAACAAATCCTGGGTATGGTGGATACCGTAACCTGATTTGAACAAGAGGTATTTGAGAGAGAGTCAGGAAGGGAGGGTGGAGCCAGACCACCAAGGGCTCTGAATGCTAGGCTTAGGAGCATGAATTTTGGGGTAGCACAGTGAGTGCTGGATTTGGAGTCAGAAGGACCTCATTCAAATCCTGCCTCACTGACTGTGTGACCTCAAATAAATCACTTAAATCTCTCTGAACCTCAGTTTTCTCATCTGCTGAAAGGAGGATACTGTTTATACCTTCATATCCACTTCAATGATGTAAGGCTTACAACGAAATAACGTGTGTAAAGCTCGTTGTAAACTTCAATTTAAAATATTATGTAAATGATGGAGAGGCGCTTTACATAGTAGATAAAAAAGCTGGTCTTGAAGACAAGAAAACCCTGAAGTCTTCAAATCCTCTGACACATACTAGTGTGACCCTTGGCAAAATCATATAACTTCTCAGTGCCCAGGCAGCTGTCTAAGACAGTTAAGTTGCAGAGAAGGTACTGATCTGCACTGACAGAGGAAGTATTCATCCAGAGCTCCCTGACGGAAAAAAAGCAAGTCTAGTTAAAGAGTCATTATATATTCTGAAGGTAGAGGGGAGTCATTGAAGACTTTTGAAGAAGAGAGGGAAGTGATCAGATTGCTGCATTAAGATTAGTCTGCTGAATGCAACATTGATGAGAGGGGATGGATGGGTCACAGGGTCACTCATTAGGTGTCATCAGTTCAATGAACACTGATTAAACACCACCTGTGCTGGATAATGGGAGCACAAAGATAAGACATAGACCCCATTCTCAAGAGGCTTTGAGCCTCTTGGGGGAAGGATAAGTATCATAAATCCCTATGATTCCAGGTAGGGTAAAATAAGTGCAAATGGGAGATCCAGGCAAAGTGCCTTGAGAGACCTGAGGAATCACAGAATAACAGTTTGAGAGAGGGAAGAGACTTCAGTGGCTACTGAGGCGGAAGAGGACCCTCACTTGAGACCGCGGATGTCTGCAGGGAGTAAGTAGCCTCTGAACTGGGCATTTCCTCTCTTTTTATTAGCTTGACCTCTTTCTTATTGTTGACAATAATCTGGGGAGAGGTGATGCGGGGTGGTGGCCTCTAGGATGGGAAGCGGGGAGGACCCTGATAGCACAGACATTGTGTGTAGCTTAATTAACAGTGTTGGCAAATAGGAAGCTATTTTGACAACTCTCCTTGGACTCTGGGCCAAAAACCATGCCAAACTCACTACTGATACCAAGAAGGTCCGTTTGGTTTTGTTCTGAATAGGGGGCATAGGTTTATAAATTTTTTTTTTTTTTTTTTACCAGTTATGTGATTAGTTTGGGTTGTTTACCCAAACTTGCTGATAAAAACTGGCTCAACAACCCATTAAGCCAACTTAATCAGGCACTAGCTGGCTAAAGGCTTATTAAATTTTTTTTTAAATTTTATTTTCTAAAATACACAACTAGAATAATTTTTTTTCTCCTTTACAAATTTGATTTAGAAAAATGCAGATTAGAAACACTTGCCTGTTATTCTGATTTCTGCCACCAGGTGGCGGAAGACGCACGTGGCAGTGGAAATGTTCCTAACCGCTAGATCCTGGAGCAGGGGCTATATATAGTATGGCTTCTATTTTATTCTTTCAATGTTTCTCCCTTCCTCGACCTCCTCTCCCTCCAACCTCCATTTTCATCTACCAGCTTTTCTTTGGGGGACAGCAAAGAGTAGTAGAAAGAGCCTGAATTTGGTGAGCCAGTGCCCTGGCTTTGAATCCTGCCTTAAACACTTAGAAGTCTGTGTTGACTGTGGAAGAGGCTCAGTTTTCTCATCTGCAAAATGGGGACAACACCTGCAGCGTTGAAGGGTTGCTGTGAGGCTCAAATGAGATAATGTGTGTAAAGTGCTTTGCAAACATCAAAGCAGGTTATAGATGTATGTTAACTTATTTCTGACCTCACAGAGTTGAAATTTTTAAGGCACCACAGAAATTTAAGCTTGGACTATAATCATGTTGTCCAAGTTCCCCTTTTTACAGGAAAGAAGAGGGCATTTGTTTAGGTCACATAGTGAGCCGGGAGCAGAGCCAGGCTATAATCCAAGCCTCCTGATCCAGGATTCTCTGGCCCTCTTACTGGGTTACCCCTCCTTATATTCTCAGTGCTCATCTTGGAAACTGTTTTAAACCGTTTTAAAGGTGATGCCCAGGAACCTTGAACAGGTCATATTAGGTGGGTCTCTAGTAATAATAATAAAAGGCATTTCTATTGTGTTTACAAGATTTACAAAACCAAACTTTATATAAATTAGTCCATCTGATCATAACCACAACTTACGATGTAGGTATTTATTCTTATTCTACAGATGGGCAAACTGAGAATCAAAGGGGTTTTGTGACTTGCCCAGGGTCACACAGTCATATTATATGCATAGCCACAGCAGACAGGCCACATTTGCTATCCACAGGCTGCTTTTAGCATTAATGTTCACAAATGACAAATCAACAAATACTGAACTATGACTGTCTTATACCAGGAGTTCTTCCTTTGGGCAGTCTGGTGAAACCTCTCTGGATCCCACCTCAGAATAATGTTTTTAAATGCATATGATGAAGTATGTAGGATTACAAAGGAAACTAATTTTATTGAAACATACCAGTGATCAATTATTAAAAAACAAACAAACCACAAGTTTATGGACTCGAAGTTAAGAATATAGATGATTGTAGACTTCTGGGTTGTATGATTTTGGGCTAAGTCCCTTACCCTCTCTGAGCTTCATTTTCCTTCTTTGTCAAATCAGGGTGATAATGGCATCTGCCTTGGACTCTGGGGTTCCTGCTGGCTCTGAGCTCTACGTCTTGGTCTCTTCAATCAGGCCTCTCTGATGTTGCCTCTCAAAGTAGAGACCCTCGAAGATGTCATGCCAATGGCTTGGATTAAGGGTTAATTCCCTGACACAAAGCCTGGGGCAGGCCTTCTGTCAGTCATAAACTTTTGACTTGGAAAGACCAAGATCTACCTGAGGCTTTACTCCAACTATGTGGACCCCCAAATGGTGGGGCCACCCCACTCTCCCACTGCTTTCCCAGCCACCAGTTTATATTCAATCCTTGCTTACTGGCCCTCCTCTCTTCACTCCCCCTAGTAAATCTTTTCATTCCTCTGGTTTGCTGCAGGCCCAAGAACCTCATGCTAATGGCCCAGAGTCCTTCCTGTTGGGAAGTAAGAGGATCCCAAGTCACCAGGATCTTAGTGTGAATCCAGTTACTGTCTCACTGGACTCTGAGAAATTTTCATAAGAAACCATTAATAGGGTAAACAACAACAACAACAACAGCTAACAATTATCTCATTGGATGCTCACAACAACCCTGGGAGGTTGGTGCTATTACTATTATCCCCATTTTACAGGTGAGGAAACTGAGGCAAAAAGAGGTTACGTGATTAGCCCAGAGTCATACAGCTAAGGAGCGTCTGAGGCCACATCTAAACTTCAGTCTTCCTGATTTTAGGCCCAGTGTTCTATCCGTTGCACCAAGAAGCTGCTAGTTTAATACAAAGGAATGAATAACTAGTAATGGAATTCCAGATTTGGGGATGGGTTGGGAGAATAGTGGTTTGGGAGGTCTTCCTGGCACTATTCACTCTCACCTCACAGAATATTTACAGTGTACAGTGCTATCCTTAATCTACAGGTGAAACACGTGGACTCTTTCACAAGGAGCACGGCATGGAGGAAAGAACACTGATTTCTGGAGTCAGAGAACATGAGTTCAAATCCTGCCTCTTGTACTTGTTAACTGTATGTCCTTGGGAAACTCACTTAATTTTTCTGGGCCTTGGTTTTCTTAACTGTAAAATGAGAGAGTTGGATTAGATGATCTGTAAGTACTCTTGCATCTCTAGATCTATGATATTTCCTTACCCCTCTGTGTGTGTGTGTCTGATCCTCCCAATTAAAATGAGTGATAATGACCTTTCATAGTCCAACTCAACAAGTACCCATTAATATATTTCATGTACCAGGCACTGTACTAGATACTGGGGATACAAAGACAAAAGTGAAACATTTCCTGCCCTCTAGGAGCTTATATTCTAGTGGAGAAGATACATACATACATATATACATATATATATATATATATACACATATGTGTATGCACACACATACACACACAGACACACACACACATATATTAGTACATACAAAATAAAGACAGAAGAAATGGAAAGTAGCCTTAGAGGGAAAGGGAGCTGGGGCGCAGCAGCTGGGGACACTAGAAAGGCTTCTTCCAGAAGGTGGCATTTGAGCTACCTTGAAGGAAGCCAGGGATTCTGAGTGGTGAAGGTGAGGAAACAGAGTATTCTAGGTATGGGAAACGGCCAGCGCAAAAGCATAGAGATGGGAGCCAAAGGGTCATTTGTGATAAACAGGAAATGCTAGGGAGAAATGGCTTTGGGCACAGGTATGGATGTCCTCTTTGGGCCATCAACTCTCATTTTTCCTTTTGTTGGGTGATTTGGGCTCGGCATAAGCATTTATTAATTACTTACTCTGTGCCAGGCACCATACTAATTGCTTTACAAATTATTTGATTGACGACTCAAAGGACAGACCTCAGAGGAGTGGCAATAACCCAAACCCTACAGAGGTGACATGCCCCTGATGTTGTCTGGTAGCACAGTAAACCCCTTGCCAAGTCACGGGCCCAGATACACCTCCTCAAGGAACCAAGGGTTCCTCTGCTAGGCCAATTCTGTCCTGACTTTCAGAAATGCTCTGGGAGCAGCCATGGTGGGACTTCCTGGGAGCCTGGTGTCACCGGGGTAACCAGTAGCCATTAAGGGAGGGAGTGGATGTGGGTTGAAGAGAGAATTGGATTTACCACAACTCTGAATGTGCTGTTCGGTCCTTCCTTCAGTTAAGCCAGTGCCTGATCCAAAAGAGGGGTCTGGGATTCTGAGTTCACATGCACCAGATTTAACTGAGGGCCCTGGAGAGCTCACCTTCCATTTGGGCGAATGCTGCCTAGCTAGAGCCAGGGATTTTTGCTTTTTCGTTCTACCAGCCTTCAAGGCCTAATGCGCAGAAGAGTTGGGAAGCCTTGGCTTTCTGATTCATTATCTGTGACTGGGGCCAGCCATGCCCTAGAGCTATTTCCAGGAATTTTTTGTGCTGAGGGCAAGTATTCCCCTGTGCAGCTGAACAAATGGCACAAAGTGGGCCTTGACTGAGGGGTGGGGATAGGTACCTCCTTGGAGGACAGAGTCAGAAACTGTTGCTAAGGAGGCCATTGTGGGAGGGAGCAGGGTACAGTGGAAGAGGAGTGCTCCCTTCAGGTTAAAATCATTATGATGGGGGCAGCTAGGTGGCGCAGTGGATAGAGTACCAGCCGTGAAGGACCTGAGTTCAAATCCAGTCTCAGACCAAACACTTGACACTAGCTGTGTGACCCTGGGCAAGTCACTTAACTCCGATTGCCCTAAAAAACAAAATCACCATGATCCCCTTGTCTCTACATAAAGCTAGCACTCTACTTTAGTCCCTCATCATCTCTTGACTGGACTTTTTCAATAATCTCCTAATTGGTTTCTTTGTCTCAAGTCTTTCCCTTCTCCCTCCTTCTACACATTTTCCAAAAGTGATTTTCCAAAAATATGGGTCCAATCATTTCATTCCCCTGATCAAAAAGCTCAGTTGGTTTCTTTATTGTTGTTGTTCAGTCTTCAGTCATGTCTGACTCTTTGTGACCCCATTTGGGGTTTTCTTGGCAAAGATACTGGAGTGGTTTGCCACTTCCTTCTCCAGCTCATTTTACAGATGAGGAAACTGAGGCAAATAGGGTTAAGTGATTTACCCAGAGTCACACAGCTAGTAAGTGTCTGAGGCCAGGTTTGAACTCATAAAGATGAGTCTTCCTGACTCCAGGCCCAAGGCTCTATCCACTGTGCTCCCTAGCTGCCCTAGCTGGCTCATTACTACTTCTAGACTAAATTGGAAATTTCTCTGTTGGGCACTTAAAGCCCTTTACAATACCTTATTTTCAGACTTGTTACATGTTATTTCCCATTCATACACTCTGAGGTTCAGCCATACTGGACTTCTTACTGTTTCTCACATATGATATTTCATCTTCCATCTCTGCACCTTTGAACAAGCTGTCCCTCATTCCTGGGATGTATTCCTTTGTCTGCCTCTTAGAATCACTTGCTTCCTTCAAAGTTTAGCCCTAACATCATCGTCTATATGATTCCCACCCCCTCCCAGCAGCTAGTTCCTTCTCCAATTACCTTGTATTTCCTTTGCATATATTTTGTTGTACAGCTCTCTGTGGTATGTGGGTGTGATGAAGGCTGTGAGTGGTGTGGCTTGTATGTACTCAGGGAAAATTATAACCACTCCTACCCTTCTGCAATACTGGCTTATTTCCTTATCTCCTTTCTCCAGGTTCAAAGGCAGTCTAGTGGGCATTGCTCTGGAATAGCTTCAGAAATGAACAAAAATGCAGAAAATCTCTAAGCAGCATCCCCCCCCCAAACAATATTAGGGGAATCTTTTCTCCCTTGGAATAGTTTCCCTTTTCTCAGTCTTGAACTTCAAATTTATTGGCTTAGTTAAAATCCTTATTAATGGCCATGTATTTTATTAGCAATATCAAGCTATATAAAAAGAGATGCAAGCATTTCCCTTGTATAATGCTCTGGGTTTGAAAAAAATGCTCTGGGAAGAAAAAAAATTACTGATTTTCACTCTCACCCACTGCCACAACTGCTATAATTGTCTTTTTTCCTAGCCTCAGTTCTAGGCTATTCCTACCGTGAATCTGTCTCCCTCCTCTTGCTCTCTGGTTCCATGCTTGTGTCTCCTGTCTCTTGTCTCTCCAACTCCTCTGTCCAGTGTCCCAAAACTTGGACCCTTCCCTAAGGCCTCCGGAACCTCAAAATGGCACTCAGTAGTCCTGAATGAGTGTAAACAGTCTAGTTCCAAGGACTCTCTATCCTAGGGAGTTTCTATCTTCTTGGGACAGTCTTCCAAAGTCTCTGTGATCCTGAGGAGGCCTTCCAAAGTCTGTATGATTCTAGGTCCCAGCAACCTGGTGCCACATTCCCATTTATGTCTTTATTCCCTGCTCCAAGGAGGATAATCTAAGCCGATACAAGTAAATCACGGAGTTCTGAGCTGAAAGAGAGCTAAAGGTGATCAAGTGTCCACACTAAGTCTGATACCAAAATGGTGAGACTTGGGAGTGAGCATCCACCAGGCTGCCCAGAGAGAGGCAAACTGACCCAGGACAGAAAAATGGAACAGGTTAAAGCTTCTATAGTGGTCAATGTCGGGACCGGGTCTGTGAGTAGCTGCTGGACTTCCAGCCTGGGTAAAATTGGAGATCCAGTCTCAACACTCCCTTGTCCTGCCTCAAATCCAAACAACAAAAAATCCCCTTAAAAGTCTGTGTTCTGTCTCCCTCTACAGAATCCTTGAAGACAGGGATTATTTCATTTTTGTCTTTGCATTCGCAGCATTAGCATGGTTTATGTCATACAGTAGGTACTTAAGAAATGCTTACTAGGTGTCTAAATGTGATCATAGATAAAAAGCTTTCTGTAGCATTAGACAAAATAACTGTAAGAATTACCCTCTTAAGTTTCAGGCAGAGGCTTGGTTCCCACCTCAGGATTTCAGGAGGTTCTATGTGAATTCTTCCCCAACCCCCTATGACCCAGCTTTGATTCTATGCTTCTTTCTCTACCCAGAGTCTTCAAATTTTTATCCTTTAAATGGATGTCCCTCTTGGCAGCGTGGAGGAGTTCTACTAGAAATAGTGCTAGATTCAGAGTCATTGGTTCTTGAGTGTGAATCCCATCTCCAATACTTCCCAGCAATATGATTGTGGCCAAGTCTCTCTGAATCTCAATTTCCTCACTCACCTAAAAAAATAAAGATACAAATACCAATAGTATCCTATTTCCTTGGGTTGTTGGAAGCATCAAATGAAATAATGCAAGGTGTCCCAAAAGTCTT
>NW_020954563.1:11493101-11532050 GCF_900497805.2 Vombatus ursinus
CCAGTGATCTATCCACTGCACCACCCGGCTGTCCCGGTTTGCCTCAGGCCAAATCAACCTAAATATTACTGTTTTGCCAAGCTGAGGTGCCTTTTGACTGGCTGTCTTCCATGTCTGAAATTTTTTCCCTCCTCACCCAGACCTCCTGGCTTCTCTGGCTTCCTTTAAAGCTCAGATCACCTTCTGCAAGAGACCTTTCCTTATCCTCCCTTCTCTTTCCCTCAGTGCTTTTCCTCTGAGATTTCCTCCCATCTACACTGTCTCTATCTTGAAGGCAGATAGCTGTTTGCACGTTATCTCTCCCTTTAGAATGTGAGCTCCTTGAGGGCCAGGAAAATCATATATTTTTTGCTTTTCTTTATATGCTTTTTTTTGCTTTTCTTTTTCTTAGCACAGTGACCAGGACATAGTAATCTCTTGGAATGACTGAGTTGTTAGAGCCCCGTCTGGCTCCAGGACCCTTCACCAGCACAGCCCTAGGTCCCTGTTGACCTCTCAAAGTCACTTCCTTCTTCAATTTTTTTCCTTTTTTATTATTATGAACTTGACAAACATAAAAAAATGCACATTTCCTTAGAATAGAAAAAAGAGAACTGTGTCATTATGGATATTTATTATATATAGTTTTTTTAAAGTACGTAAGCTATGCATGGTTCCTGTGTAATATATGTATGTCCACATTGCCTGTCAAAATGTATAGACTGTCAGTAGAGAGAGATATCTCTGGAATCTGATCCACAAACCCTTCTTCAAACAGGACTGTGATTTCTATCTTAAGGGGAGCAGGAGAAAGGCAGTGACTGGGGACTTCCTCCTTCCCTCATTTATCTTTGAGAGGGATATCAAGACTAGAATTATATCTCTCTGCTCGTTTAGATGCAGGAGAATGATAATTTCAGAGCAAAAGCTGCTTCCTTGGTTGGTCTTAAGAGGATGGGTAGTAGTCCTTAGCCTATACTTGCTAGCATAACTCCTTTCTACCAAATTGGTTACACAGAAGACCATCACAGAGAGAACATATCGAGTAACTCATTTAACTAAGAAAAAAGAGCAAAAAGTAATCAGAGAAGCTAACAGATTAGACTATACCAAATATTACACAAGAGAAAATGAGCTTTTTAGATGGGAATAAGATCAGATCTCAGCTACAACCAAGATAGAGTGTCTGATTTCATGCAAGAAGAAACCCTGAAGTCTCTAAAGGCACACTGGAAATCAGGGAGGCACCGAAGAGTCAGCTTCCCTTACGTGCCTATAGCTTCTAAAGTCTTTCTGTCTCCTCCCTGGAGTGTCCTCTAACCACCATATGTAAGACCTTTGTGTGGGTACACAGTGTCACACTTGGCCTTCTCTCGAATCTTTCTCAGAATACATAGTAGCATGCAAAGCACCCAAGGTTTGAGTGAAAGCCAGGTTACTTGTATATTAAATTTAACACGGCGGTTCCAATGCAGCTCTGCTTGTATTTCCTTCTGAACTTTCTGCTCTCTTCAGGGCATTTTATGTTCCCAAGCATTGTCACCCCCTTACTCAATAAATTCCTGTGGTTCCCTATCACCTCCAGGAGCAAATACAAAATGCTCTATGTGGCATTCAAAGCCTTTCATAACCTAATCCCCTTTCCAGTTTTCTTATACCTTACTCCCCAGCATGTACTCTTCAATCCTGGCCTCCTGGCTGTTCCACAAACAAGGCACCCCATCCCTTGGCTCTGACGTTCTCCCTGGCTCTCCCCCATGCCTGGAAGGAACATTCTCCCTCCTCTGCCCAGACTACTGACCTCTCTGACTTTCTCTAAGTACCAACTAAAATCTCATCTTTTACAGGAAGTCTTCTCTGGCTCCTCTTTATTCCAATGCCTTCTTTCTGTTAATTCTTTCCAATTTATTTTGTGTGTATCTTGATTATACGTATTTATTTGCTTGTTGTTTCCTCCATTAGATTATAAGCTCCCTGGGGGCCTCTTTTTGTATCCCCAGCACTTAGCACAGTGCCTGGCACATAGTAGGCACTTAATAAATGTTTATTACTGTTTCATTGCCACTTTTCTTTCTTTTCTTTTTTGGTTTCACTATTGCTACCCTGCCCTGTATTTCCCTTTACAGCTCCTCTCTTGTACTGATTAAATACATAAGACAAAACAAATCTCCATATTGACCATATATCTCATTCTGCATCTCCAGACAATGTGCATAAGCACAGATTTGCAGAGATGAGGGGGTGGGGAGGAGTTGTAATAAAGGGTGGGGTAGTGATAGCAGACCACCCCCCCCAAAAAAAAGAAAGAAAGAAAAGTGTCAAACGATCAAGACACAGGAAACACTGTTTATAATAATTTTTCTGGAGTCATAATTGATCTTTGAATTGATCAGAGTTCTTAAGTCTTTCATAGTTGTTTTCTTTTACAAAGTTGGTATTATTGTATAAATTATTCTCCTTGTTCTTATTTCACTCTGAATCCGTTCATACAAATCTCTCCAGATTTTCTCTGAGAAATAACTGTTTTATGGAGCAATAATATTCTATTATATTCATAAATCATAATTTTCTTCCCCCATGAAAGCAAGAACAAACTGCCCCGACCCTCTATCCCCTCCCCCCCAGTTCCAAGTCTGTGGTTCCAGGCAGCTCTCACCTCCTTCTCACCTCCCTTCCCTCATCAGGAAATCTGAGGTAGCTATTTATGTAACTCTAGCCTACCCCAAGCAGTAAGAGAGTCAGAAAATGGTTTGCAAAGGTCAGGGGTGTTGGGGTAACTTCTAAACCTCCTCCTTTACTGTGATGAGAGAAAGGCTCCTCTATGCACATATCTGTGAGCATGTGTGCACAAAGATGATTGTGTTATGGGGCATGCTTGTGAATATGTACACACGCACCTCTGTCTTTAAGGCCATCTCTGCATGTCCGTTCTTTGTATGTGTGTAAATGGGGTGCCTACACTGATGGCTTAATGAGCCCTGAGCCCTCTTAGGGAAGCTATAGAGGTGAGTCCAGCACTGGGCAGGAGGCTGGAGGACATGATCTCTACAATCCTCTTCCAACCCTAAGATGCCCAGCTAAGATGGCACTACACCCAAACAGTACCCCTTTTGCTCGACTTTACTAGGGGCTGGGGAATAAGTGAGTAGTGGCCTGGTGCCCTGAGGATACCGCCCCAGGCCTGCTTCCCAAACTCCCCAATTGAGTCATGGGAGAGATGGCAGGCTCTGGGCCGCAGCGGAACAGAAGGGGACGCTGGCTTCCTCATTGGTGGAGGTGTTGAATCTGTTCTGGAAAAAACCAAACCAAAACAAAAGTTCTTGCTGTTGACACGTTAGTGGCAGAGCTTCATATGTGGCCTCAGTGTTTCCTGTGGTTTTCATTTCCGTTCAAAGGCCCAGCTTGTCAGGAAAGGGGAGGGGGCTGGCAGGTTCTTTATTTGCCTTTCTCCTGTGCAACTACTCTGCTTCATTCCTTCTGTTCCTGAAATGGGGAAATAAATGAGTGGTGTCATTGTTGTCCTCAGGTCCGGGCAAAGCCTCTTTTGTTCCCTTCTCCCTCCTCCTCTACAATCACCTTCCCCAGGACAAAGCCTTATTGGATAGTGGTTGGGCCCAGGCTGGTTAGACCTTTCATGGGTGGAGAAGGTGGGGATACAGGGCAGAGGTGATGAAGCAGAAACCTAGGAGTTGGAAACGACCTGTCTGAAAATGCCTCCTCCCCAACACAAAGGACTAATTGTTCAAATACCTTGGGAGAGAGTAGCCTGAGGGTGGAGCCAAGGCCCATGGTGGAAAGGACAGGGAGGAAGATTTGGGTTCTTCCTGAGGAAGGACTGCCTAATATATGCCAATTCCAAATAGGTCAACTAGCATTCATTAAGCACTTCCTATGTGCCAGGCACTGTGCTAAGCGCTAGTTAGGCCAGGGATAAGAACTAGAGCTATAGTTTCATTGGTATGAAGAACTTGTCAATGAAGAAACTCTGTCTATTAAAGCCCTCTTTGAAAAGTCTAGGCTTAGAGAGTTACTTAGAGCCCTGAGAGGTTAAGTGAATTGCCCAGGATCACACAGCAAGTACGTGTCAAAGGCAGGACTTGAACCCAGGCTTCCTGTATCATGGCAGATAGAAAGCTGGCCTTGGATACAGGAAGCCTTTCAATAAACAGGGCTGTTAAGAAAATGAAATAGGTTGTTCACGTATGAGTGAATTCTTTGTCACTGGAAGTATTTAAGCTGAGCTAGATGACTATTTGTTTGTGATGCTATTAAAGAGGTTGATGTGGACACACAGGAAACTGACCAACTGACTTAGCTTTAGAGAAATCAGAAAATGGAAGCAAGGCCAGAAAACAGGAGATGAATGAACGTAAGAGGATGACATGATCCTGTCAAAATGTTGTCAAGAATTCTAGAGTTCAATAGGACAGAAACGACAGATGACAAATATTGGAGGGGATGTGGAAAAAAGAAACTTTAATGCATTGTTAGTGGAGTTGTGAGCTGATTCAGTCATTCTGAAGAAGAATTTGGAACTATGCCCAAAAGGCTATAAAACCATGCATATGCTTTGACCTAGCAATACTACTACTAGTTCTATATGCCAAAAGAGTTAAAAAACAAAAAGAAAAGGACTTATGTTTACAAAAATACTTATAGTAGCTCTTTTCTGGGAGTAAAGAATTAGAAATTGAGGGAATGCCCATCAATTGGGGATGGCCGAACAAATTGTGGTACATGATTATGATGGAATACTATTGTGCTATAAGAAATGATGAGCAGGATGCTCTCAGAAAACAACTGGAAAGACTTACATGAGCTTATGCAAAGTGAAATACACTGTGTACAAAGTAACAGAAATATTGTAAGATGATCAGTTATGAATGACTTAGCTGTTCTCAGAAATACAATGATCTAAGACAGCTCTGAAGCACTTGCGGTGAAAAATGCTATCCATCCCCAGAGAAAGAACTGATGGTGTCTGAATACAGATTGAAACAAACTTTAAAAAAAAAACTTTATTTTTCTTCAGGCTTTTTTTGGTCAATGTTTTCTTTCACAACATTACTATTATAGTTATGTTTTACATGACTATACATGTATAATCTATATCAAATTGCTTTCCTTCTCAATGTGGGGGGGGGGGGGGGGAGGAAAGGAGAGAATCTGAAACTCAAAGTTTTAAAAATGAACGTTAAAAATTGTTTTTACATATAACTGGGGAAAATAAAATACTAAATTAGAATAAAAAGAAAGAATGCTAGAGTTCAGGATGCATTGAAGCTGGTGAGGTAGGCTAAGGACAGCTAATGGGAATTTTTTTTTAACTTTTTAGGCAATTGGGGTTAAGTGACTTGCCCAGGGTCACACAGCTAGTAAGTGTCAAGTGTTTGGTCTGATTTGAACTCAAGTCCTCCTGACTTCAGGGCTGGTGCTCTATCTACTGAGCCACCTAGCTGCTCCCACTAATGGGATTTTTAAAAAGCTGTATTGGTGGAGAAAGAAGGATCAAAGAAAGGGAAAGACTTTTGCTTGGGATAGATAGAATACTGATAATTCACAACAGAGAGATATCAGAGTTCCTCAATTCTAATTTTGGTGGTTTTCTCCATTAAGGATAATGACCTTTACACTGGAAAGAACAAAATTGACTAATTGAGAGTGGATGCGCAAGATAAATAAGGAGATAGTAGACCTCTGTGTCCTTGATAAATTTAAATCGCCTGGTTCAGATGAGCTATCTTCTAAAGTCCTGAAAAAACTGGTGGATAGGATGGCTGAGCCACCGAGAGTGATATATGGACCATCACAGGGAATAGGAGAAGTTGGAAAAGAGCAAATGTCCCAGTTTTTTTTAAGGAAGAAAACTGAGTCTGCAAACTGGAGAGCATTGAGCTTGGCTTTGATTCCTGGGAAAACGTTAGAACAGATCGTTAAAGAGATGGTCACTGAACATTTAGAAAAGTAAGCAGTGATTCCAGAGAGCCTGCATGATTTCATCAAGAACAGGTCACCCCTGACTAACCTCATTTAACAGGATTACTAAACAGCAGATGAAGGGGATCCTGTGGGTAGAGTTTACCAAGATTTTAGCAACAGTATCTCCTCCCATTCTTGTGGAGAAGATGCAGAGATATGGCTCAGACAGTAATAGAATCAGATGCATTTAGAACTAGTTGAGTGTGGCTAGCAGTTAACTCAGTGCAGACACGGAGAGAGGGCTCTAGAGGAGTACCTTGGGGAGCTGTGATTGGACCCACGCTCAACATCTGTATCAAATTTGTAGGTGACACCACACTGGGAAGAACAGCTAACACATTGGATAATAGAGTCAGGGCCTCATTTGGAGTATTGTGTTGGGTTCTGGGCACCACAGTATAAGAAAGACATTGACAAGATTGAGAGTGTCCAGAGGAGGGCAACCAGGATGGCGAAGGACCTTGAGTCCATGACCTATGAGCATTGGCTGAAGGAACCAAGCCTGTTTTGCTCGGAGAAGAGGAGGCTTGAGAGGACTCGGTCGCTGTCCTCAAATACTTGAAGGGCTGTTAGGAAGAAGCCGGATTACATTTGTTCTTTTTAACTCCAAAGGGTAGGTTAAGTAGCAATGGATGGAAGTTGCAAAGAGGCAAATTCAAGCTGGTGTCAGAAAGCATCTCTTGCAGCAGTCCAGATGTAGAATGGGCTGGCTACCTACAGAGGGGTTTCCCTTTCTTCGAGGTCTAACTTCAAAGAGAAGCTTGTCAGATACATGAGAGAGGGGATTCTTTTAGTGCACGGTTTGGACCAGGTGGCCTCTGAGCTCCCCTCAGATTCTTCAATCCTGTGATTCCACAGGAAAGTTACACAGCTTTACTGGAGCTCTCAATATCTGAACTAAATTCCTTTTGCTGTTCAGTTGTGACTGGCTCTTCATGACCCCATCTGAAATTTTCTTGGCAAAGATACTGGAGTGGTTTGCCATTTCCCTCTCCAGCTCATTTTATAGGTGAGTAAACTGAGGCAAACGTGGTTAAGTGACTTGCCTGGGATCACACAGCTAGTAAGTGTTTGCGACCAGATTTGAACTCAAGAAGATTCTTCCTGACTCCAGGTCTGGCACTCTACCCACTGCACCACCTAGCTGCCTTTTATCAGAGACTAACTCCGTTAAATATTCTGATGTTTGAGGTGCTAACTTACTGGAGAGAAGTGGTGGGTTTTTTTTTTTTTAAAGAAAACCTGGATTCTTATGTTTCTTCTTTGCATCAAAAAGGGTCTATTTTGCTGGTGTTGAACCCTCTTTGCTATGAACTGAGAGGGCCAGGCTGGGGTTCAGATGTATACACTTCCTAGCCTTCAGACTTCCTGGAATTCACCTGAGAAGCAGTGACATACAGCATGTATATTCATGATCCAAGGAGAAGTGGTAAAGACACAATCTCAACATTTCCTTTGGTGTCTTGGGAGGCTAAGGGGATGACTTTTAGGAACTGGGTGACAATGATGGTGGTGGTGGTGGGGGTGGATTCTGGAGGGATAGAAACCAAAAGAAGGAACCCAAATGTAATCACCAACTATGGAGTCCTGCTTCCTATTCTGCTTGGGGTCCCCAAAACCAGGCCCAAGCGTTAGTCCATCCCAGGATCAGGCTAATTTCAGAATCTCCTCCTGTGCAAGAAGGGCAGAAATCTTCCAGTTGCATACATCTGGTTCCTGTCAGTCATTAATCAGCTGCTCTGGTCCTTCCCAGAGGTGGCTGCTCTGGCTTCAGGACTATGTACTTTGGGGGTTTGCAGAAGAAGGACACAGGAGCCACTGAATTTAGCAACAGAGCACGTCACCTGTCTGATGATCTGTGTGTGTGGAAAAAAGCAGGCCTTGACTATGTGCCTTTTTTTTCCTACTCATCTTAGAGCCATGGGCCAGGGGAAATGGAGATGTTAGGCTTATACATTGGCCTACCTTGGGAAGGCCCACTCTCATGCCAAAGTACTTATTGCATGGTCTTTCATGGGATCTGATATTCCTACCACACTTATTCCTTTCAGCAAAGGCATTGAAGGCCCTCTCCCAAAGTGAATTCCCAAGGAACTCTGAACTTCCAAGCCTGTCTTTTTCTTAAAAAAATTAATTTTATTTTTGTTTTTAGTCCCAAATTTTCTTTTTCCTCTCCCTCCTTAATCTATTGAGAAGGCAAGAAATACAATATCTCTTTGCACATGTGAAGTCATGTAAAACTTTTTCGCAATAGCCATGTTCAAGAAAAAAAAAGAAACTTAAGAAAAAGGAAGAGAAAAAATTTGCCTTAATCAGTGCTCTTGAGTCTATCAGTTCTCTGTCTGAAGGTAGATAGCATCTTTCATCATAGGTCCTTTGAAACTTTGGTGAGTCATTGTATTGATCAGAGTTATGAAGTCTTTCACAGTTGATCATAGTTACAGTACTTCTGTTACCATGTACAATGTTCTGGTTCTTTTAACCTTAGTTTGCATTTGTTCATATATCTTCCAGGTTTTTCTAAAACTATCTCCTTCATTGTTTCTTTTTTTAAAGATTTGTTGACATTTTTATTTAAAGTTTTGAGTTCCAAATTTTATCCCTCCCCCCCTTCCTGAGGCAGTATGTAATTAAATACAGGTTATACATGTGCAATTATGTAAAACATTTCCATATTAGTCATTTTGTACAAGAAGACTCAAATAAAAGAAAAAGTGAAAGAAAGAAAGTGAAAAATAGTATGCTTCAGTCTGTATTCAATTAATATTAGTTCTTTCTCTAGAGGTGGATAGTATGCTTCATCATTTGTCTTTTGGGATTGGGATTTACTTTGCATCAGTTTTGTAAGTCTTTTCAGGTTTTTCTGAAATCATCCTACTTGTCATTTCTTATAGCACAATAATATTCTATCACTTTGATATACTATAACTTACTCAGTTATTCCCAATTGATGAGCATTTTTTAGTTTCCAATTCTTTGCCACCACAAAAGACCTGCTATAAATATTTTTGCATATATATGTGCTTTTCCTTCTCTTTGATCTCTTTGGGGGCATGGACCTCATAGTGGCATTTCTGGGTCAAAGGGCAGGCAGTTTTATAGATTTTTGGGCATAGTTCCAAATTGCTTTCCAGAATGGTTCATAGTTCCACCAGCAGTGCATTAGAATACTTATTTACCCACATCCCCTCCAGCATTTGTCATTTTCATTTTCTATAGTCTTAGCCAATCTGATGGGTGTAAGGTGGCACCTCAGAGCTGTCCTGCCTTGCATTTTTCTAATTACGAATGATTTAGAGCATTTTTTCATAGGACTATTGATAGCTTTGATTTCTTCCTCTGAAAATTGAAAAATTTCTCTTGATCATTTGTCACTCAGGGAATGGCTCTTATTCTTATAAATTTAAGCTTAGTCACCTATATTTGAAATGAGACCTTTAACAGAGAAATTTCCTGCAAAATTTTTTCCCTCCAGTTTCTTGCTTTTCTTCTAATTTTGGCTACATTGATTTTGTTTGTGCAATTTAAAAAATATTATGTAATCAAAATTATCCATTTTATATCCTCTGAACCTCTCTATCTCTTGTTTGGTCATGAACTAATCTGCTATCTATAGATCTGACAGGTAAATTCTTCCATGCTCATGTAATTTGCTTATGATATTACCCTTTATATTCAAATCATGTACCTATTTTGAGTTTATCTTGGTATATGGTATGAGATGTTGCTCTATACCTAATTTCTGCCAGACAACTTTCCAGTTTTTTCCAAGAGTTGGGATCTTTGGGTTTATCAAACACTAGGTTATTGTGTTCATTTGTTTCTGTATAATGCATACCTAATCTGTTTCATTGATCAACTACTCTATTTCTTACCCAGTACTAAATTGTCTTGATGATTACAGCTTTGTGATATAGTTTGATAACTAGTACTGCTAGGCCCCCTTCCTTCACATTTTTTTTTTCGTTGATTCTCTTGATATTCTTGACCTTTTGTTCCTCCATATGAATTTTGTTTTTATTATTTTCTAGCTTTGTAAAGTAATTCTTTGGTAGTTTGATTGGTACGGCACTGAATAAGTAAATTAATTTAGGTAATACTGTCATTTTTATTGTATTGGCTTGGCCTGCCTGTGAGTAAATAATATGTCTCCAATTGTTTAGATCCATCTTTATTTGTGTGGGAAGTATTTTGTAATTGTATTTGTATGGTTCCTATGTGTGTCTTGGCAGACAGACTCCCAAGTATTTAATATTGTCTGTAGTTATTTTAAACAGAATTTCTCTTTCTATCTCTTCCTGCTGGGTTTTGCTGGTTATATATAGAAATGTTGGTGATTTGTGTGGATTTATTTTGTATTCTGCAACTTTACTGAAGTTGTTAATTGTTTGAACTAGTTGAAACAATTAGTTTGAACTAGTTAAAACTAATTTTTTAGTTGACTTTCTAGAATTCTCTAAGTATACCATCACATCATCTGTAAAAAGTGAAAGTTTTACTCATTTTTACTCATTTTATTAATTGCCCATGTTTATTCCTTCAAATTCTTTTTCTTGTCTTATTGCTACAGTATAATTATTCTTGTCTTGTCTTATTGCTGGTATAATATTGAATAGGAATGGTGACAATGGGCCTCTTTTCTTTACCCCGATCTTATTGGAAAAGGTCCAAGTTCAATCTTATTGTAGACAATGCTTGCTCTTGGTTTTAGATAGATACTACTTATCATTTTAAGAAAAGTTCCATTTATTCCTGTACTTTCTAGTGTTCTTAAATTTTTTCTTTTTAAATCTTTTCCCAATTACATGTAAAAACAATTTTTAACATTAGTTTTTAAAAATATTGTGAGTTCCAAATTATTTTTGTCCCTCCTGCCCCTACCCTGTCATTGAGAAGGCAAACAATTTGATATAGATTATACATGTGCAGTTATGCAAAACATATTTCCATATTAATCATGTTGTGAAAGAAACCAGAGAGAAAAAGACAAACAAGAAAAATAAAGTTTAAGAAAATATTCTTTGATCTTCATTCAAACTCTATCAGTTCTTTCTGTGAAGGTGGATAACATTTTTTTTATCTTAAGTTCTTCAGAATTGTCTCAGATCATTGTATTGCTGAGAATAGCTAAGTCATTTACAGTTGATCATTGTACAATATTGTCATTATTGTGTGCAATGTTCTCCTTGTTCTGCTTATTTCACTTTGCATTAATTAATGTAAGTCTTTACAGGTTTTTCTGAAATCAGCCTGCTTGTAATTTCTTATAGCATGATAGTATTCCATCATAATCATATATAACAACTTCTTCAGCTGTTCCCCAATTGATAAACATCCCCTCAATTTCCAATTCTTTGCCACCACTAAAATAACTGCTATGAATATTTTTGTACATATAGGTCCTTTTCCTTTTAGTTTTTTTTATCTCTTTGGGATACAGGCCTAGTAGTGGTATTGCTGATTCAAAGGGTATGCATGGTTTTATACTCCTTTGGGCACAGTTCCAAATTGCTCTTTAGAATGGTTGGATCAGTTCACAACTCCACCAACAGTGCAATAGTGTCTCAATTTCCCCATATCCCCTCCAACATTTATCATTTTCCTTTTCTATTATATTAGCCAAATCTGATAGGATGGTACTTCAGAGTTGTTTTGATTTGTATTTCTCTAATCAATAGTGATTTAGAGCATCTTTTCATGTATGCAAACTACCTGTTTGACCTTTGACCATAAATCAATTGGGGAATGACTTGTATTCTTATAAATTTGACTCTCTATGTTTCAGAAATGAGGTTTTTATGAGAGAAACTTGCTGTAATCATTTTTTCCACAGTTATGGTTACTGGGTATTTACCTCCATCTTATTTTACCCCCTGTTTATCCTTCTCTCTCCTTTCACCCTGTCAGTCCTTAAAAATGTTTTGCTTCTGATTTTTGCCTCCCTCAATCCACCCTCCCTTCTATCAGTTCCTCCTCACCTCTCTTATCTCCTTCTCCTCCTACTTTTCTGTAGGGTAAAGTAGATTTCTATACTCAATTGAATGTGTCTGTTCTTCCCTCTTTGAGCAAATTCAAATGAGAGTAAGGTGCAAGCGCTCCCCAACCCTACATCTCCCCCATCTTTCCCTCCATTGTAAAAGCTCTTTTGTGCTTCTTTTATGTGAGATAATTTGTCCCATTCTATCTCTCCCTTCCCCCTTCTACCAGTGCATTCCTCTTTCTCACTGCTTAATTTAATTTAATTTTTTGTATGTCATCTCATCAGATTCAACTTACACCCATGCCCTTTATCTATGTATACTCCTCCTAACTGCGCTAGTAATGAGAAAATTCTTAAGAATTACAAGTATCTTTACACGTAGAAACATAAGCAGTTTAATCTTGTTAAATCCCATATTATTTCTCTTTCATGTTTACCTTTTTATGCTCCTCTTGAGTCTTGTATTTGAAAGTCAAATTTTCTATTCAGCTGTGTATTATTCATCAAGAATGCGTGAAAGTCCTCTATTTCATTAGATATCCATTTTTTCCCCTGAAAGATTATACTCAGTTTAGCTAGGTAGGTGATTTTTGGTTGTAATCCTAGCTCCTTTGCCCTCTGAAATATCATATTCCAAACCTTTAATGCAGAAGCTGCTAAATCTTGTGTGATTTTGACTGTGGCACCACAATATTTGAATTATTTCTTTCTGGCTGCTTACAATATTTTCTCCTTTACCTGGAAGCTCTGGAATTTGGTTATAATATTCCTGCAAGTTTTCATTTTGGTATCTCTTTCAGAAGGTGATTGGTCTATTTTTAAAAAATTTCTATTTTACTCTATGATTCTAGAATATTAAGGCAGTTTTATTTGATAATTTCTTGAAAGGTGACATCTAGGGTCTTTTTTTTGATTATGGCTTTCAGTTAATCCAATATTCTCTCCTTGATCTATTTTTAAGGTCAGTTGTTTTTCAACAGGATATTTTCTTTTATATCTTCATTCTTTTGATTTTGTTTGATTGTTTCTTGATATCTCATGGGGTCATTAGCTTCCACTTGCCCACTTTTAATTTTTAAGGAATTATTTTCTTCAGTGGGCTTTTGTGTGAGCTTCCTTTTCCATTTGGCCAATTCTACTTTTTAAGGAGTTCTTTTCTTCAGTGAATCTTTGTGCTTCTTTTGCCATTTGGCCTATTCTGTTTTTTAAGGCGTAGTTTTCTACAGTATTTTTTTTTGCCTTTTTTTTTTTTAATCAAGCTGTTGACTTTTTTCATGATTTTCTTGCATGACTCTCATTTCTTTTTCCTATACCTCTCCTATTTGATTTTTTCAAGTTCAAGTTCTTCCAGGAATTCTTTTTGGGCCTGAGACAATTCACATTTTTCTTTAAGGCTTTGTTGTTTTCTTCTGAGTTTGTGTTTTGATCTTTTGTGTTACCATAGTAATTTTCTATCATCAGTTTTTTTTTGTTGTTGTTTCTCATTTTCCAGCCCACATCTTGATTCTTAACTTTACGTTAAAATTGGGCTCTGCTCCTGGAGTGCAGGGAGTACTGACTCAAGCTTCAGATTTTTTGTGCAGTTGTTTTTAAAATTTTATTTATTTATTTTTTGTAAATAGTATTTTATTTTTTCCAATTACTTGTAAAGATAGTTTCAACATTCATTTTTGTAAGATTCTGAGTTTCAAATTTTTTCTTCCTCCCTCCCTTCCTTCTTCCCTCCCCAAGACAGCAAGAAATCTGATATAGGTTAAAAATGTGTAATTATGTTAAACATATTTCCACATTAGTCATGTTGTGAAAGAAGAAACAGAACAAAAGGGAAAAACTATGAAAAACAAAACCCCAAAAATGTGAAAATAATATGCTTTGATCTGCATTCAGACTCCATAGTTATTTCTCTGGATATGGATAGCATTTTCCATCATGAGTCTTTTGGTATTGTCTTGTATCATTGTATTGCTGAGAAGAGCTAAGTCTATCATAGTTGATCATTGCATAATGTTGCTGTTACTGTGAACAATGTTCTAGTCCTGCTCATCACTCAGCACCAGTTCATGTAAGCCTTTTCAGGTTTTTCTGAAATCATCCTGCTTGTTATTTCTTATAACACAATAGTATTTTATTACATTCATATACCACAACTTGTTCAGCTATGCCCCAATTGATGGACATTCCCTCAATTTCCAATCCTTTGCCACCACAAAAAGAGCTACTATAAATATTTTTGTATATGTGGGTCCTTTTCCCATTTGTATGATCTCTTTGGGATACAGCCCTAGAAGTGCTATTGCTGGTTCAAAGAGTATGCACAGTTTTATAGCCCTTTGGACATAGTTCCAAATTGCTCTCCAGAATGGTTGGATCAATTCACAACTCCACCAATAGTTCATTAGTGTCTCAATTTTCCCACATCCCCTCTAACATGTATCATTTTCTTTTTCTGTCATATTAGCCACACACTGATAGGTGTGAGGTGCTACCTCAGAGTTGTTTTAATTTTGTATAGCTGTTTTCAGAGCTAGTTCCAAAGGCCTGTACATTTTCACTTTTTTCAAGGTGGTGTGATGTAAGGAGAGGTGGGTTTACTACTCTCCTGGCCTGTGCTCTAGCCACAAGCTCTCTTTCTGCCCTGGAACTGGGACCAGGGTCCCAGCTCCCTTGAGGCCACAAGCTCTGGTGTGCTAGCGCTCCTCTTTTCCCTGGGACTGTGGTTTATGTCTATGTATGGGCAATGCAACAGAGTCCTGTACACAACGCTCACCAAGGGACCCCTGTAATTTCCTTCTGTCCAGTTGTCCAACCCCTTTACTGTCTGTGGGCTGAGAGCTTTGGAAGCCGCTCCTGCACATAAAGTTGCCCCCAAGGCCTGCTGCTGTGTAACTTACACTGAACTGCGCTCCACTCCCAACCCGGTGTGACAGATCTTTTCTGCCAACATTTAGGTTGTCTTGGCTGGAAAACTGATTCACCTTATCCTTTTGTGGATTATGCTACTCCAGATTCATTTTGAGGCTTTATTTTAAAGTTGTTTGAAGGGGAATTTGGGAGAGCTCGGGAGAGTCCCTGCCTTTTTTCTGCCATCTTTGCTCTGGCCGCCTCACCCATTAGTAGGAATGAGTGTTGGGTTTGGTCCAAAGCTTTTTCTGCGTCTGTTGAAATAATCATGATTTTTGTTGTTTTTGTTATCAATATGGTCAATTATGATTATAATTTTCCTAATATTGAACCAGTTCTGCATTTCTGGTATAAATCCCACCTGGTCATAGTGTAGGATCTCTGTGATATATTGTTATAATTTCCTTGCCGGTATTTTATTTACTTTTTTTTGCATCAATATTCATTAGGAAAATTGGTCTATAGTTTTCTTTCTCTACTTTTGCTTTCTCTGCTTTAGGTATCAAAACCATATTTGTGTTCATAGAAGGAATTTTGTAGGACTCCTTTACCTATTTTTCAGACAGTTTATACAGTATTGGAATTAATTGTTCTTTAAATGCTCGCTAGAATTTGCTTTTAAATCTATCTGAACCAAGGCATTTTTCTTAGGGAACTCATTTATGGATTATTCAATTTTTTTCTAAGGTAGGGTTATTTAAATATTCTATTTCTCCTTCTGTTAATCTGGGTAATACATATATATATATATATACACACATATATACATATATATATACATATACATATATAACATATTTATCCATCTCATTTAGGTTATCAGTTTTATTGATATATAGTTGGGTAAAGTAATTCCTAATAATTACATTTATTTTATCTTCATTTGTTGTGCATTCATCTTTTTCATTTTTGATACTAGTAACTTGGTTTTCTTTCTTTTTTTTAAAAAAAAATTAAATAAGCCAATAGTTTATCCATTTTTAAATTTTTTTCTCCCTAAAACCATATCCTAATTTTATTTATTAGTTCAATTTTTTTCCTTCCAACTTTATTGATCTCTCGTTTGATTTTCCGGATTTCTATTTTGGTGTTTTCTTGGGAGTTTTAAATTGTTGGTTTTCTAGTTTTTTTTAGTTGCATGGCCAATTCATTGGTTTGCTCTTTCTCTGTTTTATTAATGCAAACAATTAGATATAAAAATTTCCCCTGAACTATTACTTTGTCTGCATCCTGCAAATTTCAGTATGCTGTTTCATTGCTGTCATTATCTTTAATGAAATTTTTGATTATTTCTATGACCCACCCATTCTCTAGGATTAAGTTATTTTCCAATTAATTTTAACTCTATGTTTCAAAGTCCTTCTATTGAATGTAATTTTTATTGCATTAGGAGAAAGGTACATTTAATATTCTTTTCTTCATTTATTTGTGAGGTTTTTGTGCCTTAGGACATGGTCAATTTTTTTGTAGATGTGCCATGCACAGTTTGGAAATAGGTATGCTCCTTTATACCCATTCAATATTTTCCGAAGGCTTATCGTATCTAAATTCTAAAATTCTATTCATCTCCTTAAATTCATTCCTTGTTTATTTTATGATTATCTAGGTCTAAGAGGGGTAAATTGAGGTCTTCCACTTTTATAGTTTTACTTTCTTAACTTTCCCTTCACAAATTTGGATGCTAGGACATTTGGTGCATATATATGCAGTATTGATATTAATTAATCATCTACAATGATTTTTAGCAAAATGAAGCTTTTCTGATTATTTCTATTAATTAGGCCTATTTTTGCTTTTGCTTTGTCTGAGATCGTGATTGCTCCCCTTGCCTTTTTTTCTTCTGCTGAAGCATAATAGATTTTGCTCTAGCTGCTGATTTTAACTTGGTGTGTATCTTTCTGTTTCAAGTGTGTTTCTTACAAACAACATGTTGTTGGATTCTAATCCATTCTTCTAGCCTCTTCCATTTTATGGGTGAATTCATTCCATTCACATTCACAGTTATGATTGCTAACTATGTATTTCCCTCAATCCTATTCACTTATACTTATCCTTCTATTTTTCATCCTGTCTCATCCTCAATCTGTTTTGTTTTTGACCACTGTCTCCCTTTATTCATCTTCTTTCTTATTCTTCAACCCTGGTCCATCTCCTTCCTTACTCCCTTTCCCTTCTACTTGCCTCTTGGGTATGCTGAACTTCTGTACCCAAATGTATGTATATGAAAATTCTTCCTTCCTTGAACTACTCAGATGAGAGTGAGGTTAAAGCATTGCTCACTCCCCAGCCCCCCATTCTCCTTTCCATTATATAAACTTTTCTTTGTGCTCCTCATTTATGTGAGGTGATTGCCCATATTCTCCCCTTCCCTTCCGCTTTCTCCAGTGCATTCCTCTTTCTCGCTCTTCCAGCCTTCTTTTGAGATAATTCCAACATAATATACTTACACCCATACCCTCTGTCTAAGAGCCCTTCTAAGAGCCCTGGTGATGATAAAATTCTTAGGGGTTACATGTATCATCCCATATAGTAATGTAAATAATTTAACTTGTTTAATCCATTATAATTTGTCTTATGTTTGCCTTTTTATGCTTCTCTTGAGTCTTGTGTTTTAATGTCAAATTTTCTTTTCAGCTCTGGTCTTCTAATCGGGAATGCCTGAAAGTACTCTTTTTCATTAAATAACCATCTTTCCCTCAGCAGGATTATACTCAGTTTTGTTGGGTAGGTTATTCTCAGTAATCCTAACTCCTTTGCCTTCTGGAAAATCACATTCTAAGGCCTTCACTCCCATATAGTGGTAGCTGCTAAATCTTACCTCATCTGGACTGTGGCTCCATGGTATTTGAATTATTTCTTTCTGCCTGTTTATAGTATTTTCTCCCTGACCTGGGAGCTCTGGATTTTGGCAATAATATTTCTAGGGGTTTGTATTTGGGGATTTCTTTCACAAGGTGACTGGTGGATTTTGCTCTCTAGTTCCAAGATATGTGGGCACTTTTCCTTTATAGTTTCTTGAAACAGGATTTCTTGGCTTTTTGTTGTTGTTGTTGTTGTTGATGGCTTTCAAGTAGTCCAATAATTTTAAAATTATCTCTCCTTGGGATTGTTTTTCCTATAACATATTGCACACTTTTTTCTATTTTTTTAAAAACTTTTGACTTTGTTTTATTGTTTCTTGATGTCTCATGGAGTCATTAGCTTCCATTTGAACAATTTTACTTTTTAAGAAGCTATTTTTTTCAGTATTTCTTTTTGGTGCCTCTTTTACCATTTGGCCAATTCTGATTTTTAAGAAGTTATTTTATTCAGTAATTTTTGTGCCTTTTTTAAAATCAAATTATTAACTCTCTTTTTTTATAATTTTTAAAATTAATTTTGAACTTAATAAAATAAAAAGAGAAAAAAAGAACATTTCCATTTCCATGGCACAGTATAAAGAAAATATTTGATATAAAACCATGGATTTCCATTTCATAGTGTTTACTCTTTTTGGAAAAACTGTGTAATAAATACTACATATTTTTTTCAAAACTGCCCTGCTTTTCTGTACTTTCTTCTGAGTATTTCTTGTTCTCTATTGTGTACTTTCAATTTTTTTCTCCCTCCTACCCTAAAGAAGGTTACAATTAAACACATATATATGTGTGTATATATATATATATATATAAATATGCATGCACACACACGTATCACATATTTGTAACATGATACTATACATACTTCTATTTACTAGTTCTTTCTCTGAAGGTAGATAGCATTTTCCTTCATAGGCCCATTGTAGTTGATTTGAATATTTATGATACTCAAGATGAATTAGTAATTCAAAGTTGTTTTAAGGACAATATTTCTGTTACTATGTACCAACATGCTCTTGGTACTTTTCATTTCACTTTTCATTATTTCATACAAGTTTTTCTATGTTTTTCTAAAATCAGTAAGCTCATTATTTCTTATAGCACAGTAGTATTCCATCACAATCATATACCACAACTAGTTTAGCCATTTCCTAACTGAAGGGCATCTATCATTTTAGCCAATTTCATAGGTGTAAGATGATATCTCAAAGTTGTTTTAATTTTGCTTTTCTCTGAATCATTAATGATTTAGAGCATTTTTATGTGACTACATATAGTTTTGATTTCTTCATCAAAAAACTGTTTGTTTATATCCTTTGACTATTTATCAATTGGGGAATGACTCATATACTATAAATTCGACAAAATTCTTTTTATATGCGAGAGATAAGACCTTTATCTGAGAGACTGTCTATAGTTTTTTTTCCTCCGTTTTTCTGCTTTCCTTCTGATCTTGGCTACATTGGTTTTATTTGTAGAAAACCTTTTGAATTTTATATAATCAAAATTATCCATTTTAATGGAGAACAACATCTAATGTTCTCTATCTCTTATTTCTTCATAAATTGTTCTCCTGTCCTTAAGTTTGATAGATAATATGTTCCATGTTCTTCTAATTTTCTTGTGTATTATCAACTATCTTTTCACAATTTTCTTGCAAAACTCTAATTTTCCCCTCCTTCTCTTATTTGGGTTTTAAATCTTTTTTTTGTTCTATTTTTTTTAGCCTTCTTTAAAGCATATTTTATTTCTTCCCCTCCCCCATCACCAAAATTTCTCCCAGTGTTCTTCCATGCCCTCAGCGAGTCATTTCATATAATAAATAATATTTGTTATGGAGGGAGGAAAATTGGAAAAGGAAAAAAAAATCAGCAAAACTGATCAATACATCAAAAAATGTAAAAAAATATGGAATACTTCATGAATTTGTGTATCCTTGTGTAGGGGCCATGCTAATCTTCTCTGTATCATTCCAATTTTAGTATATGTGCTGCAGAAGCAAGCGCTTTTTTTTGTTCTTTAAAAAAACTTTTTAAAGCTCTTTTAAGAATTCTTGTTGGGCTTGTGTTCAATCTGAATTTTTCTTTGAGGCTTTGCTTGTAGATGTTTTCAAAGCATTGTCTTCTCCTGTGTTTCTGTCTTAAGACTTCCTTGTTACCATAGTAACATAGTAACATAGTACCATAGTTGGGTTCTTTCTTTGTTGTTTGTTCATTTTTTCTAGCCTATTTCTTGACTTTGGACTTTATATTAAAGTTGGGCTCTGCTCACCTCTGGAGGACTACTGGTCTAAGCTTATCTTTTATGTTCTGCTGCTTTCATAACTTAATATGGGAGCTTGCACATTTTTGGTGCTTCCAAAGTAGCACACTTTGGAGAGAGGTCTGGTCACTGCCTTTCTGTCCTGTGCTCTGTTCCTTACACAGGTAGGGTTCCTGCTCTCTTGTGACTGTGACCACCCCTCTTTATCCTCAAACTATCTGCTAGAACTGAGTAATGAACTAGATAATGGACAACAGAGCTGCCAGATAGTACCTTTTCCTGTTCCTCATGGTAGTACAAAGGTCTCCTGGGATGTCTTTCTGCCCAGGTTTTCATTTCCTTTACTGTCTGTGGATGCTGGGCTGCTCTCTGTCACTGCTGCCACCCCCCACAACCTGATGCTGCTTCTGCTGCTGCACTCCTGGCCAACCCTCACACCAGTGTCTGCAGACCTCTCTTTCTGTCTTCCTAAGTTGCCCTGTGCTGGAAAAATAACTCATTATGACTTTTTCTTGACTTTCCTTCTCAGAATTTGGTTTGGTGTGTTTTTAATGTAATCGTAGAAGAGGTTTTGGGAGAGCTGAAGTGAAGTTGCTGACTTCTCACTCCACCATTTTGACTCTGACCTGCCATGCCTGCCTTTCTCCCACAGTCAGTACCTTTCATTCTGTAGTTCTCTCTTCCTGGATAATTGTATCAGAGGTTTGCTTCAGATTCCTTGATGCAGTGACTGTCTCCCATGTCAAAGATTAATGAAAAAAGTGATATTCATGGTCCATGGACGAACAAGAAAAGCCTGTACTCTAGTTCCTAAGGAAGCTTGTGCTTATCCTTTGAGGGGTTTCTCACCTTTTTGGTTCATTGTCCCAACTCTCATTATCTGAGAATTTTTTGTCTGCTTCTGCTCACCACAATTATTGATTCCCCTTGCAAACACCTTGTTTACAAGGTTCAAAGAATGAACAAGTTTATATATAGATCAATGGAAACAAAAAGTAGCCACAGAGAAAATGATACCCTCTAGTAAACAGCCCTTCCCAGAGGTCCTTATAACCCCAGCCCCTTACAGCATACCATTGGTAGAGATCTCATTGCTTCTGTCTCTTCAGGATGTGCTATCTATGGAGACTATCGTAGTCTCTCAGGCCTTGTCACATCAGCTTTATCACTCTATCTGTATCTCTCCTCAGTTCCCAGCAGATGGTGCTACTGGAGCTCCTCTGTCTGGTCTGGGGTCTCAGGGTCTATTAGCTCTTATGCAGTGACCAAAAGGACCTCAGAATGAATTTTTCCCCTTGTGCTTAAAACTTCAGTCAACCCCTCACTTCTGGGAAATGAGCCCAGCCTTGGCAGCACCTTGCTCTCCCAACCATTTGGACCTTGGGACTCACAAGTCCCTCCCATGTAATTACACCTGTTCTTTCCTCCTGCCACTCTGTCTCCTACCCTCCACAGGGAAGGCTCACACAGTCCTCAATGGCTTCCCTTGATAGTTGGAGTAGAGGAAATGGGTAGGAAGATGTGATTTCTTTATTCTCACATCCCATGACATGTGCTCAGCCTTCCAGACTTTGAGGCTGATGGGAGGCTCAAGGGCTGCAAGGCTACAAAGATTCAGGGCTACATTGCTGCAGGTCTTATAGGCTAGGAGACTGGAAATCCAGGAGTCATGCGTGCATGGCTAAGTATTTGAGGAGAAATGCTGAGGAGCAATAGGTGTGCAATTTAGCCCCATGTTGGCCATAGAACTGGATCCCAGGAGATGGACTGGTTTTCTTTCTTTCTTTCTTTCTTCCTTCCTTCTTTCTTTCCTTTCTCCCTTCTTCCCTCCCTCCTTCCCTCCCTCCCTCCCTCCCTTCCTTCCTTCCTTCATCCCTTCCTTCCTCCTTTCCTTCCTTCCTTCCTTCCTCCTTCCTCCTTCCTTCCTCCTTTCCTGCCTTCCTCCCTCCCTCCCTTCCTCCCTTCCTTCCTCCTTTCCTTCCTCCCTTCCTCCCTTCCTTCATCCCTTCCTTCCTTCCTTCCTCCTTTCCTGCCTTCCTCCTTTCCTTCCTTCCTTCCTTCCTCCCTCCCTCCCTTCCTCCCTTCCTCCCTCCCTCCCTTCCTCCCTTCCTTCCTTCCTTTCTCCTTTCCTTCCTTCCTTCCTTCCTTCCTTCCTTCCTTCCTTCCTTCCTTCCTTCCTTCCTTCCTTCCTTCCTTCCTTCCTTCCTTCCTTCCTTCTCTCCCAAAACCCTCATAACAAATCTGTACAGTCAAACAAAAACAAATCCCCACATTGGCCATGTCCAAGAAATATGTCTTAATCTGTAACCTGACTCTATCATCTCACTATGAAGAAGTAGGTAACATGTTTCACCTTGAGTCTCAGAATTTTTAAGTCTTTCAAAATTATTTGGGGGACAGACTGGTTTTCCTTTGGGAAGCCCTGTGCTGGGTTTTATCTGAGTATTCTCTTTTATGTGAATGATTGCATGTTTGGGGAAGAGTCTCAAGGCCTTGACACCAGGAATTCATTTGCTTGACAGGAGAAATGAGAATTGTCTGAGATAGCTTCTGCGAGGAATCTTATTACTTTCTCAGATTTCATTTAAAAACTGATTTGAGCTTGATCTGGCATAGTCGGGCCCATTGGTGGCAGCAGGTTCCAGTGATGGGCTGGCCCAGGGGTCTCCTCCTTAGTAGGAGTTCCGTAGGCCCCTGGCAGGTCCAGGCTACAGTTCCCCAGAGTCAAAGTAGCCTGACTGCTTGTGTTGAGGATTTTAATGAGTGGATTTTTGCTCAGGCAGGAATGGGACCACAAATCTTACCCCCAAGATAGGAAACTCTCTGCTTTTCAGGAATCAGAGTACAATGGCACATCATGCCTGCTCAGCTTGGGGGCTCTTCATTGTCTGAGGCTTGGAGAAGGTCACCTTCTCCTGCTGTTGACATATGCTCAGGCCACCTGTTATAGGCATAACCACAAGTCCTTCACTCCCTGTGTGAGGTGAGATCAGGACAAACCATATTTGGGTCAGAGGTTCCAGGAGCACCCACACTTTAGAAGATATGCTTTGTTTAGTGGGGATTGCACCAGTGCTGGGAATTTCCTCTACTAATGTAGAGTGGCCATTCCTCTACAGAGCCTGGAGCACTGAGAAATTGAGTGACTTGATGGGGTCACACAACAAGTATTTGGTAGAGACAGGACTTGAACCTAGGTCTTCCTGGAGGCTGCTTCTCTCTACAAGGCAAATCTTACTGAGAGATTCTATTAGTGATAGCAGCTGTAGTGTGGCAGAAAGAAACTTGGCTTTGGAATGATATGATCTCAGCCTTCCCACTTATTAGCCATGTGACCTTGGGCCAGTCACTTAACCCCTGAGTTTCCAAATCCAAAAAAAGAGAGAATTGGAATTTATGATGCTTAAGGCCCCTTCTTGCTCCATGATCCTGTGACTTTTTCCCATAAGGTACAGACTCTTCTCTCTCTGAGGGGATTGAGGAGATTAGGACAGCAAGTGGTTAGTTGTGGGGATTGCATGAACCACACTGAATTCCACCTTGTGACTCAATTCTGGAGCTAGCTCAGTTCCTTTTCTATTCAGGTATTGGTCTAGTCCAAATTCTGTCTTGTGAGAAACTTAATTCAATTGTGGGAACTGGGAGAAAACCTTATTGCATTGTTTGAACCTAGCCCTGCATGACTGGAAACTGGACCACCAATACCTGCTTTTTCTTTTTTTTAGGCAATTGGGGTTAAGTGACTTGCCCAGGGTCACACAGCTAGTAAGTGTTAAGTGTTTGGTCTGAGGTCGGATTTGAACCCAGGTCCTCCTGACCTCAGGGCTGGTGCTCTATCCATTGTGCCACCTAGCTGCCCCCAATACCTGCTTTTTAAGAGACCCTTAACTAAAGAACTAGGTTATGCTGACCAGAAACTCAGTCAGATCCAAAGATTAATGCAAGGAGTTTTCTCACAATTGTATATCTCAAGCAACCCAATCGTCTTATCTGAAAACTGGCACCATACTGGTCAGTCAGTTATTGTTTCCGCATTCCTTTGTTTAGAGACACTTGAGGGGAGTGGGACATTTCCTTTTTTGATTCAGGGAATTACACCTGTTATCTTTCCCTCTACCAATTTGGAAAGTCCCTAATCTTTCATCTAATTATAAACCAGATTACCTAATGTATTGTTTTCTTTTAATTAATTGGTCTTATTTGATTAATTGTTTTTAATGTATGAAAGTCAGTCTCCCCCAGTATTCACTATTCGAGGTCCAGGCTTAAGCTGAGGAGGTCCAGCTTTGTTAGACAAATTGGCATGCATTGCCTTTTTTTGAGGGGGAGGCAAGTGGGGTTAAATGACTTGCCCAGGGTTACACACTATGTCTGAGGCTGCATTTGATTTTAGATCCTCCTGATTCAAGGGCCGGTCCTCTATCTACTGTGCCACCTAGTGGCCCTGGCATACATTGCCTAATAAATTGATAGGCTCAGAAGATCAACCTTGGTTTTCCTCGTTTCGTCTTTCACTTGCCACATCCCTCGTGTTAGAGATGTCTTCATTCTTATTTTCATTCTCTTGTCCTTCTAAACCCAATCAAGTTGAACTGTCCAGAAACAATAGTGGCTCTTGTCTATTCCTTTCAACTCTTAATCTGGGACATTGGTGTAGTGGGAAGAGTCTTGGACTGGGAGTCAGGAGCCCTGGGTTCTGGCCCTAGTTCTGACAATGACTTGCTCTGTAGCCTTGGGCAGGTTACTTCCCCTCTCTGGACCTCGGTTTTCTCTTATGCAAAATGGGGAGATTGGACAATGATAATGGAGAGAAAATAGCACTCTATTTTTGCTTCCATTCCTTCTCCCAAGGAGAATGATTTTTGTCCTGGAAAGAACAAAATAAAAATGGCTGTTATTGGGGAACAGAAATCAAAGATAAGTGAGGAGTTATTAAGAGAAAACTTCATTAAATCAAGAGAACAACTCATTTAAAGAAATGTGTTCAACATTCATAATTGGATGATGCCTGAATAAGTTGTGGTATATGATTGTGATAGAATACTACTGTTCCATAAGAAATGACTTAAGGGATGGGTTCAGAAAAACCTAGGAAGACTTAGAGAAAACTTATAGACTTATAAAAAACTGGGAAGAATTGATGTAAAGTGAAATGAGCAGAACCAGTAGAACATTGTACACAGTAATAACAATATTGTATGATGATCAATTGTGAATGACTTAGCTATTCTCAACAATACAGTGATCTAAGACAATTCCAAAGGACTCATGATGAAAAAATGGTATCTGCCTCCAGACAAAGAACTAATTGTGTCTGAGTGCAGATTGAAGCATATATTTTTTTTACTTTCTTTATTTTTCTTGCCTTTTTCCCCCAACATGGCTAATATGGAAATATGTTTTATGTTGGTATATGTTTTATATACTGTTCCCTTAGTCATTTCTTATAGCACAATGGTATTCCATCACAATCATATACCATGACTTATTCAGGCATTTCGCAGTTTTGAATTTTGAACTAATTTCTTTAAATGAGTTGCTCTTGGGGGCAGCTAGGTGGTGCAGTGGACAGAACACTGGCCCTGAAGTCAGGAGGACCTGAGTTCAAAATCTGACCTCAGACCAAACACTTGACACTTACTAGCTGTGTGACCCTGGGCAAGTTACTTAACCCCAATTGCCTAAAAAAAAAAAAACCAAACAAACAAACATGAGTTGTTCTTAACTTAATGAATTTTTCTCTTATATGACTTCACATGCATAATGGGTATCACATTGATTCCCTTTCCAGTGGGAGGGAGAGGGGCTGGAGAGAGGGAAAGAATTTAGAACTGAAAATAAAAATTAAGAAAAAAAAGTGAACTCAAGTCACCAGATCTGGATAAATGTTTCCCAGGGAGCTGAAAGAAGTGGTAGATAGGATTGCTGAACTATTGTAGGGGATGTTTGAAAAAGAGGGAGAATGGGAGCATTGAAGAAGGGTGAATGGCCTGATTTTTTTTCCAAAGAGGAATGAGGTAGGTTCTTCAAACCACTGGCCTATGTGAGCTTGACTTAAATTCTTGGCAAAATTCTAGAATATTTTTAGGAAGAGAATCGTTAGTGAACATCCAGGAAAAGAAGCAGTAATCAGAAAGAGCTGGCATTGGATTCATCAAGAACAGGTCATGGCAGACTGACTTCATTCCCTTTTGGTGCAGGGTTATTAGACTGCTAGATTAGGGCAAAGTACAGGACATCTGAATTTCAGCAAGGTATTTGACAAAGTCTTTCATGCTGTCCTTGTGAACAGCTTAGGAAGAGGTGCTGCTACATAGTACAGTTAAGTGGATTTGGAACTATGTGAATGACTGGGCTACAAGTGTCATTACTCTTCGGATGATTAATGGAACAATGCCAACTTGTTGTTATGGCAAGTGGGATACTCCAGTGGAAGATCCCAGGGATCTGTCCTTGGTCTTGTTCTGTTCAATTTTTTTAAAAATCAGTGACTTGTACATTATGTCATTGTGTGAAGGCTTAGATGTCATGCTTATCAAATTTGCTGATACCACAGAACTGGGAAGAATTGCTAACACATTGGATCCAAGTCGGGATCCCAAAAGATCTCAACAGGTTAGAATGAAATGAAATGAAATTCAACTAAACTAAATTAAATTAGACTAAATTAAATAAAATGAAATTAAATAGGTAAGTGTAAAGCCCTACATTTGGGTTCATGTACTCAACTGTGCCATTATGAGATGGCTAGGCCACATTGTGGGTCAACGGTGTGAGATGGCAGACAAAGAAGCCAATGGGATCTTTGACTACGTGGAGAGAGATGTAATATCTAGACTTAGGGAGGTTATGCTCTTATAGTACTCTGTTCTGGCCAGACCACATCTGGAATATTGTGTTCAGCTCTGGGTGCTTCATTTTAAGACGAACATTGACAAACTGGAGGATAACCAGTTTAGCGAGGGGACCTCGAGGTAATTGTATTTCAGGATTGGTTGGAGGAGCAGGGGATGGTTAATATGGAGAAGAGAAGACTTATGGGAAAATATGATAACTTTCTTCAAATAAATGAAAGGTTTTCATAGGGAGGAGGAGTTAAACTTGTTATGTGTGTCCCAGAGAACTGAATTAGAAGGCATGGAAGTTGCACAGGGATGGACTTAGGTTTGAAGTAATGGAAAACTTCCCAGGGATTAGAATTTCCCCAGGAGGTAGGATGGATGACCCATTGTTGGAAAGGTGATCTCTATTCAGGTATGAGTTGAGCAAGATAGCCTCTATGCTCCTTCCACTTTTGAAAGTCTGCAATCTCTGTGGCTACTTCCAGCCCTAACTAATGTTCCATGTCTACACCTGCTGGTAAACTGAACCAAAAAACTCCTGAAATTGAGGAAAGAATTGGGTCCTTCTGAGTCCTCCTGCCAAGTTTGTTGAGGTCAATTCATTAACATTGGTGATTATAGGTCAGTGAATCAGATGAACATCCTTTTCCTGAACTATGCTGGCAGACAGCATGGTATGGTGGGAAGCTCACTAGATGTGATTTTTGTAAACCCCTCTATTCAGCTTCAAAAGCCCTTCAAGACCCATATTCTGAGATCCAGCTAAACTGGTCTCCTTCTCTCAGTTCCTCATGTACAATATTCCACCACCTCTTCATACCTTTGCACTGGCTGCCCACCCCATCCCCTGGGCCTGGAATGCCTTCCCTCCCCACCTCTGCCTCATAGAAAGACTGATGTAGGGTCAGAGGTCTTGAGTTTGAATCCTGACTCTGTTCATACTACTTGTATAACCTTGGGCAAATCACTTCTCTCTGGGCCTCAGTTTCCTCCTTTGTAAAATGATCTCTAAGATCCTTTCTAGCTCTAAATCTGTGATGTCTTTTCCCAATCCTTGATATGAACCTGATCTTAAAGTATTAGGGCCATAAATAACTTCTAAGACCTAGAGGAAGATGGGTCACAAGTGGTCACAGCCATATTGTAGTCTGGAGTATACAGACATGTGTGGGTGTTTTGATCACAAGAGAATAACAGACCAGTGGTTTGCTTTCTACTTTTTCAGAAGTTTTATTATAAAGAAAGGTTGAGCTAAGCATTGTGAGCAAAAACAAATGTGTCAGGGCCAAGGGAGCCCCTTAACAAAGAAAAGTCAGAGCAAAACCAAATGGAAATAAACGCCCCTTCTGAGAAACTGTAATTCTGGTGCTTTTTTTTTCTTCCTTTTCCATAAATAGACAAAATCATCATCAGCAATTTTAAATAGATGGACATATGGCTGAAAAAAAATAACAATGCCAGGCAACATGGCTAGAAACTGTCCATTTCTTGCTGTAGAAATCATAGAAACAGGTTTGGCAGGCTTTTTATACACATCTTCTGTCTATGTATAACTAAAAAAATGTGCTACAGTTAATATAAAATGCTTTTTACTAGAAAGTAAACTACTATTTTTCTTCCACAAAAAAATCTTAAAGATGTCTTCAGCACAGGTCTAACACACTTAGTAATCTACTGACGTGGAGCCAACACACTCACACCCAGGACAGTGGGCGTGTTTGTAAAACTGGGTTTGCATTTCTACCAGCCCTCTGGCCGGCCAGCCGCCCCCCTCCCTGTGAGGCATGCCAGTGGGGTGTTTGTGGATTTCTGGATTTACTTTGCTGGATATCCAAGGCCTTTGCATGTACACTATTCACACATACTTCACATTTCCTTTCACGGATTGAGTGCCGTTAGCAAGTCAGAAGGTGAAGTTTGCTATGGGGCTGGCCCAGCAGGGAAGCCTGATGCAGAAACTTGGGGCTGTGTCTAAGAGCAGGGCACAAGGGAAAGAGTTTGGAGCTAAGCTAAGCAAATAAACAGAAAAGGGTGTCTTGTTTGTTCTTTGGGGGGTGGGGGTGGGAAGGGACCTAGCGAGCTCTCTGCCTTCAGAAGTTGGCTTTGGAGTTGGAAAGGAGAAACTGCTCCCCAGCTGGGCAATGTACAGACGCCTCGGAACAGCCCTCCAGTCCGCCGGCACTTGCTCCATGCTTCCTCCCAGTGTCCAGGCCCACATCCCCGTGTCCTTCCTCTGAGCCTCGGAGGGGAGAAACAGCCAGTTTAGGTGAGGTAGAGAGACTTATCCCTTGGGAGCATGCTGGAAGGGAAAAGAGCAGAAGGGAGTCAGGAGGATGGCCCAAAGTGGGGAAATTGATTTCCTCTGGGGGTCTTCAACCATGCCCCCACACCAATTCCTCCCATACTCAAATCTGATTTCGCCCTGACAACAATTCTCCATCTTTAGCTTATATATCACTTCATTGGATCCTCAACATTCAGTAGGATAGGCAGGTGGTATTGTCCTCATTTTACAAGTGAGGAAACTGAGGCAGAAGAATGACAATCCTATTGTCCTCTGCTCTTATCAGACCTCCACCTGGAGGAGTGAGATTGATTGATTATTGTGCAAATTCTAGGACAGATATCTTAGTAGAAACAGTGACCTAACCTGAACTTGATGCCAGCATGGATATCTAGTCTCATGAGGACAGTGCTTCAAGTTCAACCTAATTAAGATGTGCTATGACAATGGGAAGGTTCACAGGGTTTGAGTTAGTCAATGTTTTTTAACTGTCAGATTTTCCAAACCAGCTTCCAAACAATGGATCTTTTGGGTCAAAACTAAACTTGAACAACTATCTACAATAGAGAAGAAGAATGAGCAGATAGTGAGTGGGGTGATTGTTTATATTCTTCTCCAGGACTAATTATTTAAGTAAGGCTACCTGCTTCAAATCTAGGTGGTGCAGTGGATAGAGCACTGGGCTTAGAATCAGGAAGATTCATCTTCATGAAGAGTCGAACACGACTGAAAAATGACTGAACAACAAAACCTGCCTCAAATCTAAAGCATTATTGTAGAAAGCACTGAGATTAGTTTATGAAACTTGTGGAATTGAGGTCATAAAAGGCAATTGCACATTAAGCATAATAAGCATTAAGCACATAAGCATCCCAATCAAGGCTAAACAACTTTAAGTTTAAACAAGTTATTAGCTTTGCTGATTCTTGGGTTCAAAACAATCAATTGCACAAGCACAGAATGAGTGTGGCAGCTGAAGCCAGGGGAAAATGATTTGAAGATTTTTTCTTTTTGTTGTGAGCTGCAAGCTAAGTATGGGCCAATGGGGTGGCAGAGCATCCAAAAAAAAAAAAACTAATATGAGGGGGTCTCCTCACTAGAGAGCTCCAAGTGAAGGCCTGATGATCACTTATTGGGGATGTTGCAGGAGGTATTCTTGGTCAAAGATGGATTGGACCAGATGGTCACTGAGGTTCCTTTTACCAATTAAATCTTAGAGCATTAATAGAAGCACAGTGTCTCTAGAGTATGGGAGAGGATGTTTCCACATCTGGAGTATTATGGTCAGTAAAATGCAAGTCATGTTTGACCTTGACAAAGTGGAGCTCACCTAAAGGGGGCTGACCAGGATGATGAGAAGACTGCAACCCTAGGACACAAGGATCCAGTCAAGGAGTTGGGGAAGTTGGTTTTTTTTTTTTTTTTTAGGCAATTGGGGTTAAGTGACTTGCCCAGGGTCACACAGCTAGTAAGTGTCAAGTGTCTGGTCTGAGGCCAGATCTAAACTCAGGTCCTCCTGACTTCAGGGCTGGTGCTCTATCCACTGTGCCACCTAGCTGCCCCGAAGTTGGGGAAGTTTAAACTGGAGAAGAGATTTGAGGAGGGGGAAACATGACAGCTGTCAAGTAATCAAAGCTCTCTTGTGGGGAAGGGCAATGAGGGAAGAGGGAATAGATGTGTTTTGCTTGGGTTTAGAGCAATGCAGAGAAGTTGCAAAGCAGCAGATTGTGACTCATTGTAAGGGAGAATTTCCTGATCATTAGAAAAGTGGAATAGGTTGCCTTGGGAAGTGGAGGGTTCCTAGTCATGGGAGGTCTTCCAGGGGAGCATGGATGACTACTGGCCATCTTACAGGTGACCTTGGAGGAGCCTTCTGGCTCTGTGAGTTGTGGCAGAAAGAGTTCTGGGTTTGGAGTTGAATACTGACTTGGCCACTCACACCTTGGGAAAGTCCCTCTCTCTGGGGCCTCAGTCTCCTCATCTGTAAAAGATGGGGTTTGAATTAGATGGTTTCTAAGGTTGCTTCTCATTTTAAATCCCATGTTCTGTGATTCTATGAACATGTTCAGTGTACTTCTTTGCCACAGCCTCACCTGGATTTTGTTGACATATACACAGAGGGACTAATGGCCCCCTGGAGCAGAGGGTTTAAAAAAACAACCACATAGCTCACAGGGCAGAGACTGGTTTGCGTGAGCAGAGCCCATTGGATAAAGGACTTTTTCCAGTCTTAACCAGGACACTGCTTGATCTCTGCTCACTTAGGAAGCAGAGGGGTAGTCTTCAATCATCGTCTTTTTGTCCTTGCATTCATACCTGATCAAAGAGCATTTTATACAAGTTCCTGTTGAGATTAGCCTGCACAGAAGGTACAATTTCACAACTTCATTTACCTTAATTAGCAGAGCAACTAGCTGTCAGGCTCCCCCCTGCACCCCCTTTAATATGTGCCAATTAAGGCTTTGCTCAGAGGAGATGGAAGGCTGCCCAGCAGAAGTGGCTTCCTGGCTAAAAGAACATGACTCGCTTTTGAAAAGCAGGAGTATAAGAAGTCTCCTATTTGGGGGCTCCTTCCCCTGCCAACTGGAGCGATTTCAGTGGGAACAAGGAAACCGCCTCTCCACACTTACTAGGCTATTGTGAGGAATGTGATCTCCCATGTCAGTCCAGCAGAGTATGCAGAGTGAGTGAGGCTCCGGGAAGGCAGCTACGGAACTAGCCTTCTGCCAAAGAGACCAAGAGACCAGCTCTGCCCCCTGAGGTTTGCTTGGACACGAGCTGCCCAGCATTTCCCTCTCAATCAACAACAGGAATGGGATTTTGGAAAGTGAATGAATGATTGGAAGGACATCTTGGATTTAACAGAATCACAGAACATCAAAACTGGAAGGGACCTTAAAGATTAAAGAATTAAATCCATTATTATTATTATTAAAAAATAATAACAATAGTTCTGAAGTACTTTAGATATGCTATCTCATTGATCCTTTTAATAGCCCTGTGAGTTGGGGGTTATTTTCTTACCCATTTTACAGATCAGGAAACTGAGGCTCAGAGAGTCTTTCCCAAGGTCATATAATCAGTTTGTGGCCTGTATGGAATTTGAACCCAGGCCCTCCTGATGTCCAAATCCAACATTCTCTCCATTATATCATGCAAACTCTATTTTAAAGGCACATAGAGGGGAAAGGAAGGATCATGGTCACACAGGGAGTCAGCAGCACAGCAGGGATAGAAGCTAGGTCTCCCGACTCTCACTGCAGGGCGATGCCCACCATGCCATGTTGCCTTCTCATCGTACCAGTCATCTCTAACATTGGCTGAAGTTAAAATGAGTTGGGTTCTCCCCAGTCCCCAAGAAGAAGTGCAGGGTTACTGACCTGCAGTGGTTAATGCCACACTCTCGGCTGGGGTAATCACTGTCCCAGTCGCTATTTCCTGGGGTGTTTGATGTGCCAGGGGAGCAGGAGCCAACACTGCTTTGGAACTCAGGTGAGATGTGTGAGAAATCCTGCAGAGACATGGGGTACAGAGGAAAAAAAGCACAAAACATTACAAACCTGAGCAGGCAGAAACTCAGGCAGAAGCATGTAAGCAATTTTATATGGAGGGGAGGGATAGGGGAAACTGAGGCAGGCCACTGTGAGGTTTGCTAGCTGGACCTGTTTCTCACTCTCTGGCTGGTTTTGGGGCCTCTCCCTTGTGACAACCTTTTAAAGAACATATTCAGAGGTGGAAAAGGCTTTAGGAACACTTTTAGTTTTCATTTTACAAAGGACGAAACTGAAGCCTGGCAATGACAAAAATGTCTTGTCCCACACAGGAAGTAAATATTAGAGTTGGGATTCTAACCAGTTCCCCTGATCCCAAATCCAGTGCTTTTCCCACTCTAATAGTCAGTCAGCAAGCACTTATTCAGCACCTACTACCTGCCAGGCACCATGCTAAGCTATGGAGATACATGCTGAAGATCAGCCTGAACCCCTTTTAGTTGCTCTTTGGGGCTCACATCTGGGTGACAGGAGAAGGCCAGCCTAAAATGCTTAGCAAAGAGAATTTCAGTGAAAAGTGCTGGGGATATCTCTGGAATACCACATTCCTATCTAGTCACTGGGCATTTCTGGGGAATATTTTCCTTTAAGACCTGGAGGAGGTGGAGGGTGAGTACTGAAGGCACATCAATAAGCCAGCTGTTTGCTTTTCCAGGGAGCTAGAGAAACCCAGAATGGAGAAACAGAATGGATGGAAGGTCTCATGCCCATCAGCCCCTGAAGCTTCTCTGCTGGAGGGTCTGTTTATTAATAGCTGGACAGTGTGGGGTGTGTGTGTGTGTGTGTGTGTGTGTGTGTGTGTGTGTGTGTGTGTGTGTGTGTATTAAGTCTTGTTTAACTGCATTTCAGCCATTCGGCTCCTTCTTTTGGGTTCCTCTCCTCTTCGTTGCACATGGCGATAGCAGGCTCTTGGCTTCAGGTAAGAACTGCCTCACATCTTGGTGATTGGGAAAAAGGATTATTACTGTGGAGTCTGACATGGCATAGAGCGATTCCTTCCACAGTACTGTTGGGACTGGGAGGTCAAAGCCCCACATCTATGATCTAGGATGTGGTGCAACTGAAATCACCTTTATTGCTATTTTAGAAAATTCAGCCTCATTTTGTTACTGAGTAATCCCCAGAATCAGTGTGATACAGTGGAAAAGCTAGAGAATTTGGAGTGTGTGGATCTGGGTTCAAATCTCATCTCTGCCATTTACTACCTACTTGTTCTTGGATAAATTATTTAACTTCTCTGGGTCTCAGTTACTTCATCTGTACAATGAGAGGGTGGAACTACGTGACCTGTGAGGTTCCTTCCAGCTGTAAATCTGGATTAGATCTTAAACTGGAATAGCTAAAGGAAGAAAAGTTCATTGATATTTTTCTGATCTAATCAGCACTTTGAAGCCTGTTTTTAACATTACAACAAATTTCAGGGATAATGTTCCTGAGCAAAAAGGACATTTAGGAAATCCACAGCTTTTTGAAGGTAGATACTATTCCTGTTGACTAGTGGAGGGAGAAGCCAGAAGCCTTGATCACAGACTTAGAGACCCTTTCCTCTTCCTTAGAAAAGAGACCCACTGTGACAGACAGGAGGATTAAGGTTTGTGACCAGGTCGGAGTGACCACAAGTTGCTCAGCACATCTACCCAGCAAAGAGTAATATACTGTACTGAGTGATGTAAGCCAAAGTCTCTGCCAAACCAGTGGCCAGTCTATGGTCACTGCCTCATCAGCGATCCTCAGCAAAACCTGTGGCATGTTTCAGCACCCCAGGCAAGGACAGCTAAAGCTTACAGGAGCCTCCCTCTTCCCCTTCTCTCCTACTTCTGCCACTCCTTTTACTTCCTGTCTGTATTGCTCCCACTTGCCATCTCTGAAAACATCAAATCAAGATCACCATCACTACAGGAAAGGGTATGTCTATTTATTTCTTTCACCATCTCTATAACTTTCTAGAATGCCAAATATATAATTTCCAATAAAACTATTTTATGTAGAACTCACACTGGGCAAGCGCTCAGTGGTCAGAAAAAGCAATACAAGGACACTGTCTGGAATTGATTGTGTGACATGGGAGACACTGGCATGGGATTGCCCAACATGGCAAGCTCTCATCAGAGAAGGTGCTGTGCTCTATGAGCAAAGCAGAATTGAAGTAGCTCAAAAGAAATGTGAGATGCCCAAATTTAGAGAATCCACTTCAAATGTTCACATGGACTATTTGAGCCCGACCTGTGGTAGACCATTCTGAGCTTATAATGGTCTGATCAGCTACAGTCAGACATACTGAAACTTGACTCTAACATAGTGATATCATTTTGGTCCTCTTTGAGAACGAAAGCCAACAGCCAACCAACTTTCTAAACCAAAATGCCCCTCCCTGGCTATCATTTCTCTAGAGCTGATTCTTCCACTTTTTAGAATGTAAATCTTTTGAGGGTAGGAACTATTATCTGCTTTTGCATTTGTATTCCTAACACTTTAAAGTCCCAGGCACATAGAAAGCACTTAAATACATGCTTATTGATTGATTAGCACAACTTGGCACATGGTTAAGTGTTTAACAAATTACCTTTCATTCATCTATTACTCTGTTGTAATCTAATCTAATCCCTTGATTTCAATGGATGATGTGAAAATGTCATGCCCATGGTAAATAATCTTCAACGCAGGTCATTTTTACCCAAGAACCATCAAGCAAATCTATATATTTTCCTTCTAATTGTCTGTTTCTCTCTCTTTTTCAGTCTAGTATTTTTCACTTATAAAGGTAACATTTTTGATCTACCATCAGTAGAACCTGTGTTCTAAGTCCAAACCCCATAGTATGGATGGGGTTGCATGAAACCCTCCATGTTCTTCCAACTGAGGAAATGCAAACCTTTTGAAAGGAGGAATTATTTCATTTTTGTTTTGGTATCCTAATGCCTAGCACCAGGGGTGTTGGGAGGGGGCTGGCCATTCAACCCATATCTCCTTCTTTCACTCTCACCAAATATTATAGACCCCTACCCCCAGGATGATGAGAGGTGAAGGAAGGAATTCTTCCCTCTTCCCCCCTCCAACCTCCCTGGGCCTTAGATAGCTGGAGGAAAGGTTGCTGCCCAACTGACCCCCTTTTCCCTGGTATGTCCTGAGGGCATGTCGGGAGGATGTTGTCACTTTATAGATTCTTAATAAATATTTATTAAATGAACTGAGGGGGAAAGCAAACATTTGGGAGACATTTTAGGGCCACAAAAGAGAGATTTTTCTCTTTGGGAAGCTAAGAGGCATATTTTTGTGATTAGACACAAAGACCTTGACTTCAGCAGACCTGTGTTTTACACAACTGCAACACCACACCTTGGCTCTTTGAATTCTTCCATTCTGTCTCCTAAGGCGCTAGTAGAGTTCCTTTGCCATTCTAAGATAAGCAAGGTTTGAGGCTGGGACTGGACTAAGGCAGGAAGTTGTATGATCTGGATACCTCACTCACCTGCTGCCCTGGAGGCGAGGTACTCATTGGGGGCTGGACCTGTAGTGCCATGGGTGGAGGAGACAAGATGGACTGCTGGGGGACTGGCTGCATGCTGAGGGACTGGTTGAGGATGGCGCTCTGGGGGTGATGCAGAGCCAGCTGCTGGTGGAGAGGAGGGCTGATCTGGAATGATGGCGGCGGCGGCGGTGGTGGCGAGGCACTGATGCTAGGCAGCATGGATTTGGAGTTTAGGGTCCTGGAGAGGCTGGGGTGAGGGTGGCCACGGTAGCCCTGGAGGTCAGATGGGGACAGGAACGAGCTGAGGCCCGGGTAGGGTGACGAGGCCTGGGGTGGTATGGTATACATGGGCTGCTTGGGGGGAATCATTTTAGAAGGTGGATTGGGCTGGGTGGTCTTGGCCTCACTCTGTTCAGCAGAACTCTGGAAGGGAAGCAGAGAATTTGATAAGAAAATGATAGTGACATTCATAAGAAAGTTCAATTTTGTGCTTTCTTCCACCCTATAGAATGGTACCTGTCCCTTGGGCTCTTCCTATTCCCTTGGCTCTGCTCTGGAAAGAGTTAATTTGGGTGATGGGACAACAAGGAAAGCCTGCTTCCTAATCCTTCTCTAATCATTTCCCTACCCTACATCCAACTAGATTAATCCATTGTCAAGAAATGAAGCAGTCTAGTTACATCCCAAAGAACTCTGGGAACCAGAAGGGTCAAGAAAAGAATCTTGGGACCCACCAATAAGTCATTGGCTTAAGGGTTAGCTTTGTTATGGAGAATATAGCTCTGCTTTCTGGTCCTGTAGCACACAATAGTCTTCAAGGGGATAGGAACTAGATTTGTGATTTCCTTGGCATGGAGAGCTCTCAGTGAGGAATTTCCTCTTCCAGTGCAGGTTGGCACCTCCTTTGCAACTATTCTCAGAGAGTTGCCTGGATTATTGAGAAGTTATGTGACTTGCCCTGGGTCACAGTCAATATGTATCAGAGACAGGACTTGAACCCAGGTCTTCCTGGCTCTAAGGCCAGCTCTCTACCCACTGTAGCACACCTGTGCTCAGTCTATAAGGAGCTGACAAAACGGCAGCTATTAAAAAAGAGGATATTGAAGATTTTGTCTTGCTCCCTAGGCCCATCTATCCCCAGCACTGTCACCTAACCCTGAGGGTCTGCCTTGAGTATCTATCAGCTGGCATTTACTCTAAGGGCCTGACACATACTCCCATGTCCTCTCTCCACTTTTCTTCTCTTCCCAAAGGCTTAGTCCTGGCTCTAAGTTCCTGGGACTCTTAATTGGCCTACCTGTTTCAAGTCATTCTTGCCATTGGACTTCAATGACTCTGGGAAGAGACAGTGAGGTTTACAACTTTGCACAGTCCTGCCTCACTTAAATCCAATTCACTGAACAGTCATCACCCTCATGATGTCATTGGTCCTCTTCCAGAGCAAAGGACAAACAACAACGGCAACAATGACGTTCCTTCTCCCTTTCCAATCCCTCTTCCACTCAGCTGCCAAAGTGATTTTTCTAAAGTACAAGTCTAACCATGTTACTCGTCTATTCAATTAAACCTAAGTGGCTCCAAATTTCCTTTAAGATCAAATGTACATTCCCCTTCACAATCTGGCTCCCACTTACCTTTCCAGATTTATATGTTACTCTCCCTTACCCACTCTTGGCCTCCTTCAGGGCATCCCATCTTCTGTCTCTACACAGGCCATTCCCCATGCCTGGAATTCCCTCATTTCTGCCTCTCAGAATTCCTAGTTTCCTTCAAAGTATGGCTCAAGCAGTGCCTCCTATATGAGGCTTTGAGGATTCCCCGAAGCTATCAATGCTCTCCCTCTAGAAGTTACTTTTATTTAATTTTCAATTTTCCTGTTATTCCTGCCCCTACACCCCCCACCAAATGTAACCTCCTTGAGGGCTTCTATTGTTTTGGTATTGTCTTTATATCCCCAGTGACTAGCACAATTCTAGGCACAAGAGACACTAGAATTCAGAGTCTGCAGACATTGGCTACAGTCTGGAGTTTAATTACAATAGTCCTTAAATATTATTCATTTATTTTAAAATATTCGAAATACAATATTTTATAATAATAATAATAATAAAAGAAATAAAAGAAAAATATTTAAAATAAAATAAAAACAAATATTATTCATTTATTAATTATATTACTTATTAAATAGTCCCCAAATATTATTTATGCCTCACACAGACATAAGGGGTAATGATCAAGGGTTCAACCCTGACCACCTCACCAGAGAAAGGGTAGTTACTGTAACATGCTGCAGATACCTTTGGAATCTTGCCATCCCAGAGCTGGGACAGATCTCAGAGACCCAAAATAAGTTTTCCCCATGAGCTTCCCTCATGTTTCAGAGGGGGAAATTGAGGCCCCAAAACAAGAAGGAACTTTCTCTAAGGTCATACAATGAGTTAGGAGAAGGATCAGGACTCAGTTTCTTGACATCTACTTCAGTGTACTTCATACCATATATTCAACCCCACTTTAAAAAAAACCTTAAAGCTGGTTCTAGACTCAGGATATCTGAAAACCCCAACAAAAGGATTTCTGAAAATAGCCAGGGGCTCAAAGGATTAATTTTTCTGCCTTGATATCTTAGATTTTGTGGCCACTTGTAGAGCCTGAGGGTTGCTCCTATTTTTGACTGGGCTCTCTATGACTATAGCATCACATCCAAGGACACATCTATCCTCTGCCCTTCCTCCTTCCTTCCCTCTGTCTCTTCTTCCTCTTTTGCCCTTCCTTCCTTCCTTCCTTCCTTCCTTCCTTCCTTCCTTCCTTCCTTCCTTCCTTCCTTCCTTCCTTCCTTCCTTCCTT
>NW_020954563.1:11532060-11561493 GCF_900497805.2 Vombatus ursinus
CTTCCTTCCTTCCTTCCTTCCTTCCTTCCTTCCTTCCTTCCTTCCTTTCTTCCTTCCTCCCTCCCTTCCTTCTTCCTTCTTCCCTCCCTTCTTTCCTTCTTTCTTTCTTTCCTTTCTTACTTCCTTCACCTAGCAAAATGTCTTGCACAGAATAGGCACTTAAATTCCTGTTGGGTTGGATTAAATTGATTCTCTACCTTCCCAAAGTGCTGGAAGAGACCTGAAGGGTCAGCCAGAGGGAATTTACAAACCTCTAAGGCTGAGAATTTCTATTTTAAACCAATTTTTGTCTTCTTTTCCCTATATTGCTTCTCAAAGCTATTGTTACTACCTTTGTGAATTGCCAAAGCCATCTGTGCTTCTACAATGGTGCAGAAATTGATCTGTGTCCCCATGCCATCACATCCATGTCACCGCTAAGTGGGATGAGGATTAGAGATTCTAACACCCTTGAGGGCCCAAGTTGGGGAACAGATGTGTGTGTGTGTGATAGAGCTAAGTGTACATGAAAACAAGAAAAGATTCCAATCATGAGAAGCAGGGAGAAATGACAAGAAACGTCCTCTTTCAGGAAGTGGTCTCAATTCCTGGTTCCTTTGAGTCTTTTTGGGTGCTCTCATAGAGTGGGAGTTCCTTTGTCTTGGGTTCAGAGACATTGTCTCTGGGGTAGAAAAAATATAGGCAAGCCACCAATAATCCCACCATTTGTCAATCCCTTCTCATCCCCAAAACCCCAAGCAGCTAGGACGTTAATTAAATTCCTTCAAGCCGATGATAGTGACTTTGATGATTTAATTTTTGGCCTGTTTGCCTGGACACTTAACCTTCGAGTCACAGCCAAAAGTACATTATGGTCTACTAAAAAGAGTCTTTATGTGAGGCCTTGGAATCAGGGGCTAGCATCACGCACTCTCAGAGATGGAAGGGCGCTCAGAGGCCATCTAGTCTGACCTGTACTTGAACAACAATCCCCTGAATAACAGGTCCTGAAAATGGTCATCCAGCCTCCCAGTTAAGACCTCCAGTGATGGGGAGCTCACCACCTCTAAGAATATCTCACTCTACTTCTGGATAGCTCTGATGATTAGAAAATGGTCTACTTACACTGAAGCAAAATCTAGCTCATTACAATTTCCTAATTCTGTTCTCTAGGTAGAATAATTCTTTCTTCAAAAAATTTTTAACATTCATTTTTATAAAATTTTGAGTTTCAAATTTTCTCCTTCCCCTCCTTTCCCTCTCCCTATGATGGCAAGCAATTTGATATAGGTTATATATGCACAATCATGTAAAACCTATTTCCATCGACAGAATAATTCTAAACCATTTTTCATCCTTTCATCCTTGAAGATCAGAGTTTCAATCCCATCTTTGTCACTCAGAAACTGAGTGACCTTGAGGATGTCACTTGGGGATGCTTCAGTCTCCTACCATTGACCCCATTGCCTCTGGGGCTCTGGGGTGTGGTTTCTATTGCCTAACCAATATCCAAGGGAGGTTGGTTATTCATTCAAGCAGTAAGATCAAAAAGAAAAAAAATATTTTTAACTGCCTTGGAACTTGGAAAATGCGGCTCAGCCAATGGTTAAGGACTTGTCTTGTTCTTGTAACTGCTGCATGTTGAGCTTTTCTCCCCAAGGGACATACTGCCAAGCTAAAAGAGATGGGAGCTGGGTGACCAACTAGCTTAGAGAACTAACAGGATGTCAGGGAACCTGAGTTCTAGTTTTCCTCTCTGCCGCTAACTCTTTGTGTGACCTTGGATGAGTACCTTTTTCTCCCCAAGCCTCAGTTTCTTCAGCTGTAAATGGAGGGCAAACTATAAGGTCCTGTTGAGCCCGGGCTGTTGATGTTCTCTGAGTATGGCAGTCAGGACTATGCCATCCAGTGCCCATTTCCATGCTGGCATAGTCCATATACCCTGTATACGGGGGTGTGCCAGAGCCAGCTCTAACCAGCTAGCTAATGGTTACATTTTCAGTGTGAGTACTGACATCTTGGAAATGGAAAATTGGCAAACATCGAGGCTTGATTTATTGTTTTGTTCATTGTGGAGACTTAGATTGATGGAGAAAAATGTTTATGATGCAGATTAAACTAAAAACTGTATGTGAATCCATCCTCCCCTCCTCCAAGACCCTGGTTGTTAAATATTGAGTAGCACACCCCTGCTACTCAAAGGATACCCCATTAGCCTAAAGAGCAGCAGTAAGATGGCCAAGAGTATGGGCAGCATGGTTACAGAGTGCTTCTTATCAAATGGCTCCTCCTCAGAGATTCTCAAGAGATGCAACTAATTTATCACATCCAGAGAGCTTACTGGCTAGATGAGAAGTGGGGCTGGTTACCTTGGAAACGAGGCTGGCCCGATAGGCTGCCAGGGCCTTTAAATATTCTTTCTTTGCAGCTTCAGTTTTCCTCTTATAGGCCTGAAAGAAGGAAACAAAGACTAGCGGTTAGTGAGAGGGACTGAGTAAACTCCTGACTCACCTGAGCACACATCTGGTCCAGGTTGTACCTCCTAGAGAGGCCTGTCTTACCTGTGTTAGGATATCATCAGTGAGAATTTTGGAGGACCATCTTGCCTCATCTACTTGTGAATTCCATGACAAAGAGTGCCTCAGGTCTGTCCTAGCTCAGACAATGCCCCTTCTTCCTCCAAGAAGTCTGCTTCCTTCCCTCCCTCACCCTCAAGGTCTTTTATGATGTCTCTTAACCTCCTGTTGTGGCGCAGGAAGAGGAGAGCAGAATCCCCTCTTCCCATTCAATAATCACTCTCTCCTGTCCTCTTTCCTCAGGACCTTAGCTTCAGTAGTAGAAAGAATGCTCTTTGGAGTGGGAATACCTGGGTTCAAATCCAACCTCAGGCACTTATTGTGTGCCCCTGGGCAAATCACCTGACCCCTCTGAGCCTCAGTCTTCTATCTGTAAAAGTGGTATAATAGTGATGTGCCTACCTCACAGAGCTGGAATAACAGTTGTAAAATTTTTTTTTTATTTTTCTGAACTTCATACAAATTTATTTCTTTCACAACAGCAAAGGTTCGCTAACAGACACACACACACACACACACACACACACACACACACACACACACATGCACACATCAGACTGGCAGCATCCTTCCTGAAAAGAACCTCTACCTACAGAAGTTCTACAGCTAATTACTTTGTTTTTTTTAATTTCTTTTTTTTCTTATTAAAAAATTTATTTATTTTTAGTTTTCAACATTTACTTCCACAAGATTTTGAGTTCCAAATTTTCACCCCATCTCGCCCCTCCCCCCACTCCAAGATGGCATGCATTCTGAATGCCCCTTCCCCTAGTCTGCCTTCCCTTCTATCTCTCCCCCCCTCTCTTATTTCCTTCCTCTTCTATTTTCCTGTAGGGCAGGATAGGTTTCTGTACCTCATTTCCTGTATTTCTTGTTTCCCAGTTGCATGTGAAAACATTTTTTTTTAAACATGTGTTTTTAAATCTTTGGGTTCCAAATTTTCTCCCTTCCTCCCTCCCCACCCACCCTCATTGAAAAGGCAAACAACTCAATATAGGTTATACATGTGCAGTTATGCAAAACACTTCCATAGTAGACATGCTGTGAAAAACTATTTCCCTTAATCCTATCTCGCCCCCCCCATTTATTCAGTTCTTTCTTTTGACCCTGTCCCTCCTCAGAAGTATTTGCTTCTGATTACCCCCTTTCCCAATCTGCCCTCCTCTCTATCATCCCCCTACTCTCTTGTCCCCTTCCCCCTCCTATTTTCCTGTAGGGTAAGACAGATTTCCATACCCAATTGAGTGTGTATGTTATTCCCTCCTTAAGTCAAATCCTATGAGAATAAGATTCACTCATTCCCTCTCACCTTTCCCCCGTTTCCCCTCCACTGCAAGAAACTTTTCTTTTCTGTTTTTTTTGCCAGATAATTTACTACCTCTCCCTTTCTCCTTCTCCTAGTACAATCCTCTCTCACACCTTAATCTTATTTTCCAGATATGACTCCTTCATCTTCAACTCACCCTGTGCCCTCCATCTATCTATCTATCTATCTATACATACATATAATTTTTCTCCTTCAACTACTCTAATACTGACAAAGGTCTCATGAGTTACAAATATCATCTTTCCATGCAGGAATGTAAACAGTTCAACCTTAATAAGTCTCTTATGATTTCTCTTTCCTGTTTACCTCTTCATGTTCCACTTGAGTGTTGTATTTGAAAGTCAAATTTTCTATTCAGCTCTGGTCTTTTCATCAAGAATGCTTGAAAGTCCTCTATTTCACTGAATGACCATTTTTTCCGCTGAAGGATTATACTCATTTTTGCTGGGTAGGTGATTCTTGGTTGTAATCCTATCTCCTTTGCCCTCCGGAATATTATATTCCATGCCCTGCGGTCCCTTAGTGTAGAAGCTGCTAAATCTTGTGTTATCCTGATTGTGTTTCCACAATACTTGAAATTGTTCCTTTCTGGCTGCTTGTAATATTTTCTCCTTGACCTGGAAACTCTGGAATTTGGCTACAATATTCCTAGGAGTTTTCCTTTGGGGATCTCCTTCAGGAGGAGATCGGTGGATTCTTTCAATTTCTATTTTGCCCTCTGGTTCTAAAATATCAGGGCAGTTTTCCTTGATAATTTCTTGAAAGATGATGTCTAGGCTCTTTTTTTGATCATGGATTTCAGATAGTCCAATAATTTTTAAGTTCTCTCTCCTGGATCTATTTTCCAGGTCAGTTGTTTTTCCAAAGAGATATTTCACATTGTTTTCTAATTTTTCATTCTTTTGGATTTGTTTTACAGTGTCTTGAATTCTCATAAAGTCACTAGCTTCCAATTGCTCTATTCTAATTTTTAAGGAAGTATTTTCTTCAGTAATCTTTTGGACTTCCTTTTCCATTTGACCAATTTTACTTTTTAGGGCATTCTCCTCATTGGCTTTTTGGACCTCTTTTGCCATTTGGGTTAGGCTATTTTTAAGGTGTTATTTTCTTCAGTTTTTTTTTGGGTTTCTTTTAGCAAGCTGTTGACTTGTTTTTCATGATTTTCTTGCATCACTCTCAGTTTTTCCTCTACTTCTCTTACTTGCTTCTCAAAATTCCTTTTGAGCTCTTCCAAGGCCTGGGACTGATTCATATTTTTCTTGGAGGCTTTGGATGTAGGAGCTTTGACTTTGTTGTCTTCTTCTGGCTGTATGTTTTGATTTTCTTTGTCACCAAAGTAAGATAATATAGTCTGACTCTTTTTGTGCTGCTTGCTCATGATCGTGGCCAATTACTTGAGTTTTAAATTCCTTGTTAAGGTAAGAGTCTGCTTCCATTGTGGAGAATGTACTGTCCCAAGCTTTGGGGGTTTGTACAGCTGTTTTCAGAGATACTTCTAGAAACCTGTAAATTTTCAGTTTTTCCAAGGTAGTATGATCAAGGGCGAGGTGTTTTCTCTCCACCACCACAACAAGCTCCACTACACCAGTGTTCCTCTTCGCCCCAGGACCGCCCCTCAGAACTGTGAACCAGTGACAAAGAACTTTACAATATTATCTCATTTTATCCTCTGGTAGGATAGATGCTATTATTATTCCCATTTTACAAATGAGGAAATCAAGGCAGATAGCAGGTAAATGACTTGCACAGGCTTACACAGCTATTAAGTGACTGAAGCAAGACTTGAACTCACGTCTTCCTGAGTTCAATACTCTAACAGCTGTGCCACCTAACTCTGCCATTTATCACCTGTGTAACTTTGGACTGGTCCTTTAATCTCTCTGGGTCTTAGTTTCCTTATATATACAAGGATCCTTTCCAGTTCTTAATCCATGAGCTATAATTCACATATCATATTATCAATAAATGTCTCACAGAAGGGTCACTGTCTGACTGGAACTGGAAACAACAGAACAAATATTTACTTTAGACTGCTCCTGATTTTTTAGCCCTAAGCTCAGGTAGACAGAGCCTTGGAGAAAAGGGCAGCAACTATATATTTGTTGTTATTGTTTCAGTCTTTTCAGTTGTGTCTGACTCTTTGTGACCTCATTTGGGATTATCTTGGCAAAGATACTGGAGTGGTTTGCCATGTCCTTCTCCAACTTATTTTACAGATGAGGAAACTGAGGCAAACAGGGTGAAGTGATTTGTCCAGGGTCACACAGCTAGTAAGTCTCTGAGGCCAGATTTGAACTCAGGAAGATGAGTCTTCCTGACTTCAGGTCCAGTGCTCTGTGCACTATGGCACCACCTAGCCCTCTCCAGTAGCCCAGGACCTGCCAGTGTAACCCATGAGTATGTGAATGGCTAAGAAGGCCAGTTGCCTTCACTTACCACCTGGGGGAAGGATTGAAGACAGTGAAGAAAAAGAGTGTCAGGATACCACTGGCACTGGTGATGGCCTATTCTGGCTCCATTGCTCTAGGAGGGCCAAGAGCATTGCTGAATCATTGAGAGATTGCTTTTGTTCTTTTCAAAACTTCATTTAATTTTTCAAAAATTAGCAAAAGTCTATTTTCTCTCCCTCCCACCTGCCCTCCACACCCCTACACCCTCATTGGGGAAAAAAATAAAAACAAAAACCTTGCAAAAATATGCATAAGCAAGCAATACGAATTCCCACACTGTCCACTGGGGTATATTTTGTAGAAGGCGTCTGAGACTCAGGGAAGCTCCTTCATCTCCCCTAATACCAGGCTGCCCTTCCTTCACTGCTTGTTGTATGACCTCCTGAGGCTCCATAGGGTTTCTGTGTGTGTGTGGCGGGGGGTGGTTCACTCTTTGTATTGTCTGACAGAGTGGGAAACTCTGGGGAGATTCTTTTAGTCTATCTCTGGGTTGTAAGGATGAGTGGTGGGGATTTGCTTGTGATAGTATCTGGTCCCAAGCTCTGCTGGCTAAGAGAATGAAAAGTCTTTTTTGGAGGCTTGCCATCTCCTCTCCTCATAACTAGAGAGCATTTGTAGGGAGAGAGCCAGGGCTTATCTTTCTGGCTGTTCCAAACACCGAATCACCTTCATTAAAGGAAAGGCTCAGCGCTACAAGTAGGAATGCTTATTCTTGGGGCAAATTCAGTGAAGGGAGGGCCAGGGGATAATTTGACCACATGTATAGTCACACTGGGAGATGGAGCAGTTCAGTCCATCTCCCCCTGCCAGAGAATCCAGCCTCTGTCTTCAAAAAGGGATTGTGGGAGAGGGGCACCATGGCTATTGGAGCTTGATAATGTTTTCTGGGATCAGGGGGAAGGGTAGGCCTACGTTGTGGTATAGGCTGGTGGCAGGTGAGGTGTGAGCATACTGCAAGGAGGAAGTGCAACTCCCCTCCTCTCCCATGTCACTGCCCTGGTTTGCACCACGCTGGTTATGGCTCTGGTCATTCATTACTCCAAGAAAAGGCTCTTTCCTAGCGGGCCAATATCTCCTGATATTGCAGCCTTGGTTGACTGGTATGGATTCTCTCCCTGAGAAGTCATCGATAAAGTGTTAGAGAGACCTACTCATGATAATTGCTCCTGAGAGAAGCCAAGTCTCAATGGGTTTCAGGATTCCTCCATTGCCAGGACAACAGTCTAGTGTTTTGGGAACCCAGTTCCCTTGCTCACACTACTGATGACAATTCTTAACTGGGTTATAAATCTTTGGCCCAGAAAGCAATACTTGACAAGCTTAGCTGGGAGCAGAAGAAGCCCTTGGGAAACCTCATGTGAGGAGCCAGATGGGGTCCTCAGAATTATTATTAGCCAACTGGAAAAAAATAATTATAAGCTTGAGTAGTAGAAACTTACTTTCTCTTCTTTAACCTACTTCATGAAAATAGAGTGTATGTGTATTTCCCTACCTTTCCTCTCTCTCTCCCCCTACCCCCGCCCCGCCCTTGGCTAGGGAATCTATTTACCACCTAAAGACAAACCAAGCTGGACTCCTTTCTGAGGGGGAATGGAATCTCACTGAACTCTTTCTTGCCTGAGCAAGTTTAGACAGAAAGGCCTGAAATGAAATGTGGAGAAGTGATTCCCTTTGCTCTGGGATGCAGGGATCTGACCAACCGGAGTTTTTCTTTCATAGTACAGGGAAGAGCTAGGAATGAGTTGTTGGAGAGGAGGCATGGCATAGTGGTTTGAGCCCTGGCTTTGGAGTCAGGGAGGTCTGAGTTTGAATCCTGCCTCAGACACTTGCTAGCTGTGTGACCCTGGACAAGTTGCTTAACCTCTCTTAGCCTTGGTTTCTTCACCTGTAAGATGGGGATATAATAGCACCTACATCACAAGTTAGGCTCAAATAATCCCGATTGCCTTTCAAAAAAACAAAAACAAACCAAAAAAGGAGTTTATTAGAGCACTTAACAGCCATATGACACTTAGCTCAGGCAGGCCTCCCTCTTCTCTCTTCAGAGATCCAGCTAGTCAGTAGGGCCACCTCACATATGCAATCTCTTGTCAAATCTTCTGATTATTAACCTCTGCAACATCCCTTATGTAGGTCCCTTTCTCTGCACTCTCAGAACCATAGTCCTTCTACAGGCCGTCATCTTTCTTCTTGCCTAGACTATTGCCATAGCCTTCAGGCCTCCCTGCCTCAAATTTCTCCCATCCTCCCCCTTAGCTGCCCAAATGATCTTCTTACAGTGTGGGTCCTTCCTAGCTTTCCCCTCTTTGTATAGTTATTATATTTCACATACTCTCTGACTGAGCTATCCTGGAATTTTATACATACACGCGCACACACACACACACATACACACACACACACACATACACACATGCACACACCCTCCATGCTTTTCTGAACTGAGTTCTCAAGAAAATTATGGATTCTGAGAGGCAGAGATAAAAAAGGAGTGCATCCTAGGCACCGGAGCCAGCGGGCGGGGGTAGTCTGTGCAAAGGTATGACAGATGGGGGGTTGAGGGTAAGCAGCAGCAAGAAAGCCAGTTTTGACCACTTCACACCTGTCAGATTGGCCAACATGACAAAACAGGAAAATGATAAATGTTGGAGAAGATGTGGTAAAATTGGAACATTAATGCATCGTTGGTGGAGTTGTGAAATGATCCAACCATTTTGGAGAGCAATTTGGAACTATACCTAAAGGGTTATAAAAATGTGCCTAATCTTTGACCCAGCAATAGCACTTCTAGGGCTGTATCCCAAAGAGATCATACAAATGGGAAAAGGACCCACATGTACAAAAATATTTATAGCAGTTCTTTTGGTGGTGGCCAAGAATTGGAAATTGAGAGGATGTCCATCGATTGGGGAATGGCTGAACAAGTTGTGGTGTATGAATTTAATGGAATACTATTGTACTATAAGAAATGATGAACAGGCAGACCAGAAAAATCTGGAAAGACTTGTATGGTCTGATGCTAAGTGAAGTGAGCAGAACCAAGAGAACGTTGTATACACTAACAGCCACGTTGTGCGATGACTAATATCGATAGACTTAATCCTTCTCAACAATACAAGGATCTAAGACATCTCCAAAAGCCCATGATGGAAAATGCTATCCAGATCCAAAGAAAGAACTATGGAGTTTGAATGCAGATCGAAGCATAGTATTTGCTATTTCTTTTCTTCTGTTGTGTTTTGATTCTTCTTTCTGGTGGTTCCTCCTATTGGTTTTAATTCTTACTTACAACATCACTAATGTGAAAATATGTTTAATAGGAATGTATATGTATAGCCTATATCAGATTGCATGCCATCTTGGGGAGGGAGGTGGAGAGGGAGGGGGAGAAATATTTAAAACTCAAAAGCTTATGGAAGTGATTGTTGATAAATTAAAATAAATTAATTTTTAAAAAAGGAAGAAAGCTAGTTTTGCTAGACTTACAGAACCTAAAAGAGAAATAAGCCTGGAGGGGAAAGTTGGAGCCAGACTGTAAAGGGTTTCTAAATGCAAGGCAGAGGGAGTTTCCAGTTTTATTGTATTGTACTTAGAGGTAATAGGAAGGCAACTGAGTTTTTGTGAGCTAGGTAACAACATGCTAAGACCTTTGGAAAATCACTTTTGGCTGCTGTGTGGAGGAGGAATTGGAGAGGGGGAGACTTGAGGGAGGGAGACTGATTTAGGAGAAATTGTAATAGTCTAGGAGAGAATTGATGAAGGTCTAAACTAGCATGGCAGCCGTGTGAGTAGAGAGAAGGGCATGGATGTGTGAGGTACTCTGTAAGTAAAACTGACATGACATGGGAACTGACTAGATAAGTAGGGTGAGTAAGAGGAAGGAGTCAATGATAACTAAGATCAATAACTTGGTTAATGGGCAGGATAATGGCACTCTTGACAAATAGGGACATTCAGAAGACAAGTGAGTTTTGGTGGTGGTGGTGAGATGAGTTCAATTTTGGGCAAATTGAGTTTGAGATGCCTGTAGGACATCCCAGTTTGAAATGTCTGGTAGGCAGCTGGTGATGAAGATTGGGAACCAGATGAAAATACAGATGAAAATTAAACTCATAGGAGATGGGGAGGAGGAAGAGATAGGGACAGGGAGAAACAGAGAGAGAGACAGAGAGAGACAGAGCCAGACACAGAGAAGACAGATAGGCAGGAATAGATATAGAATGAGCTGGGGACAAAAGCCTTAGTTAACTACACCCACAGTCAAGGGCCTTGAGATAGATAATGATCTAGCAAAGGAAAGAAGGAGCCCTCAGACTTGAGGAGAACCAAAAGAGAGCACTGTTATGAAAACCAAAAGAGGAGAATGTAGCAGCAAGGAGAGAGGGTAGGCCACAACCTCATATTCCAGCAAAGGGGTCAACAAGGCTAAGGAATGAGAGAATATTTGCACAAATCACTTATTTTCTCTGGGCTTCTGTTTCCTCATCTATAAAACGTGGGGGTTGGTCTAGATGACCTCTGGAACAGCACCAAAGGTGACTCTGGTACTCTCACAGTGGGGACAAGGTAGTCTCACAAGCTGGAGAGAAAGATTTTTGCTCAGGGAGATCCTGTTTTCCTTAGATCACAAAATGCTGGCAACCTCCTACTCTGCCTATACATAAGAATGGTCTTGAATTCAAGCATCCACAGTTGCATGGGACTTGGAAGCTAATAGTGAAAGCAATTTTCAGCTTATGCCAGGTAAATGCCTCTTCAGGCAAAGGAAAATGGGGGCAATCAACAGGATTGATGTGTTTAAGTCGGGTACTGTTTTTGGCAAGCCACTTGGCTATGAATTAATGAAGAGACCCCATAGAACCATGGGATTTTAGAGCTAGAAAGGATGTTAGTGCCAAAGGCTGGCTGTGGCTAAGAAGCAAAGGGTGTAAGGGAAGGCATCCTGGGCTAGGAGCTGGAATTTGCTAGTAAATGTTTAACAGCTAGTTGGGAGCTAGAGGTGGGAATGTACTCAATATAAACCTTTTAAGTTTAATCTGTATTATAAACATTCTCTCTTATTGCTTCCTTAAGTCTATTCAATCAATTAAACAATAAACCAAGCCCTGATTTGTCGTGTTTGCTGATTTCTGAGGTGTAAATGCTTTCACTGGAAGTGTAACATCCTACTTACGAGGGAGCTGATTTGGGCTGGCCCCAGCACATCCTGGGCTAGGAGTCAAGAGAATCGGGTTTAAGTCCCCTAGCTCTGCCAGCAACTCACTGCGTGACTGTGGGCCAATCACTTCCCTTTTCTGAGCCTCAGTCTTCCCATCTTGGGGTGGACTAGAAAATCTCTAAGGTTCTTTCTAGTTGAGACTCTTTTAAGATAATTCTACCTACAACTATGATAGATACTAGTAGAGGGTAGCTATGCCACATCTGAATAGAAATTACTGCACCCCAAATACACAGATGGCTGGGGAAATGTGTCCAGCTGCAGGGAAGAGTTTGCTTACTGTGGTGCATTGCTGGGGTAGGGGTAAAGGGACAGATGGAGAGAGTGAAGCCAAGGCATCAGAACCAGTGAGTGCAGGAGAGGGAAGCAGTGTGGTAGAATAGGAAGAACACTGGATTTGGCGACAGGAACCGGGTTCAAATGAAGTGTGTGCTGCTTATTATCTGTGTGACCTTAAGCAAATAGCTTAACATCTCTGGGTCTCAGTTTCCCTATCTGTAAAATGAATGAAGGGCTTAGACTAAATGGCCTCAGCTCCTTTCCAACTTGAAATCTATGATCATGGACCTAATCTATGTCTAATCTGCCTCAAGTCCCTCCCCTCTCTATTCCATACTCCAAGGCGCCTTCGCAATTTTCCTAAAACACAGGTTTGACCCCATCACCCCGAAGCTCAGTAAACTCCAATGATTATCCTATTATTTCACTCCTATTGTCTCCAGGAGTAAAAACAAACTCCTCTGGGTATTAAAGTCCTTCACAGCCTGGCTTCAGCCTTCCCATGTGCTCTTCTTCCTTCACAGACACCACACACCAGCCAAACTGGCCTTTTGGCTCTTCCTCACACAGAACATTTCATTTCCTACCTCTGTCCCTTTGTATAAGCTGTCTTCCAGAGCTTGGAATGCACGCCCTTCCTTTCTCCACCTTCTAACCCTGGCTTCCTTCTCTCCATCTCTCTCTTCAGTTTGCTTCCCTTTTTCCCTCCCTTTCTTCTCAGCAATGCATAGGAAGAAAACATGTATTTATTAAGCACCTACTGTGTGCCAGGCACCGTGCTACATGCTCATTTGATCCTCACAACAACCCTTCGAGGGAAGTGTGATTGTGATCACCATTTTATAGCCAAGGAAAATGAGGCAAACAGGTTCAATGTCTTGCCGGAGGTCACATAGCTGGAAAGTGTCTGAGGCTGGATTGGAACTCAGATCTTATTGACTCCAGACCCAGCTCTCTATCCACTGCACCACCTACCAGTAAATACAGCTTTCTTAAATAATAATAGCTAACATTTACACAAAACTTACTATGGGCCAGGTTGGTGGTTGTTCTTCATTCATGTCAAAATGACATCACTATATTGGGGACAAGGTACAGTGTGTCTGTGCCTGATCAGACCCATGTGAGCTCAGAAGTCTCCACCACAGGCTGGGCACCAATAGTCCATAAGAACACTTGGAGTGGAAATGTCTCTAAATCGGTGCATCTATGTTAAGTACTTCACAATTATTATCTCATTTGATCCTTACAACTATTCTGGGAGGTAGGTGCTCTTATTATCTCCATTATGCAGCTGAGGAAACTGAGGCAAACAGAGGTTGACTTGCCCAGGGTCACACAGATAGTAAGTGTCTGAGGCTGGATTTAAATTCACATCTTTTTGACCCCAGACCCAGCAATCTATCCACTGCAACACTTAGCTATAAACTCAACTTTCTTCAAGACCAGGGGTTCTTAACCTGGAGTCTGTGAACTTTTAAAAATATATTTTTATAGCTGTTTTTCAATATAATTAATTTCCTTTGTAATCTTATATATTTTATTTTATACATCTAAAAACATTATTCTATGGAAACATGTTTTACATGATTGCACATAACCTATATCAAACTGCTTACCATCTCAGGGAGGGGGAATGTGAGAGAGGGAGGGAGAAAATTTGGGACTCAAATTAAAAAAATGTTAAAAATTATCTTTTCATGTATTTGGGGAAAAAATTAAATACTATATTAAAAAAAACATTATTCTGAAAAGGGGGCTGGTGGCTTCACCTGCCGAAGGAGTTTATGACACAAAAAAAGATTAAGAACCTTTGGTCATCAAGGCTCAGCTCAAACATCATCTTCTGATTCCCTGAGATGTTAGGGCTCCCTCCCTGCCAAATCTCCTATCACATTTATTTTGCATATATTTATCTATATATGCACATAGTAAGTATAGCACATTTGTATCTGCAGGTACATATCCAGAACCATCTGTGGGTAGGACACTACACTGTTACTGATCTCTAGGGAAGACAAAGAAATGGGGCCTCATTGATACCTGAACAAAGTTAAAGTCAATGGAGGGGCTGCTGCAAATGGAATGGAATCATGGCTTCTCTTAGTGTCTATAAATCTTTCTTGCTTCTTGCCAAGGTCCCCTCAGATATTTTTAAAGGTCATTGTTATCCCAAGGGATAAGAATGGAACTGAATCCAAGCAGTGTGGATGCTTTGACTCTAGGGTGGATGTGTGCATGCACAGCCTGTCCAGGTAAGGTCTCCCAGGTCTAGCCATAGATCATCTTGACCCATTCCTTCCCCCACAGGGCTGGCGTCTCATTCCCTTCTTCTCCCTCTGTCATGTGGACAGGCCCCTTTGGCAACAAAAGTCAATTTCTAGTCAATAAATGCTAACCCTTTGGCTACATCATGCTGTGTGGGAGGTATTGGGACACCAAGAGTGGGGAGTACTGGCCGGAGGCCAGGTGACCTGGGTTTTAGTCTTGGCTCTGCCATTGATACATTGCGGGACTTGGACAAACTCTTTCCCCTTGCCTTGGTCTCGTTTCCCCCTCATCTCTTTTTCCTTTTTTTGAGACAATTGGGGTTGTGACTTGTCCAGGGTCACACAGTGTCTGAGGCCAGATTTGAACTCAAGTCCTCCTGACTCCAGGTCTAGTGCTCTATCCATTGTGCCACCTAGCCGCCCCACCCCTCATCTCCAAGATAAGGCAGTTACCAAGGGGGTCAATAACAGAACCAGATTTCAGTCTAACAAGGAAAACAACAAGCAAACACATATGTACAAACAAGCTATATACAGACTAAATAAGAAATAGGTAACAGAGGGAAGGCAGTAGAATTAATAGGAGTTGGGAAAGGCTTCCTGTGGAAGGTGAGATTTTAGTTGGGATTTGAAGGAAACCAGGGAATCCAGCAGGCAGAAATGGGAGAGAACATTCCAGGTATGGGGGACAGCCCAAGAAAACAGCCAGGAGTCCAGTGTCACTGGATTTGAAGAATACATGGCGGAGGGGGTAGCAGCTCCATAAACCAGATTATTCACAGAAGCACCTTTGTGGTAGCAAAAGAATGGCAAGGATGAGCACCATAGAAAAACAGATTTAGAGCTGCAATGGCCCTTTGAAGGCAATGAGATCAACTCCTCATTCTACAGAAGGGGAAGCTGAGACAGAGAAGTGACTTGCTCAAGGTCACACAGATAGTATCTGCGGTAAGATTTTTGAACCTAGGTCTTCCTGACTCCAAATCGAGCCATTACTCCAGGAGGAGAAGCATTATATGCACATAGGCACATCACAAACCTGTCCTCATCTTGCCTGGGGAAAACTTTTATGAAGAGGGAAGAAAGCAGAGCACTGACAACTATATATTCCAACTGCAATAATGTAAATGGTGATGATAGGAAAAAGCAGTCAAACTATAATGAATTATAATGAGCAGTCTTCAAGTATTGGAGAACTGATAAAGAAGCAGGTCTTTCTTTCCACAGAGAGGGGGAGCCTATGGATGTGGAATGTGGTGTACGCCATTAGATGAGGTTGAAATGACTGTGCTTAAGTGTTTTTCTTTGCTACAAGGAAGCGTTCACGGGAAGGATGTTTAAAGGGAAAAGACTACAGCGTAAAAACAAAGGAAGCAATAAAACTTATTTTAAAAAAGAAGAGAAGAGGGGTTTGGATTTGAGGATCACTAAGGTCCCTTCTGACTCTCTTCCGTAGGGCTCTGTATCTCTGACTTTCTTCTAGAGAAGGGTGGCTAGAGATGCTGGTGCTTGGACATCTCCTCACACATAAAGAGTAAGACTTCTAGGGGGAGAGGAACATCCCTGGCTAAAAGAGTTAGGACTGTCTGGGAAGGAAGAGACACATTTCTTCACACAGGGCACTGGTGTTCTACAGAAATCCAGGGGGGACAATGTGTTGATTTGTCTGCTGGCACTGTCATGAGCCCCTCTGTGGGGATGTAAATGCTTCCAGGCTGTCAGTATCCCATGGGCACATCTTCCTACGTTTGTTGGGCAGATTTAGAAGATCCAGAAAGCCAAATGTGATGGCTTATTTCCTAACAAGCTCTAACCTTTTTGTCACATCTCCAATTGCCTTCCAGACATCTTGAATTGGATGAGTAGCAGACATCTTACACACAACAGGTCCAAAACTGAACTCGTTATCTTTTCCTCTAAATTCTCTCTCTCTTTGCAAACTTCTCTATTACTGTTGAGGACTCCTCCTGGTACCCCAGGCTCACAACCTAGGTGCCATCTTTAGCTCCCCCCTATCTCTCATCCCCCACATCCAAGATGTTGCCAAGGCCTGTCGATCTTACCTTTGCAGTATCTCTTGAATCCCCTTCTCTCCTCTGAGGGTGCAGGCCCTCACCACCTCATGCCTTGATTACTCCAACAGCCTGCTGGTGGGTTTACCTGCCACATCTCTACTCCACTCCCTTCTCCATTCAGCCACTAACGTGATTTTCCTACAATGCAGTCTGACCATGTCACCACTATACTCAATAAACTTCAATGGCTTCAGGATCAAATACTTATAACCAAGCTCATGCCACTCCCCTCCCTTCCAGTTTTTTTATACCTTACACCGCCCTGCTACCCCCTCCGCCATGTATTCTTCCATCCAGTGACACTGGACTCCTGGCTGTTTTCTCGGGCTGTCCCCCATACCTGGAATGTTCTCTCTCATTTCTGCCTGCTGGATTCCCTGGTTTCCTTCAAATCCTTAAAATCTCACCTTCCACAGGAAGCCTTTCCCAACCCCTATTAATTCTACTGCCTTCCCTCTGTTATCTATTTCTTATTTAGTCTGTATATAGTTTGTTTGTACATATGTGTTTGCTTGTTGTTTTCCTTGTTAGACTGAAAGCTCCTTGAGGACAGAGACTGTCTTTTGCCTCTTTTTGTATCCCCAGCATTTGGCACAGTGCCTGGCACATAGTAGGTGCTTAATAAATACTTATCGACTAACTGCCTTAACTGAAAAGTGACCAGATGGCTTTTAATGACCCTTCCATCTCTAGATCTATGAGTCTATCTATGACATAGCCATTTGTTTGGGAATGAAGGGTCAGTGAGACCCTGGCCCTTGGGAACTTATATGATGATATCCACATCCCTTTGCCTTCTCTTCCTCATCCCTGAAGAATTCCAGAGACCTCCAGAGGTCATCACAACCTTCCCTTTGAGGCCTGGCAGATGGGAAGGAAGGTTTATCCCCTTAGTATTATGTGAGCTCCTTGAAGGAGCTGTTTTCATTTTTGTGGGGATGTTTTCATTTTTGTCTTTGTATTTTCAGCAACTGAGAAGCAGAGTGCTAAAGTAGGTCTGAGGGCTGGCCTCCAGGTCAGGGTTCAAGTCTCATATGCTGGCTGTGTCACACAAGTCTCATAAGCCACACAAGTCTCATATGCTAGCTGGGCAAGTCACGTAACCATAGAGTGTAACTTCACAAGACACAGTGTTTCAGGGAAGGTGCCAATCTTTCTTGTTGGAGGAAGTTCTTTCCTGGGAGTTCCCTGAACGAACGAAATCCATTATTCTGGTTTAAAAAGAAAATCCCCTGGCACCTAGCATAGGGCCCGGCATACAGCGGGCACTTAGTAAACACTTGTTGAATTGGATTGAATTATCTGAGTTATTTCACATAAGGGGAAGGGGACAAATTTCCTTCCCTAAATCATGAGGCAGTCAAAATAGAACTATATGTAATATACAAAATATATTCCTGAATATGCTAATGTTTGTCCAGAAGAGACAATGGAAGCTGGAAATGTGGGCGCAAGTCTTGCATGGAGTGGCTTCTGCTGCTGCTGCTGGGAAGTAGGGATGGGGGGGATGAGGGAAGCAGCTCCTAGCTGAAGCTTGGAGAAAAACTGGGCTTAGAAAGCACAGAGGCGATGGAGGAACAGGGAGCAGTGAGGAAACGGTGCTCTATAAAGGCTTCTTTCCTCTTCCTCCTCCCCCCTCCTAAGGTGTCTCTCTGCCCTTGGCTGGGTATCAGGTTAGGGAAATTAGATAATCAGAATCCTCAGAGGTCATGGAGTCAGGAGTCAGGTGCAATTTTCATTTGGAATTAGGGCCTGCCAGAAAGTGTCAGAAGAGAAGAGAGGCAGAGAGACAGAGAATGAGAGAGACAGACAGAGATAGCAAGATAGAGACAGAGGCAGAGAGATAGAGGAAGAGAGAGACAGATTGAAAGAAACAGACAAGGAGAGACAGAGAGAGCAAGATAGAAACAAAGACAGAGAGAAATAGAGACAGAGAAAGGGGGAGGCAGAAGAAGAGACAGAGAGAAAGGAGGAGACAGAGGAAGACAGAGACAGACAGAGAGACAGAGACAGAGGGAGAAGAAGGTGAAGGTGAGGGGATTCTTCCAGGTGGAGTTGGGGGTGCAGATGCTGAAAAACCTTAATTTCTATAAGTGCTTATGTGGAGCTAGAGAGATCAATGGGTCCATTCCTATGTATGACAACCTTGCTATGGAGTTTGCAGGTGGGGTTTGCAGAGCCAGAGAAAGAAGCCTATATCAGGAGCCAGGAGACTGAAATTCTGTTCCTAGCTGTGCTCCCTATTAGCTGTGGCCACAAACCATTTCCTCTCTTTGGCCCTCAGCTTCTTCATCTGTAAAATGGGAGTGAAACCTGTACTACCTAGTTCACAGGGTTGCTGTGAGGCTCGAGTTAGAAAACATAGATAAAATGCTTTCCAAACTTTAAAGAGCTGCAGCAATGTCAGTTATTAATGATGTTATATTATAATAATTATATCTTTAAAAATTGGGGTGCTAATTGTTTTGTAAACTGTAGAGTGCCAAGCAAATAGGAATGTCATTGTCATTACCCTTGGGAGTACTGTAAGAACTTAACACAGCCTAGCAGAGAAGCTTTGGTGCTACAGATGACAGCCAGTACCCGGGCCCTTTCCAAGTTTTCGTTTAAATATTGACAGAACAGTTTTCTTTCCAAATAAATTACACTTTCTCTTAGGGATTCCAATTTCCAAAGTATTAAAAGGACTTCAACACAAACAAAACATTTTCTACTTATGTCTATTCAGGTGTGTGTGAGATATACACATGCATACCCATCACAGGAGAGTATGATCATAGATTTAGAATGAGAAGAGCCCTTAGAGGTTATCTCACCCAACCCCCTTATTTTACAGATGAGGAAACTGAGGCCCAGAGAAGTTAAGTGATTTGCCCAAGGTTAGGCAGTAAGTGGAAGAGCCAAGATTTGAATTCAGGTCCTGTGACTTTAAATTCAATGCTCTTTCCACTACATTAGTGAGGTAAGTATATGCATCTGTGCATATGTGTGTGTGTATGTATAAAAAAACAACCCTTTTTTTTTGGGTGGGGAGTCCGAGTCAGAGACTATCAGTGTGGGGGAACTCTCAGCATGGAAACTCCTTCCATCATGGCGATCAGAGATTTATCCGTAACTTACAGTCTTAGAGGCTAAGGTGAAATGATTTCATGGCCTGTTCCAGATCTAAACCTATGACCCTATGTGTTCACGTGAGTGTATTTGGGCGTGCATTTGTATGTATCTGCATGTTCATGTGTGCATATCTATCTGAGTGTGCAAGGGTGTACTGCCATAAAAAGAAGTCTGCCATGCATGACTGCTGATTCTCTTTCCTTATTTGTAAGCAGTTGGTGTCATTAACTACGGCGTGGGGTGGGGGAGCTAACATGGTGAGTGATTGTGAATAAAGATAGATATCTGAGCTCTAAGAAGCATGTGTTAGAGTCATAATCCTGACACCTCCTGTCTCAGCAAAACAGCAGAGACATTATACCATAATGAAATGTTCATGTTTGATAACCAGCTAATTAGAGAAGACAATTACCCTAACCCTCGCTGACGGAGCCCAGAGAACATGCCCTGTAGTGCACCTCACAGCTGGCTCTCTTTCCCCTCCACCTCCCCAAGTTGCTGTTTTTCCTGACTTTAATAGCCTGCCTTAATTTCTTCTTCAAAGATGTGCTGCTCACTGGGTCAGCGAGGGGATAAAAGGGTGCCACCCAGAAGACATGCTCCCCTACAATCGGAATGTGAAGTACTGGAAAGGCCTTACAGATCTCTTGCCTGGCTTCCTACTTCGGGTAGAGTCCTCCCTACTGCTTCTCTGACAGGCGGTCATTCGGCTCCTGCTTTAACACTGCCAGCGTTTCCCTTATGATGAAGCGTGGACCATCTGAGTGAATCTGTGACAATTAACTGAGGGAAAAACTGGCTGAAATGGGTCTATCAGTGGAGAAAATCATACGATGTCAGAGCTGGAAAAGCCCTTGGAGATCATAAGATCAAACAGTTAGAGCTTGAAGAAACCTTACAAGCCAGAGGCAGGTCAATGGCAAGGCGTATCTAGGAGAGGTTGTGTGGTATGATGGAAAGAGCACTAGCTCTGGGGTCAGAGGTTCAAATCCTACTTCTGACACTTGGTTCTGGGTTCTTTGCCTGTCCTGGTATTTGTCCGTTCATTTTAGGTCAAGGAAGAGGGGTACCCAGGTGTCCCAATATCTGGATTTTTGCAGCCAGTTCAGCGCTGGTGCCCGGAGGAGTGAGGCATGACCTTCAGGAGGAACTGAGACATGCCTCATGTGGAAGTCATGCCAAATTTGGACATGAACTTGGTGGGATCAATGCTATATAAAAACTAAGTGAAGTTTGAGCTCACTCTCCACAGTGGCCAAGATAAGATAGGGAAAAATATGCCTGAAGTATTGGTCGGAGCGATTATTCGTACTTTTCCTCCTGGTACATCTTCGAAGTAAATATCCCTTTGTAAGAGGCAATTGATGGGGGCAGCTAGGTGGTGCAGTGAACAGAGCTCCAGCCTTGGAGTCAGGGGGACCTGAGTTCAAATCAGGCTTCAGACACTTGACATTTACTAGCTGTGTGACCCTGGGTAAGTCACTTAACCCCGATTGCCTCACCAAAAAAAAAAAAAAGGCGAAAAAAATATAACCCACGTAATTCATGTTCAGTGGTTTAATGGAACTGAGGAACTTGCCCATGAGGACTTGAGGCAGTGGTAACCCCAAACCTCTTAAGGTACCCTAGAACCCCAAGGGAGCCATGTAACCTGCCTGGCTCTGGGAGAGTGAGTCCAGAGAGAACTCACTACTTTTACAGCTTGAGGGATTTTGGCCAAGTCACTCCAGTGTCCTGGATCTCGATTTCCAGGTCTGGGAAATGAGGGGCTTGGACTAGCTGTCCTCTGAGGTCCCTTCCAGCTCGAGATCGATGACCCTACCCCATGGGAATTGGCTCCTGCTGTTGCTGCCTCTGGCTCAAGCGAGGATGGTCTAGCTTTGATTAATCAGGGTAATAGGGGTTCTGGGTCAATTTAATTTTCTGGTTAACTAAGCGCAAACCTAAATCTCCTTTTTTTATATCAATTTTGAAACAAACAAAATGTCTTCCTACGATGTCAGAGGCAACGTTTCTACTTTAGGAGTTAGGTTCTAGTAGTGGTTTAGTAGTTGGACCTAGTTAAGTAGTTTAGTGCAGTCCGGTAATCTAACTAGTTTACTCCCAGGCCAAGTCTCCCCATCTCCTTGGTGCAGGTCCTAGCAGAAGAAGCAGAGGCAGGGCTGTGTGCTGGGAAGATCCCAGGCCTTAGAATCAGAGGGCTGGGTCCCAGTCTCAGGTCAGCCTCTTATCAGCCTCGTGACCCAGGGAGAGCCACTTCCTTTCCCTCTCACCATTGTGGGCATCTCCTTGTAGGTATTTCAGTTTGCCCATGTTCTTCCACAAGTGGGTTTCTAGAAGTGCAAAATGGTGGCAATCATCTTCGCAGGGCCTATCTCACCGCCAGTTGTGAGGACAGCATTTGTCAACTGTAAAGCACTCTAGACCTGTGGGTGATGGATCATTAGGGGACATGACCAAGGTCCCTCGCCGAGGGTAAGTAACACCTGGGCCCTGCTGTTCATAGCGTCTAGGAGTCTGAGATGATCTTTCCAAACCCTTCTAACTCTTCAGTCTTACTGATGGGGTTATGTGCCCACCATCCGGTTTGAATACCCTTAAATTTTTAGATTCCCCTTATCTCCCCTCCAAAGCCTTGGCCTCACCTTTTTGATATACATCTTTCCTCCCTGACCCTGAAAAGAACCTGGCTCCTGTTTGTCTCTCTTTATTTCCCTTTGAAAGCAAAATGAAGAGGGTTTCATTCGGTTTCAGAAGCCAGACCTTTGCAGCCTCCCGTTTTGATCTTATTCAAATGCACCTTTGCCCCTAGCCCTAAAAAGAAGTTTGTATACCAGTCCCAGCTTCCTTTGAAAGCAAACTTCTACCTTCTAGTTCCCTTCATTATCTATTCTCATTGTTTATTCAAATCTCTCAGACCTTCCAAACGGAAATTCTCACCTGAACCCTTCTTTTTCCAACCACCTCCCCCCTTCAACTGGCCTTGCATTGTGGCTACACCCAATGTCCCTTCCATTGTTTTGCCTTCCTATGGCCCCTAGCCATTTCCCACCCTTAATCCTAGCTAGGCACCGAGGTCCAGGACCCAGGAGTTCTGTTCACCCCAGCTTACTAGCCACTCCCATCCAGATCTCCCTAGGCCCTTCCTCCCATCACCCCAAACTACTTGGCCACTCCTAGATCCCTCCCACAGTCTTTCTGTACTTAAGATTCACCTTTGCCCCCATTCTGAGGCTGAGCTGTTCTCACGCCTAGAGGCTGAGACCCTCATGTCTGCTGTCCTCACGGGTGTTACCTGGCCTATATGTGATTTATCTTTAATAAACTTTTTCTCTGGCTGGAAGAAGATTTGGGTTGAATTCGTTCAGGCAGACTCGGCGCCACTAGGCACCCCAGAACCTCTCTACCTCTTCGTTACCAGGTAAGTTCCAGCTAAAGTCACACCTTCTACAGGAAGCTTTTCCCAATCCCCTTTAGTACTAGTACTTTTTCTCTGCTGATCATCTCCAATTTGTACATAGCTTGTTTTTACACAGTTGTTTGCATACTGTTTCTGTCATTAGACTGTGAGCTCCTTGAGGGCAGGGATTGTTTTTCCCTTTCTTTGCATACCCTGAGCTTAGCATAGTTCCTGGCACATAGTACATAGGTGGTACATGAATGTGTGTTGACCACTCCCCCCTCCCCCCAGGTCTCTTGGTGCCTAACATATAGTAGGTGCTTAATATATGTTAACTGACTGCCTTTTGGTGCCTGGGTCATAATAGGTAATAATAAATGCTTATTGACTAACTGCCAGTCTTTTGTAGTCACAGGGTGGAACTATTGAGCATTGTATCTGTGACTTCAGAGAGCAATGTCTTTCAAAGTAGCTACCCTAGCCTATCCACCTTTCCATGAGACAAGACCTCTTTGAATAGAGAACTTCCAAGGACTAATCTGTGGGGTGCTAGAGGTACAAAATTTACTTGGTAATTGAGCTTATTATAGTATTTTTACTCCTCCTCAATAAAACAGATTTCCTGCTCCAGGGCAGGCCAAACCCAGGGAATATGGAAATGTCGCTTCAGTTGTGCATGAGCTACAGTGGGAAGAAGCCTGAAGTCAGGAGGCCAGAATTCTAGTTTGGGCTCTTGACACTTACAAGCTAGCTAGGTGTCCTAGGAGCCTCAGATTCCTCATCAGGAAAATACTCATTTTACTACTTAAAGTCACAGATTTTATGAGGTTATAATGACAATAATAAAAGATATATTTAAATAGTGCTTGAAGGTACATAAAGCACTTTATAAATGTTATCTCATTTGGTTCTCACAACAACCTGGTGAGGCAGGTGCTAATTATTCCCGTTTTTCAGATGAGAATACTGAGGTTATTGTTAAGAAAGCCCCTTATAAACCTTAAAGTACTATAGAAATACAAGCTATTATTATTACTGAATTCTCCAGTGGTCCCTGAAATAAGCCCTGCTTATTTTATGAGGACTCTGAGCAGAATGGCAAGATGGGGAGTGGGTGTGACTCCAGGGGTATGATGGCCTTGCCCAGGCAACGGGGGGGGGGGGGGGGGGGAAAAAGGGGGGGGGGCCCCCCCGGGGGCGGCGGGGGGGGGGGGGGGGGGGGGGGGGGAGACAAAACAGTGGGGTCGACCCCAGGTGTCCTTGAACAGGATCCAAGGACGGGGAGCTCTCTAATCCAGTATCCACAGCAGGAGCAAATCACCAGGCAACCCATAGGAATACAAACGGGCAGGAAATGAGGAATTTACATACAAGTGTGTCAGAGGGAGAATGAGGTTTTACTGTATAGGAGCTGGGAAGGAAAATGTGAAAAATGAGAAAAGGTCCTTCTAATCGCAGTGGGGTCCTTTCCCACATTCACCATTGGCCAAGGCTAGATGACTGAGCCCCTCAGGATTAGAGGGTGGAAGGCTCCCTCCCCAGGGACTCTGGATGGCCAGGGGCCCCTGCCTCTAACAGGCCCACTCCTTTGGGTATGGCTCCCTAGCTGAAAACCCGGGGCTGGGAAGAGTTGAGAATTCCTTTTCCACACGTTCCCAGGCAAAATGCAGAGAAGGCTCTGGAAGGGGAGGGAGCAACCTTTGTTTTCTTTCTTTTATTGCCAGGAGAAAATGGGCACATTTGCTCTAGATGCACCGGTCACCGTCCCGGGACAAACATCCCATTAGGGCTGCAGATGCAGGTTTGTCTCTGGAGGTGAAGGGGGCAGGGCAGGGGAAATGGAGGAGATTAACCATTTGCAGGCAGGAATACAACCAGTACCTGCAGACTGTATTTGGCTCTTCTCAGGGCCTCTGGAGGCGCTATATTCTGCCTGGAATGGTGTTCTCAGTTCTGCCAACTAGCTGGCTGCGGGATGGTATTAGTTCTTGCTGCCTCCGGGGATGGCAGCCAGCCACCCCCTCGAACAGGAGGCTGAGAGATGATTTGAAACAAAACAAAACAAAACTGTCAAGCATGTTAAATGTGTGGGGGCTTAATAGTTTTCTTATCCCTTTCATTCAAAAAAAATTTTTTTTAAATGAGAAATGCAAGAAAATATTAAGCTCTTAATTGCACCAGGGTCCTTCCCAACTTTTATCTCATTTCAGTCTCACAACCGAGAGAGGCATTGAGGCATGGTGGACAGAGGGCCAGCCTAGGAGCTAGCCTAGGAAGCATACTGGCTTTGTGAGCCTGGGCAGCACACTGATCCTCTCAGGGCCTCAGGCAACATTCCAAGACTGCAGACTGCAGGCAAGATGCCAAGCTGCTTTGCTGGAAGGAGTCCCCTATACCAGTGACATCACAGGTCCACTCTGTAACACTATCCTTCAGCCTCACAACAGAGGAGAAAGGATAGGGCTTCTTGTTCCGACTCCACAGATGAGGATGCTGAGCCTGAGAAAGGTGAAGTGACTTGTCTGGAGCCACATAGTGAATCTGGGGCAGAAATTAACTAGAACTTAGGTGTCCTGTCTTCTAATGTTCTTTCACTACCAACCTAGTGTTTAGGGGGTGCTGGTGGTATTAAGGGAGAGGATTTGATCTTGTATGAGATGTCCCCAAAATCTTCTTGCAGTTTTAAGCTGAGGATATCCTGTGTAACTCCTAAGCCAGCATGTTCACATGCTTCAGTCCATTAGATGAAAACCACTGGAGGGTCTGGCTCTTAAAAACCTTCATGGGGAGGTAGCTGTACTGTGGGCATGGAAGAGGAAAACCCTTTGGGAGTTCAGTCAGTCAGTCAGCAAGCATTTATTCACCACTGTTTGTGGGGCTAAGTGCTAAGTGCTAAAGTGCTAGGGATTCAAGGAAAGGCAAAACCAGCCCCTGCCCTCTAGGAGCTTACATTCTAACAGGGGAGACAACATGTAAATAACTAACTACATAGAAGATTTATACAAAGTAGATAGTCCAAGTGAGAGTTGTTAAAACAAAAACAACAAAACCTAACATTACAATTGTACTCTCTGGATAGGAACAAAACATCTTCTGGAGAATCATAGGAGCACAGATCTACTGTAGGAAGAGATCTCTGCCGCCGCCATCTTGTCCAACCTTCTTAAGTGGTGATTATGTGCCAGGCTCTCTGCTAAGCACTTAAAAATGAGGAAATGGGGGCTCAAGGAGGTGATATAACTCATGCAAGGTCACACAATTAGTTAATGTCTGGGGTGGAATTTGAACTCAGGTCTTCCTGACTCTAGAGCCAGTACTCTTTCCACTGTACCATGCTGCTCCTTAATTTTCACCCAGACCACCTCTCTTCAGTAGTCAGGACAGATAGAGATCCTCCCACAGCTGGTCCAAGGTTAGCAGGAGCTAACCTGTGTGTGGATCTGGATTTTTTTTTTTTCTAAGAGGAATAGGGTCTACAGATCTCATCTGTGAAAATGCCTCCCTTCAGTAGGCTCAGAGTTCTCATATGATATAGATAGCCACATACACTGCCCAGTGTGACTGAGCATCTGCGAATGTGACTGCCCAAGTGCCCAAAGTGGGGATTTACTTAGCTGGAACACATTTCTGGTATCTACGTCAAAGAGAAATACTGTGTTGCTCATTAAGGGGCTAGAAGTCCATGAAAGTGCCTTTACTCCGTACGCTACAAAAGGGACTTCCTGGTGACAAACAGAAACTTCAAGTATTCACATGACTGAAGTAATTTCCCACTTTTGGAATGTAAGCTTCTTGAGGGCAGGGATTATCTTTGTTTTGTCACTGGAGCCCAAATGTCCAGCTTAGTGCTTGTCTCTTAATAAATGCGTATAGATTTGAAATGGCTTTTCTCAGGATGTATTTCAAAATATAACATGAGAATTGCTCCCTTTCCCCTTTCTACCTCCTCTCCATTTGGGGAAAGAACACTGGGTGACAAGAGCAGTGAATTATAATAGAAAGTGGCCTGGGATTAGAATTTGGACAAGTCAAGGGTCTAATTCTGACAGCCATTGACTGCGTGACCCTAAGCAAATCCCTTCCTCTCTTGAGACCCAAGTTCCTCCTTTGTAGGATGAAGGGGTTGGATGAGAGTAGGGATTCTTATCCTGGGGTCATAAACTTGTTTAAAAATTTTTTTAACTTTTATGTCGTTATAATAAATTTGCTTTGTAATAATAAATATATAAATCTTAAATTTATAATAAAAAGAATATTTTATCTAATCCATTAAAAAAAACATTATTCTAAGAAGAGGTCTGGAGGCTTCACCAGACTGCCCAAGGGGTTCAGGACACAAAAAAGGTTAAGAGTCCCTGGTCAGGGGGTTTTGTAAGGTCTCTTTTAGCTCCAAGGTACACTGAGTGACAGTAAATGACAGAACCTCACTGAAGGAGCCTCACAAACAATGGTCCAGGTCTGCCGCACAAGGCTGATGGTTCCACCGTGGGGGTTAGGGGACGGTGCAGCATGAGAAATGTGCAGATGGGCACGAGGTCAGGACACAGGTAGAGAAGGCTCCTAACTGTGATGTACCAACTGATTCAATTAGAAACAGAGAAATAGGGCTATTTAAAGATTAAGTAAAAAAGTCAAAGTTAGCAAAGGTGAAAAGCAGGATGTTTAAGTGTTCTTCAATGTGCAGATGGGGATGAGGTCAGGACACAGGTAGAGAAGCCTCCTAATTGTGACGTACTAACTGAGTCAATTAGAAACAGAGAAATATGGCTATTTAAAGATTAAGCAAAAAAGAAGGAGTTAGCAAAGGTGATAGATAAGCAGAATGTTTAAGTGATCTGGGTTAATTACAACACAGTCATCAATCCCCTTAACACTGGGCAGGCAGCCTCTAGAATTCATCTTGCCAAAGCCCAAGGCTCAAGCCTGAAAATGGGACTTCTCTGGAACTAGTATCACATGGACTGTGCTCGTCCGGTTCGTGACTGACTGTCCCTGGCGAAATTCCACTGTGACGCTGCTGCAGTCATATACTAAGGGAGTCGTCTGGTGAAACAGTTCACTTTTTCATGACTGGAAACAGTTACTAGCGTGTGGCCATAATAATTCAATGGCAGCATTCAGGGCCTCTCGAGGGGTAGATTGAGCGGATCGGAAATTAAAGGTAAATAAATTCTTCCTGCCTGGTCTCAGCAAACATCAGTGGTGGGGCAGTGACAAGGACCTAGCTCCCTGACTCCTAGCTCAGTGCTCTGCCCATTTCAGGACATGCTTTTCAATTTCAAAAGTTACTTGGGGACATAACTTGTACCACCAGGGCAACTGGTGGTACAGTGTATAAAGCACTGGGCCCGGAGTCAGGAACACCTGAGTTCAAATCTGGCCTTAGACATTCACTACCAATGTGACCCTGTTCAAGTCATTTCACCCTGTTTGCCTCAGTTTCCTCATCTGTAAAATGAGCTGGAGAAGGAATGCAAACCACTCCTGCATCTTTGCCAAGAAAACCCCAAATGGGGTCATGAAGAGTCAGTGAAAAAAGACCCTAACAAATGACTAAACATGAAACATAACTTGCTGTAAGGATGAAATAGAGAGGTCAGAGAATTATGAAATGTAGGGGCCAAAAAGAAGGAAAGAAACAAGCATTATTAAGGGCTTATTATGTGCTAGGTCCTGTGCTAAGGGCTCATGCTAATATTATTTCATTTGATCCTCATAATCATGCTAAGAGGTAGGTGCTGTTATTATCCCCATTTTATAGTTGAGGAAACAGAGGCAAATAGAGGTTAAATGACTTGCCCAGCATTACCCAGCTAGTAAAAGTCTAAAGTTGGATTTGAACTCAGGTCTTTTGGACTCCAGGCCTGGTGCTCTATCCACCTACCTGTGCACCACCAAGCTGCCCTTCTCTTATCAATACCTACTAGCTAAGGAGGGAATCAGATCAGTGGCACAGCTTTTCCCTCTAAGTCACCACCAACCAAAGTACGGAGTGGGCAGTCTCTGAGGACCCTCTATTTGCCCTCATTTCTGCAGAGCTGGCTGGGATCTAAGTCAGGTAGCTGGAAGAGGCAGGAGGTCCAATTTGATGCCTCTAGATGTGGTCAGGGCTCTTCTGGAAATAGACCCTGCATCCCCTCATCTGCTCCAGGTCCTGCCTGTGTGAATGAGGGAGATGGTGCTTTCAAAGAAGCTGCCAAATCCGATCTGCCTGGAGTGGATACATATCACACATACACAATCATGTGGAGATTGAGAAGGAAGACTGCTCAGGGCTGTCTGCACAGAGTTTGAGGAGCAAACACTTTCCATGATGTCAAGACCCCAGAGGACTAACAGAGAAGTGGAGGAGGAAGCTGTACCTTAAGAGTCCTTCACAGCTTGGCTCCAGCCCACCTTTCCAGCCTTATTACACATCACCCCCTACCCGCTCTGAGCATCCTAATGGTACAGTCTAAACAGCCTTCTTGCTATTTCTCATTTCCTTCCCCAAAGCTTTGCACAGGCTGCTCCCGTGCCTGGTATGCACTCTTTCCTCACCAAGACCTTGCAGAATCCCTTGTTTCTTTGAAAACACAGCTTTCATCCCCTCGAAATACATACCATCTCCTATGTGGCCTTTCCAGATGCTGCTAGTACATGCCTCCCAATACCCTGTATTTATATACTATATTATATATCATTATAATATAATATTTTATATATATATATATATATATATATATATATATATATATATATATAT
>NW_020954563.1:11561503-11571190 GCF_900497805.2 Vombatus ursinus
TATATATATATATATATATATATATATATATATATATATATATATATTAGTCAGAAGACTCCTCTTCCTGAGCTCAAATCTGGCTTCAGATACTTACTGGCTGTGTGACCCTGGGCAAGTCACTTCACCTTATTTGCCTCAGTTTCCTAATCTGTAAAATGAGTTGGAGAAGGAAATGGTGAACTACTCCAGTATCTTTGCTAAGAAGACTCCAAAAGGGGTCATGCAGACTTAGGTACAACTGAACAGCAACAACTTTTGTATGTAATTATCTGTGAATATATTGTTTCCTCCAATAGAATGTAAGCTTCTTGAGGGCAAGAACTCTTGCCTTTGTCTCTCTAATGCCTAACACAATACCTGGCACCCAGTGAGTGTTTAATAAACACTTATTAATTGATTGATGGATTACAGCTGCCACTAGAAAGTTTTAGTGTCACATCCAGCATATTTGCAGCATGGGTGAACTTGAAGAGCGGTAGATTAAGCTTTAGCAGGGTTTGCCTCTGACTTCTATAGCTACCAAGGGCGGGGCATATCATCACTGTGGATGGTAAGGACCCCCCAGAGTGAAGGGGGCATAGAACACAACGGCACTTTCCTGGCTTAGTCCTCGACCTTGACTTACTGACTCACTGAGGACTAGCATTTTACTTTCATTAGATCTCACGGTCAAGCCAGGCTGTCTTGGACAAGGCTTACAGAAGGCAGGCAAATGAGGGGGGAGGCAGGACTGGAGAGGCAGATGCCTTTATCTTTTCTGCTGCCCCAAAAAGATAGGGGCATCCTATCCGCCATCCAAACTGGTGCAGATTTATACTATCACCTGTAATGGCTGTAGAATGGACCGTAAAAATGATATGATGCTTGGAAAAGTCACTATCTTACATGATTTTGCAGCCATCTAAATATTTATCCTTCTAGGTCTTTGGGGGTTTTAGCACTACTTTGCACTCTTATGCTAAAAGTATATCTATTAATTCTTATATTTATTCTTCCTTTTTATGCTATAAATTTAACTGATTCATTCAGATCAAGAGCAAATCAAGTATGGTGGAGGTGGGATCATGTATTTTCACCTGGAAGGGATCTCAATGGATGTAGAGTTTAACCCCTCCATTCTGAGGAAACTGAGGCTCAGACAGATTAAGTGGTTTGCCCAGTGTCACACAGCTTGTAAGTGTCAGAGGAAGGATTTGAATCCAAGTTCTTCATGTCTCCAAGGCCAGGACTTTATCCACGGCATTTCCAGGGGTTGAGTTACAACCACAAACTATTTTTTTTTTGTATTTTTTGCTAGGCAATTGGGGTTAAGTAACTTGCCCAGAGTCACAAAGCTAGTAAGTGCTATGTATCTGAGGCCGGATTTGAACTCAGGTCCTCCTGATTCCAGAGTTGGTGCTCTAGCCACTGTGCCACTTAGCTGCCCTCCACAAACTATCTTTTAAGGACGTTCTGCAGTATGCTAAGATGGTAGCAAAGACCATCAGAATCAAAGGGACATGGAATACAATGGTAGTTTCCTGGCTCATTTCCTTTCTGATGTTTCATCCTTTCTGGGTGTGTGGCTAGTGAGGCCTTTTTAGCATCTGGATATCCTCTGGGAAGGTGCCTACAAAAGTCTGACCAGCCTAATTTTGTTCTATTGTTTAGCCTTTGACCCAGTGGTAATGGAGACTTAGGAATCTTCCACAAGCCCCGGAAATGTTCCTTCTCTGAAGGCTTTGCCTTCCGTCATCTCTGACTATTTAGCTTTCAAAGGAAAAGAACTTTTCCTCAAAGACACTTCATGGCCCTAAACAGTCCCATGGGTCTGTACTTTGGCTTGTCCTGGGAAATTAGGATATTGGCTGAAAACCTGACACTGTGTGTTTGATATCTCATTGATAGAGCAGCATTCACCCCAACCTCTGGGGGAGGAAATGTGGGAAGGCTCCAGGTGTGTAGAGAAGCTGGGAGCTGGAATCACTGGGGGATGACCAGGTGAGCATGGGGGAAGACCAAGTTGGCACTCGGGGGAGGCAGATCTCCAGGCCTGCCGCCCAGGCACCTGACAGGGCTTTTCATAAGAGTTAAGTCTGGTTGCCCTGGTATCCTGCCATTCCCTCAGGGCTCTATTCCTGAAGGGGGCCCCACCTCTGCCAGCATCATTTCCATCCAAGCCACTGAACAACAGGGCTCCCTTGAACAAATGACTCACCTGCTTCTGCTCCTCTCCCAGGCTGTCCCACATGGATGCCACAATCTTGGACACATCCCCAAAGGTGGCGTTGGGGTTCTGCCCCTTGATCGCTGCTTGTGTGTCCCTGAAAAACAGGGCGTAGGCTGACACAGGCTTCTGGGGCTCATTGGGGTCCTTCTTTTTCTTTTTCTTTTGGCTCTTAGGCTTTTTGCCCAGATCGGCCGAGGGTCTCTTCTCTCCAGTGACCTGTTTGAGGAACAAGGAGACACGGGGTTGGGCACTGAAGTCAATGTGCATTTGGCTGGGGATAGCTCTGGCTCCATCTTGGGGAACCACTGACTCCATCCTCCAGAGAACCTGGAAGTTAGCTCTGGCCCTGCTACGTCAACATAGGAGCCCGCAAAATCTTCAAAGCTTGATACAACCCCTGCAGTCCAGCAGCACAAAGTAAAGCTACTCGATGCCCATAGGGACCTATTAAACAAAATCCTCTGGGACTACGACGCAATGGAAAGAACACTGGTTCGGAGGTCAGAGGATGCGGGTTCAAATTCCACCTCTGACACTTACCACCTGTGTGACCTTGGGCAAGTCACCTAACTTACCTGGGCCTTAGTTTCCTCAGCTATAAAATGAAAAGGCTGGACTAGAAGGAGTCTGAGATCCCCTCCATTTCTAGATCCGTGGTCTTACGATGCAGATGCCTCCATGGATTCCTCTGGGAGTTGACCAGTTTCTCTGAATTAATTAATCAACACCTAGCTAGGTGGCAGAGAAGATAAGAGTGCCAGCCTGCAGTCAGTTCAAATTGGCTCTCAGATACTTAATAGCTAGCCACTTAACCCTGTTTGCCTCAGTTTACTCATCTGTAAAATGAGCTGGGGAAGGAAATAGCAAACCACTCCAGGATCTTTGCCAGGAAAACCCCAAATGGGGTCAAGAGAAGTCAGGCACGACTGAAAAATGACTGAACAACAACAAAAATATATGCTAGGCACTCCTGATAGACAAAAGTGAACCAATCCTTGCTCGCCGGGAGGTTACACTGGTGGAGACCACAATGCATATATAATAAGTATATAAACTACATATAATATATATAATACATAAGTATAAAACTACATATAATAATAGATGTGATGGGTGGGGTAGGCATGAGCTACTGGAGGATAAGGAAAGGTGTCATGTAGGAGGTGGTACATGGGATGAGACCCGAAGGAAGCAAAGGACCGTAAAAGGTGGCAGGGAAAGGGAGAGTGTATTCCAGGCATGAGGCACGGCTAATGCAAAGACATGAAGATGGGAAGTGGTTGAGGAACACGGATGAGGAATGGTTAGAAGGACAATTTGCCTAGACTCTAGAGTGTGTGAAGAATGGGAATGTGTAATAAGACTGGAAAAGTAATCAGTCAGGCAGTTGACGAACACTAATTAAGCACCTACTATATGCCGGGCACTGTGCTGAGTGATGAGGAATGGCAAATTCAGTCTCTGCCCTCAAGGAGCTTACAGTCAAATGGGTAAGGAAACGACTATGTAAAACTAAACTAAATACTAAAACTAAACTAAATAAAACTAAACTAAACTAAACAGAATAAACTGGAAATAATCATCAGAGGTAAGGCTCTAGAATTGAGGGGGATCTGGGAAAGCTTCTTATAGAAGGCAGAATTTCAGCTGGTGTTTGGAAGTGGGGAAGCCTGGAGGTGAAAAGGAGGAAAAGAACTCCAGGTGTGGAGTAGAGCCAGTGAAAGAGGCTGGAGTTGGGAGATGGAGTATCCAGTGCGAGGAAGGCCAGGTCACTGGAGGCCAGTGTCACTGGATCAGAAAGTATGTGGAGGGTAGGGTGTGAGATCATTGGAAAGGTGGGAGAGGGGGGTAAATCATGAAAGGCTTTAAAAGTCAAATAAAAGATTTTATATTTGATCCTGGTGGTAATATGGAGACACTAGAGTTTCCTGGATTTTGTTGTTTAGTTGTTTCAGTTGTGTCTGACTTTTTGTGGCCCTATTTGGAGTTTTCTTGACAAAGATAGTAGAGTGGTTTGCCATTTCCTTCTTCTTTTTCATTTGTTTAGTAAGGCAATTGGGGTTAAGTGACTTGCCCAGAGTCACACAGCTAGTGAGTGTTATGTGTCTGAGGCTGGATTTGAACTCAGGTCCTGACTCCAAGGCTGGTGCTCTATCCACTGTGTCACCTAGCTGCCCTGCCATTTCCTTCTCTGGTTCATTTAATAAATGAGGAAACTGAGGCAAACAATGACTTGCCCAGTGTCTGAAGCCAGATTTGAACTCAGGTCTTCCTGACTCCAGGCTCAGAGCTCTATCTACTGCCTCACCTAGTTGCCCCTAGTTTACCGGATTTTTGTTGTTAAGTCACTTTTCCATTCTGACCAACTCTCTGAAACCCCTTTTGGGGCTTTCTTGGCAGAGATACTGTAGTGGTTTGCCATTGTGGGGAATGATACATATGTTCAAACCTGAGCTTTAGGGAAGATTAATTTGCCAGTTGAGTGGAAGATAAATCAGAGACGGGAGAGACTTAGGCAGAAGGACCAATTAGGAGACTGTTGGAATAGTCCAGGTGAGACGTAATGAGGGCTGGGTGACATCTGTGTGAATGGAAGAAGAGAGTGGATGCAAGTGATGTTGTGGAGTTAGAACAGACAAGAAATATGTGTGTATGGGGGGAGGTAAGGGAGCACGAAGAGGCAAAGCTGACTCAAAGTAGTTCACAAGTGATGAGAAGGCTTGTGGTGCCCTCATCTGAAAGGGATTTTAGTTGAGATGTCAAAACCCTGTCCTTGACTTCCTTTGGTATCCCACTCAACTTCGACCCTGAGCTGCTTTTGGGAAAAAGGTACACAAGCCCAAATCTAACTCTGGATACACTCTGAGTGTCTTGCCCGTACAGGGCAAAGAGAGGGTAAGTAACCTGCTGACTGTCCCAAAGCCCAGCCCCCTATCCACTGTGCTAGCTGTCTCTCCATGGACAAACATAACCAGTTAGCTAACACGAAGGTACAAAGAGAACAGCAATTTTGTAGCCAGCTTCTTCAATGTATGCTGAGGGCAGAGCTCTCGGGATGCATAGCATGGAGCAGGGGTAACATTGTACTAGAAGTCATGAAACCTGGGTTCTGGGCCTGGTTCTGTCATTTACAATCTGTGTGACCCGGGTAAGAATTGTACCTAAGCCCTCTCTGGGCCTTAGAGCAAAATAGGGCTGATAGGATTGTATCTGCCAGCAAACAGGGGTCAGGAGAGAGAAAAAGAGAGAGTGAGCAGAAGAGAGAGAGAGAGAGAGACAGAGAGAGAGAGAGAGACAGAGAGACAGAGAGAGAGAGAGGTGTGTGTGTGTGTGTGTGTGTGTACACACGTGCCGGCTGGTATTTTGAGTTTCCCTCCACTTCTCAGGTCTGTGGGGCCACAACACAGTCTGCTCCTAGAGGCTATATTTTAGCGGGCCAAATCAGGAGCTGTGTAAATATTTTCCGTTCATCAGTCCTTGCCTGGTCATTAAGCCCAGCATCAGGAGAGTATCATTTGTCAAATGGACAGCTGCCCATTAGTGAATGTGCAGAGAAGACAGCCAATGTATTTAATTTAAGCCTGCCAGGCTGGAGCTTGGATTAAAGTCATTGGAGGTGAAAGGGTGCCTTATTAGGGGAAGCACTGCCTAACTCAGTCTTACCCGGCCATTAGGGAGCTGGGAGCTGGGGGGAGGGGGCATCTACTTTCTGTCTTAATCTTGTTTGATTCATTTTATACCAAAAAAAAAAAAGTTCCTCCGATGGTCATTAGCATTTGTCAGGCCTGTGCTTCAAACACCAAGTCCCAGTCAACTTTTCTGATTCTTTGGCCCTGGAGCCTCTGGTTGACCTTTCCAAGCATTATTTAATGAGGCCTGTTCAGACCTGTAACCCCACATCAGTGAGGGTCCTCAGGCTTGTGGGGTGAAGCTGGCATAGGAAAGATTAGAAAAGTGTGGGATGGGCCAGGAAAGGGTTTTGGACAGAGCAATAGCTGGTTTGAAATCTGCTGTCTCCCCCTACCAAAAAAAAATTATATCCTTCCCTTCCCCTTAACAACCTAGAGAGGCCACACTTCCTGTTGTACCGTGGCCTTGGGGATACCAAAAGCGAAGGTATCATGCAGCTATATTTCACTGGGGTCCAGTGGAAACTGATTCAAGACTATGTGTTCAAAACACATATGTGTGTACATATATATGATTATATATCATGCCTTAATAGGTAATACTTATAATAATATACAATTAATATATTATATAATATAATAGATAATATATGTACAGATAATGTGCATATTGTATAATAGTATATGATATAATTACATATGTATCATATAATTATATCTGTATATTATATCATAGATAACGCACTCACATCCACAATCCACTCATATACAGGCATACACATGAGCACACACATGCATATACATGCATACCTATGGACTCACACATGTGCATATAGATGTATAAATATATATATATACATACATATATATCTGTAACCCACCTATATAATGTGACATCTGAAAATGGTGGATTTGAATCTCTCTGTGGGCTCATGAGGGTGTTTTAAAGAGGTGCTCCCTCACCTGAGGGGGCAGAGGAGTCACTTACCCCAGCTTTCATTTACACAAATAGGTGGGGCTGGAGGTTGGTGTGGAGGGGTAGAGATGCAGGTTATGGGAACAATTCCAAAACTGAGCTGTCAGGTGTCACACCAATGTATATATCAATACTGGTGGATCAAAACATATGATTTGGAAGACGCTTGTCAGTGCAGACAGCCAGACAAGGCACTAAATTCTCTCTGCATTGGGGTCGGTTGTCCTCTAAGTTCCTGTTGAGCTCTGTGCCTCTGTTTGACTTTCTTGTAATTTCAGGATTATCAAACCTATTGCTAGTATGTGATGAACATTCTCTCCCCCTTTCCCCCCCTCTTTCCCTCCCTCCGTCCCTCCCTCCATTCTTCCCTCTCTCCCTCTCCCTCCCTCCCTTCCTCCTTCACTCTCTCCCCCTCCCTCCCTTTCTCTTTCTCTCTCTCCCTCTCCCTCCCCCCCCTTCCCTGTCTCCTTCCCTTCTCTTTCTTTCTTTTTAAAAATTTCTTTTATTATTAATTTATGGAATAAAACAAGCATTTCCATAACACAGCATAACAAAAAAGATGATTGCATGTGAAACCGCAAATCTATTATGTACAACTTGCTATTCCTTTTAAATATACAACAAAGTTATCATGTAAATTTCTTTTTTCTTTTTCCTCTTTTTTCTTCCCTCCCCCTCTTTCCCTCCATTTCTCTCTTTTTCTCTATCCCCTCATCCTTCTTTCATTCTACTTTTCTCTCCCCCCACCCTTTTATTTTTCAGGCAAACAGGAAAAATCTTGGTCCTCTTTCTACTAATCAATCAATCAGATTAAATGTTTATTGTGTACTGGGCTCTGGGGATACAAGGACGTGTTCTATAAGGTGAGACAAGATATGCTCATATAAGAATACAAATATAAGGTAATTTCAAGGAGTGGAGAGCATTAGCAGGTAGGGGGAGTTTGGAAAGAGGTCTAATGTATAATAAACCTGGAAAAGGTTAAGCCCCAGGTCATCACTGTGACCCTCACCAAGTATTTTCCAATAAAGGTATTGCTCATACCTTGTAATGTGCTTCTGTTTCCTCTTCCTGTGTGGAGCTGGAGGGGGATGGTGTAGCTGATTTACTTCCTGGGGGCGATGGGGAGCCATGGCTCACCCCACTCCTGATTCCCATCTGTGAAATCAGCTGGGACTGGCTGAGGGCGCTCATGTGACTGGCCAGCATCGTGGGGCGATTGAGCAGGGACACCTGTCTGGTGGAGTCGTAGGATGATGCTTCTGCATGGACCATCTCCTGGATCTGGGTTAGGAGAACAGTGTTTTAAAATTAAAAATGTATTTTCCCATGGGTTCATAAAACATCCATCACAAGGAAGAATCAAAGAACTGGAATTCAAAACTTTTAGCTTACAGTCAGAAATTAGCCCTCCTTGTTCAAAGGGAGCCCTGTATTTATTGGGAAGAGTTGCATGGAAAACAAGTCTTTTGGCCCCCTGACAACCTTGTTGTCCTTGGACCCTTGCCAGCCAACAGGATAATAGAAGCATGGATTTCAAGCTGGGAAAGAACTCTAAGGCCCTCTAGTCCAATTCTCTCATTTTGCAGATGAGGAAAATGAGGCCAGTTCAGGTTAAGTGACTTGTCTGAAGTCACCCAGCTAGTGAATGGCAGAGTGAGGATTTGAACCCAGATCCGCTGACTCCAGATATAGCATTCTTTCCACCATATTGAGCTCCTTTATTGATTGGGGATATATCATGGTAGACTTTAAATGACAAGCTGAGGAGCTTGTATATTATCCTATATAAACAATAGAGCAATGTTGACTTTGAATTTAACAGATAAGACAAAAGGAAGATGGAGGGAGGGCCTTTAGATCTACCCTGGGGCCTCCGAGTCTGAGCTTGGGCCAGGTTCCACCTTGATACCTGTACCCCAATGCAACTTCTGGCTCCCTTCTCTCTGCCCTGAGAGGTTCCTGGTTGGAACGTGGTCACCAGCAACCTTTACATTGTCATCTTTGCAGCTCAGTAGGATGGCTGTGGGTGAGCTCCACACAACACTGCTGGCCCCCTGCCACAAGCCAGACTGAAAAGGTCAGGCAGGCCACTCAGGCTAATAATAAAGGCTTACATAGTGCTTTCTTTAGGCCCTCCTCACCCCTCTCCTGTACTACTGCAATAGTCTCCTAATTAGATTCTCTGCCTCAAGTCTCCCCCTTCTCCAATCCATCTTCCGCTCAGCTGCCAAACAGATCTTCCTTAAGCATAGATCTGACCACCATAGTCTCCTACTCAATAAACTTCAATGGATCCCTATTACTTCCAGGAACAAATAAAACTCGCTCCTCTGTTTGTCACTTAAAGCTCTTTACAGCCTTTTCCCTTCCTATCTTTCTAGCTCTTTAAAACAACCCTCACAAACTCTATGGTCAAGTCATGCTGGCCGGCTAGCATTTCCTTACACACATACTCCATCTCCCACCTCTGTGTCTTTTTGCTTACTGTCCTGCACACCTCTCCATTCTCACCTCTGACTCTTAGTCAAAGATTCAACTCAAACCCAAGGAGGCTCCACCTAATGACCTCTGATGGTCAGAAACAGAAGCACAGATTTAGAGCTGAGAAAGAACTTTGAGGCCAGTTGTCCAATTTACTCATTTTTCAGATGAGGAAAATGAGGCCCTTCTAGGTTATGTGACTAATAGCAGCTGGGAAGCTATGAGGCCCTCCCCTCCTAGAGTACTTTCTGTTGACCTTGCATATATCTTATATGCACTTAGATTTAATGCTTTCTTTTCTACTAGAATATGGGCTCCTTGAGAGCAAATACTGCTTCCTTCCCTTCCCTTCCTTTCCTCCTCCTCCTCTCCTTTATCACTTAGTA
>NW_020954563.1:11571200-11630033 GCF_900497805.2 Vombatus ursinus
TACAGATGAAGACACTGAGGTAGATAGAGGTTAAGTGGTTTGCCCAGGATCACACAGCTAGTAAGTGTCTGAGGACAGATTAGAACTCAGGTCTTCCTGATTCTAGGTCCAATGCTCTGTCACTGCACCACCTAGCTTCCTTGTGGAAGTGATTAATAATTGCTTGTTGATTGAATCAGGCTTGAGAAACATTTCTCTGGGCCAGCTCTGAGCTCTCTTAGCCCTGAAACGTCTGACAGAGGGACAAAAGGATGTAGAGGGGTGGCTGGCCATGGGTCTTCTCCCGGAAGTCAAGCCCCAAGGATATCCCCAAGTTTCTGGAGCTCCCTTGACAACTTGGTTTGGGACCGTCGTCTATCAGTTAGCCTCAGTAACCTATAGTGATGGTGACATTTGCAGCCTGCTGTGTATAGAAATGATGACTTCCTCAATCAAGGTCAAGCTCTCGGGGGTGGCTGTGTTGGGAGATGCCAAGATCTGTCCACTTCACTCTATCTATCCTTCAGGACTGTTGGAGGCCTGAAATATGTTTCTTCTTTCAGGATAAAGAGGCTTGATCCATCAAAATGAGATACATGTGAAGGATTGGGGGTGTCAACTGTTACTCTGCCATCAATTAATCAACAAGGATTCAATTCATTTACTAAGAACTTATTATGTGCAAAGCAGTGAGATACAGTGGTTGTTATTCTCCAAGGCAGAGGTTCAAGCCTTGCCCCGGCTGCTTACCAGCTGTGTGACCTTGGGCAGATCACTGAAGCTCTCAATATTCCAGTCACCTCACTAAAACTAAAACTTGCAGAATAGGTGACAGTATTCATTGGCAGAGGCAGCTTCCCTATATCAGTGAAATCACAGGTTGGGTTCAAAATGTGTGTTAGGTATTGTGTTTAGTCCTGGGGATACTGAGACAAAGTATCAAACAATATACATCTGTAAGAAGTTTATGCTTCCTAGAGAGGCAGAGGTGGTGATACAGAAGGAAAAACAGTGTCTTTAGAGTAAGAAGACCTAGCTACAAACCCTGCCTCTGACACTTCCTAGTTGTGTGACCTTGTGGCATATCATTTCATCTCTCAGGCCTCAGTTTCCTCATTTGTAAAATGAGAGAGGTTGAACTAGTTGGATGCTAAGGTCTCTTCCAAATCTGCATCTATGATCCTATGATTTGTAGAGGAACTCTCATGTGTGAGAACTCCTTCCATCAATGTAGAGATCAAACATACCAGTTAAGGGACTTGCCCAGAGTCACATAACTAGCAAATGTTAGAGGCGGGATCTAAACCTAGGTCTTCCTCATTCCAAGCCTACTACCCTATTCACTCTGTCACTCTGTCTTTAAAATTGTCTTTATAATAATTGCTATTATTATCCTCCCCCAGGTCCCTTCAATTTCTATTGTTTACCATGTTTATAGTACCATGGAAGAGGAAGCAGGGCTCTATGATTTCTCCAGGATCCCCTGAGAGTCCAGGAATGGCTACCTCTGGGCTCCTGGCTTGGGTGAAATAAAGACGATTTAGAAGAGGGGTGGGGAGCCTGTGGCCTTGAGGTCACTTGTGGCCCTCTAGGTCCTCAAGTATGGCCCTTTAACTGAATACAAACTTCACAGAACAAATCCCCTTAATAAAAGGATTTGTTATGTAAAGCTTGGACTTAGTCAAAAGGCCATACCCGAGGACCTAGAAGGCCACATGTGGCCTCAAGGCCGCAGGTTCCCCTACCCCTGATCTAGAATGAGGAGGCAGGTAGGTCTCAAACTGGGGCCAGTTTGTCCTACCGTGTGTAATGCCCCACAGATCTCTGGGTCACATTGCCTGGCACCCTGAAGGTGCCTGTGGGATGGAAGGCTGGTTTAAGGTGTTTTGAAAGTTAAGACTCTTTCCTTAGGTTGAAGCCAAGCTGGCTGACCTCATAGATACTTCCTAGCCTCAACCACAGGCTGGGGTGCAGAGGGTGAAGCAGCCTTTGGGCCCCCAGATGCCAGGTGGCTGATGGTTTAGAGAGGTCGGGGAGAGGGGGTGGGTGAAAACCAAAATATAGGTCACCAGGCCACAGGTCCTTAGCTAACTAGACAGAGCTCCATGAGGGCAGGTGGGAGGTCTTATCCATCTCTGTCTCTCCACAAGCATGCCCCCCATAACTGTTTGTTTAGATACACAGATAAATCATTTATTAAGTGTTTATTATGTGGTAGGCACTGTGCTAGGGGCTGGGGATACAAATACAAGCAACCAAAAATCCGTGCCCTCAAGAAGCTTACATTCTAATGGTAGAAGGCAGCACATACTAAACAGGGGAAAACAGGGGGATGAAGGTGAGGTAACAATGCAATGGCATGGCGTGAAGGCCTGGGTCTCTGTGAGACGAGTCCAAGGGTCACCTATCAGAGGATGCAGCATAGCCTCAGTTATCCACCACTAGCATGAAATGGGCCTGATTCAGATAAGTGAATTTTCTAGATAAATGAGGTTTACACTTTTAAGCTCCCAGACAGTTGAGTTTTTTGTTTGTTTTGTTTGTTTTTTTTTTCCCATTTCCAGCAGGAAACTTTGCTGAGATAGATTGCTCGCTTCCTTACCTTCTTACAGAGGATTTGAGCATTGTTCAAACTTTTCCCCGAGACTCAGGGTCTCATTTCTGGGTTGTAACACAAGTAAGTCTTCAGAGGTTAATATGGTTCCCACAGGCAAGGAAACTGTTAGCTCTCCATCGACTGGCCCTGATGGCTAGGTCTGGGGAGGGAATTCATAGTATCTAGATCAACCTCCTAGTTTTACAGATGAGTAAACTGAGGCAGAGGTCAAAGGACTTGCCCAGGGTTACAGAGCCAGTACGTATCTGAGGCATGATTCAAACTCAGGTCTTCCTGACTCAAAATCCAGAGCATAGCCACCATGACACTCAGATGCTTCATGAATTGTCTGAAGTTATGCAGATAGTGAATGGAAAAGACACTTAGATTAAAAATCCGGGGCTCTTTCATTTTTGCTATGGTGCTTCTCCTATCTTTTGAGCAGCCAGGTGGTACAACGGACAGAGTGCTGGGCCTGGGATCAGGAAGACCTGAGTTCAAACCTAGCCTCAGACACTTACTAGCTGTGTGACCCTGGGTAAGTCACTTAGCCTCTGTTTGCCTCAGTTTCTTCAATTGTAAAATGGGGATAATAACGGTACCTACTTCCCAGGGTTGTTGTGAAGATCAAATTAAAGTACTTAGTACTGTTTCTGGCAAGTAGAAGGTGCCATACAAATGCTTATTCCCTTTTCCCTTCCTATAAGCTTTTTACACTTTTCACATTTCCTTTCACGTTAGGCTATTACTTCCTTCCTTTTTCAGGGTGCCTGCCTCTGGCAACGTCACCTCCTTTCTCCATCAATTTGCTACTTCTAATATGCTTTGGGATGGAGAACAAAATAGCAGCAACTCACATTTTTGTGTTACTTGAAGATTTACAAAGCCCATGTCAGAATTGTCTGCAAAATAAAAGTAAGCAGGGACTGAGGCTCTCCTGATACTCAAAGGTCTTTTTTTTTTTTCTTCCTTTCTAGTTCTTAACCTTGTTCCACACAGCTTACGCTGCTGGATAAATACTGGAAGGTAAATGAAGGGTTATTGTATTTTTTAAAGACAATAGGAGATAACATACTTATAAGCTGGGAATTTTGAGGTCATCTACTATAACCCCCTCATTTCACAGTTGAGGAAATTGAGGCCAGAGAAGTTAAGTGACTTGCCCAAGATTATGTGGGGAGTAAATAGCAGAGCTGGCCCGACATTCCAGTCTTCTGACACTAAATCTAGTATTCTTAAGCTCATACTGAACTCATTCAACTACAGTATTATTTAAACTTGCTTTAATAAGTAGATAATTAAAAATTATTTATTTTTGAATTTAAATACAAAAAGACAAAAAAGAAAACATTTCCATGTATACAGCACAACATAAAAAGAGGATTCAAATAAAATCATGAATTTCCATTTCACACTGTTTACATTTTTTGAAAAACCATGTAATAAATACACATCATTTTCAAAACTACCCTGCTTTAATAAGTGGATGTTTAATTGGTGTAGTAATGGCTCATTTATTTATTCAACAAATATTTATTAAGTGGTTATAGAAATAGATGCTTCTCAAATACAAAAAACAAGTTTGTTCTCTGAAGTAGGTTAAACCAGCCTACTGCAGTCCTTATAGTTTAGCAAACTCTCTGCTCACAGGGAGTATAGGCTTACCCTTCAGCCCACACCTTGTCTAAATCATTACCACTTGTCTATGTTAATATGACTCAAATTCTTGAAGTCTTGCAGAGTGAGGGCTTGAGGGAGGGTATGTTTTGTGGAAAACTGCCTTTTCATGAGTGTATACTATGGCATTTATAAAAGTTTGAGAATTATAATTTCTGGGTAATTTAATCATTTTATTAGTAATGCCAGCATTTTAATAAAAGGATGGTTATTTGGTCATCTTTCTTAGACCAAAGACCATCATTGTGGCTGGCTCACACACATTGGAAGAGGGGTGTTACCGCGGGTGGTAATCAACTCTGATTGGTTAACAATTAATAAGGGAATGAATATTACAATGAGGGGCTGAACGTGAACTTTGATTATGTCATTTACTTCTTAAATTAGCCCCAGCCTTGGGCAATCTATTCAAAGAATTTATCTCCACCCAAACCTGAGCAGAAAACCATGGCTTCCGCACCTGGGTGGGGTCTGGATAGAAGAGAAGGTTAGCTCAACCTTCAGAGACTGAGGTTTTGAAATGAGGATAAAAGAAAAAGGGAGAAATCTGAACCTCCCCAAATCACTGGTTATTAATAATCATTTCTCTCAGTCTTATGTTGTCCATGTTGTGGGGAATCAGTCAGATGTTAGAGTCCCCATGCCATCTGTGGCCAGTCAACAGCATGATTATTTCCAGAGATTAGGACAGTGATGGGGAACCTGTGACCTCAAGGCTGTATGTGACTTCAAGTATAGTCCTTTGACTTTGTTTGGATTCAGTCAAAGGTCCCCACTTGAGGACCTACGGAGCCACATGTGGCCTGGAGGCCATAGGTTCCCCACCCCTGGATCAGGATAAGACCCATCCTCCATTTTATCAGCTGCAATCCACATATTCCTTGTCTTTCACTGAATTCAAATTCTTCCCTAGGATCCAATGAAGGAAGAGGTGAGAACAATGCCTGTTATTTGGCCCAGGAAGCAGCAGGGATGCAAACAAATAGGGGATCCAAAAGACTCTGGAAACAACCAAAGGGAGCTGGGGAACTTGAGTGGCCTCTGCCCTCCCACGGGCTGCGTCACCCCTCATGCTACTCACCCAAGTGTGAGGTCTCTCTCCTCTTTTTCAGAATGGAAAACACAATTTACTAGAAGTCTTGGCTGTGACTAAACGAAGCAGACATTGTCTGCCCCATTTTTGGCTAACCGTTAATTTTTAAAGTTACTGATGAAGGCAAAAGAGCTCCAAGATCTATCAAATGGATCATGGCCCTGAATCACTGACATGGAGTGAGATCAAACGAGTGCGTTCCTTTACGGTGTTACAGACAATAAATTGTGCATGGAGTTAAAAACAGTGGAAACCAGTGCAGGTGTGGTGCAAATATCCTGGATTATGCTGTAATCTGTTTCACCACCACTGGAGAAGACAGAAATGTTCCCTACGCTCCTCTAAGGCAGCCAGGTGGTCCAGTGGATAGCGCGCTGGACCCTGGAGTCAGGGAGACCTGAGTTCGAGTTTGACTTCAGACACTTCCTAGCTGTGTGACCCTGGGCAAGTCGACTACTTAACCCTGTTTGCCTCAGTTTCCTCATCTGTACAATGAGGTGGAGAAGGAAATGGCAAACTACTCTAATATCTTTGCCAAGAAAACCCAAATGGGGTCACAAAGAGTCGGACACAATGGGAAACAACAACAAATGCTCTTCTTTTGACTCGCATAATAACTCCAAATCCTCCAGGTCTGCTGGGAGAAAACATGAGTGGGGGCAAAGGCCAAGTGTCCCTGCAGACTCCCATATCACAAGCTTCCTATTTGGCCATCTGTGGGACTCATAGTCCCACAAAGACAGAGCTACATACATGCATCCAAAGACACACTTCTGCCCTGCAAAGATCGGGCTCTTGGGCAGATGTGGCATGGCTCAGTACCTTTAATGTTAAGACTCAATATCAAGAAAATTCTAGGTTCAATCTCACCTCTTATACTCACCCGTTGTATGACTTTGGGCAAATGACTCAACCTCTCTGGGTCTCATTTGTTTCATCTGTAAAATGGGGATGATGATAACAATGGCTAACATTTATATAGTGCTTACTATATGCTAAGAACTATACAATTATTACCTCATTCGATCCTCACAACAACCTTGGGAGGCAGGTGCTGTTATTATTCCCATTTTCTAGGTCAGGAAACTGAGGCAAAGAAAGGTTAAGTGACTTGACCAGAATCTTACAGCTAAAGTATCTGAAGCTGGATTTGAACTCAGGTCTTCTTGACTCCAGGCCTGGTGCTCTATCCACTGTTCTACGTAGCCTCTCCTACTTCACAGGGTTGTTTTGAGGACCAAATGAGGTAATATATGAAAAGGGCTTTGCAAAACTTTGAGTGTTTTATGAATTTTAGTTATTTTTGTCATTATTGACATTATTAACATTGTCTAGTCTTATCTCTCCATTCTCCCTTAGTATGACTACCCTACAGACTGCCCAAATACTGGAGGCCTGAACCTTCTGACCACAGCCCTTTGCCCTCCGCCCTCTGCCCTGTCTGGCTCCGCAGTGACTGCCTTAGCTTCACCCTATTCTGATCTTAGTGCTTTGCACAATGGGACAACAGGCCCTGGTGGGAGGGCTCTACCCCACTTGTGCCCCCTGGATAGGGCCTGCCTCCCCAGGGCTGTCAGAGGAAGAACGTGGCAGCCCTTCACTACTCCATCTGAACAAGAAGTTAAGCTCACACTGCAGAATGCTGGCTTCATGGAGGCAGAATCAGCAGGAGGGAAATCAAATACCATCTCAAAGATGATCTGCCTTTCCATTAACCCTATTAATGTGAACATGAGTTGAAGGGCCCCCTGCTTGATTTATGAACAGTCTTTACTCTTGATAAGCCTGCTATAGAGCAAGCTTCTCATTAACAGGGAATCAACAGGGTGGGCTGCTTGAGCCCCTACCAGGTAGTGACTGACTGGGGAGGCTCCCTGGGGAAGCAATCAATGGTCATCACAAAGGTGGAGGAAGGCAGCTTCCCTGATGCTAGTCTGAAACCAAGGAGAGCCCTCTTGCCACACGGCAGGGCAAGGGGCCAAGAGTCATCCCAGTGCAGGAAAAGGCCAAAGCTAGAAACCTCAACCAGATCCACCTGTACTGAGCAGCATTCAAGGTAATTCAAATCCATTACTCATTTATTTTGATGTGTTTTTTTAAAGTTTGAGTTCTAAATTCTCTCCCTTCCTTTAGCCTTTCTTCCACCTACCGAGAAGGCAAGCAATACGATACCGTTATGCAAAACATATGTCCATAAGTTAATTCAAATCAACAAACATTTATTGAGTGCCTGCTGTGTGCCGGGTACTGTACATTTTCCTTGTCATTCTGTGAACATGGTCAGTGGTTTTTATGTTGTTGTTGTTTTGATCCAGAACCAAAACTTCACATCAGAGACAACCTGGTGTGGAAAATTGGACAGATACCAGGTAACAACCCATCAGTGGAGTCCAGTCACAGAGAGCTGCCTGGGGCACTGTTAAGTTAAAAGACAAGCCTGGAGTCCCCCAGCTAGCATCAGCTAGCTCTGACTCTGAGGCCAGCCCTCTATCCACTATGCCATACTGCTGAATGTTTATTCAGAGGGACAAAGAATTTAGAGCTGGAAGTCACCTCAGAGATGACTTTGTCCAGCTTCAGTGTATAGAAGAGAAAATTGAGGTTCAGAGGGGGCCAGTGGTTTGTCTAAAATCACATGGCTAATAAGTGGCAGAGCCAGGATTCAAACTTCTGCTTGAAGTAGGAATCCCTAATATGACACTCAGAAAAGTGATCAGACCGGCCTCCCTTGACAACCCCTAAACACAGAGAACTCACTACTTCCTATACTGGAAGGGGGCTTAGATAAACAGCCAGATGGCAAGTATCTATCCACTGGACTTGGATTCAGGAAGACTACCTCAGATACTATCTGTGTGATCCTGAGCAAGCCACTTAATTGCTCTTGGCCTCAGTTTCCTCATCAATGTAATGTGGAAACCTGGGCAAAATTTGGGGATCCTATTTTCCCTCTATGATCACGAAGGCTGCTTGACTCTGAATGACATGCTCGCAAATTTAAAGCTGGGAGGGTTATAGGATCAGAAATTTAGAGTGAGAATAGATCTTAGAGGGCAGCTAATCAGACCGCTTCATTTTACAGAGGAGGAAACTGAGGCCTAGAGACATTAAATGACCTGTCCAGGTAGGAAGTATCTGAGGCTGGATTTGAACTCAAGTCTTCCTGATTCCAGGCCTGGCACTCTGTGCACTCTGGCACCACCTAGCTGCCCAGTATGACACAGTGGATGCAAGACCTGGGGTTAAGTCCCACCTCTGATACAAACTACTTGTTTAACCATGAACAAGTCACCTAGGCTCTCTAAGCTGCAGTTTTTCTCATCCATGAATACTACCTGGAGAGGGAAAGGAGTATTGGCTTTGGGGTCAATGCCTCTGCAGCTTACTGTGTGACCTTGGATAAATCACCTAACCTCTCTGGGTCTTGGTTTCTCCTTCTGTAGAATGTGGGGGTTGGATGAGAATGGTTCTCACTCTATGATCCTGTGATCTGTAGGACCTACGTTAAGGGTAAGGCTCAAATGAGACAATGTATGGAGAGAGCTTTGCAAACTTTAGAGTGTTATATAAATGTCACACTCATCATCATTGTTGTTATACTCTGAGGTGCCAAAGCTGGCCAGTGCGAGGGTGTGAGAAAGGAGTTAGGGGAGACGATATGAAGAAAGAGACCGAGTCAGGAGCCCTTCAGGCAGCTCCGAGGAGAAGAGCAGTTGCTGCTTGGTTCTATCCTTAGCCTTGATTTTCCTTTTATCTAAAAATTTAAATCAGGGCAACAATTGTCCAAGAAAGGTTACAAAAGAAGTGTGGTTTTAAGTCCTGAAATCACAAATGGCTCATCCTCATTTGGAGCCCTTCCACTCTCCTGGGTAAATAGTGTATTAAGACAATTTTTAAAAACTCTTATTATGTGGCCAGCAGACCAGAACAGCTTCATCGAGCCGTTAAATATGTAATCGTACTTTTTTTTTCTTTAAATTGCATATTATTTATGCAACAGAGCAGAACAACTCCAAAGGAGTAATTATGACTCTGGCATGCGTGCTGTGGTTAGAAAAACCCTCATGGAAACAAATGTGAGGGGAAGCCAGTCAGTTTGTCCCCTAAGCTCTGTTCAATCTCCCCTTCACAGCCCTGTCCCCCTTACCAGTCCCTGCTCTGCCTCCTCCACTACTGCTTTTGCCCTGGGGTCCTCATGGCTGGGCTTCCAGGAGCAGGCAGGGATGATGATTGCATTGTAGAATGTTGGGGTAGGAGGAGGTCGATGGACGCTAGCCATCACCTGAAGCCACCCTCCTTCCTACCACTTTCCCCCTCATCAACTCCATCAGGACCAGCTCCTGTTCTGGGCCCGAATTCTACAGCCCAGGGCCAGTGCGTGGGGAGCAGATGGTGGTATAGAAACCTGGGAAGAAGAATTTGGGGATCCTGCATCCCCACTACAATCAAGAATGTTGGGTGACTCCCTCATCCTTGGGATCACAGGTTCACAGGTATAAAGCTGTGAGCATCATAGGATCACTCCTCCGGGAAGCTTTCTCTGACCTCTCCAGTCAGTCCTTAAGAGCTCTCCCTCCTAAGCTCTCAGCACACTGACTGTCTGTGTGAGTCTGGTGATGCCTTTTTCATGGGTGTCTTATCGCCTTATCTGAACTGAGAGACTATTTTATTGAACCAGAGTATTAGAGTTGGAGGGCACCTGAGGACTTTTTAGCCCAATCCTCTTATTTCCCAGATGACCTCCAGGGTCCATTCTAGCTCTGCAAATATTCCTCTTCCGTTTTAAGCAATCTTCTCTCAATGAAAAAAAGCTGTGTAGTTGAGAGCACCTGATGAGGCTTTAAATGGAAGAGTTTTTAAAAAACAAAGGCTGTTTAAAAAAAAGTTTTTATGGATATCTTGAGTCTTTTGTTTTTCTCAGGACAGTCATAATTTAATAATTTTTTAAAAAAGTGGATGATTAAAATATTTTACACACAGCAGGCACTTACTAAATTCTTTTTGTTGTTCAGTTATTTTTTTCAGTCCTGTCCAACTCTTTGTGACCCCATTTGACGTTTTCTTGGCAGAGATACTGGAGATTTGCCATTTCCTTCTCCAGGTCATTTTACAGACGAGGAAACTGAGGCAAACAGGATTAAGTGACTTGCTCAGGGTCACATAGCTAGTAAGTATCTGAGGCTAAATTCTTATTCAGCAATAGAATCTCAGATTTGGAAGGGTCCTTTGAGGTCATCTCATTCAATTCTCAACTGAAACAAGAATCCCTTCAAACTACCAGACCTTTCACGCTGGGCAATGGATACTCCCTCCACCTCCCATTTCAACTGGGGCAACCGCGCTCTGACTGGAAGGAAGTTCCTTCTTATAGTGAGCCACTGATCTGTCTCCTTTCAATGCTGCCCCGCTGCTCCTAAATCAGGAGTTGTTGGGAACCTGCAGCCTTGAGGCCACATGTGGGATTTGGTCAAAGGGCCGCACTTGAGAACCTAGAGGGCCTCACGTGTCTTCGAGAGTGAAGGCTCCCCACCGCTGTACCTAATTCTTCTTCACTGGGGCCAAGAAGACCAAATCTAATCCCTCTTTCTCATCACATCTCTTCAAATATTTTAAGACAGTGATGGTGTCTCCCTGTTCCCCAGGCTTCTCTTGTCTAAGCTAAAATATTGTCTTTTCCTTTTATCTCTGTGATCTCAGCACCTAACACAGCGTCTGCTGCATAACAGGAGCTTCCTGCTGGTGGAGTGATAGATTTAACTGATCTTTCTAGGACAGAAGTTCTTCACCAGAGGCCCACAAACAAACTTGGGTTTTTTAAAAGATATTTTGAAAACTGGCAATATCATTGATTTTCTTTGTAATCCTATTTACTTTATTTCATGTATTTAAAAACCTCATTCTGAGAAGGGCCCGTAGGTTTTGCCAGACCGCCAAAGGAATCCATGACCCAAAATCTTTTATGAATTCTGGCCTAGGACATGATTTCAAGTCCTCCCCCCCACCATGTTCACTGTGCCCTCACTCCTCAATGGCATGACCCCAGAATTAGACAAACGACCCCTGCTGAATTCTCCACACTGGGTATAAGCTCCTTGAGGACAGGGACTACTTTATTTTTTGTGTCTGAATTTCCAGCATGGTGCTAGACATCCCCCAGCACTGTGGCCAGCACACAGCAGGCGCCTAACAGATGCTTGTTTGACCTACATTTTAGAAAGCCTAAACACCCTTACTTACAGCCTCTCTGTAGGATTCTACAAGTAAGCAGAGGTTCAGCGATACCCTGGGGGAAAAGAACTGTGATGTCATCTGATTTCTTTGATGAGGAAATTCCTTCTACCATTGCAGGTTGCCCCCCTGCTCCACAACTTGTGGTCTCAGAAAAGCTGAGAGGTTAAATGACTTGTCCAGGGTCACACAGCCAACAAAACTCAGAGGTGCGAAAGGAAGCCAGGTCATCCTTACTCCAAGGTCTGCTGCCCTCTAGCTGTCACCATAGGCTGCCTGCCTCTCCACCTGCCTTTCTCCCACTCATCCCCAATCCCTACCCCTGTTGTTGGACTACCAAACTAACCCCCAAATTCAGAATGATTTAAGCACAACTGATTTCCCATGCAAGGCACGTAAGATCCATCAGCTTCCTCCTTCTTTATGGGATATGCTGTGTCTCAGAGGAAAATTAGGGGAATGTGAGAGGGGAGTAGCTAAAGTAATTAAGTGTATGTTACTTAATCTATTTCTAGGGATTGTATGAATATTAAGGTGCTTTTCAAAAATATTTTCTTTTTTTAATGAATATGGATATCAGTCACAGCAGTACTTAGCCTGAGCCTCTGCAGGGGTAGATGAATGAGGAAGGACACGGGTTCTGAGCACCCACTCATGCTGAAACAGAATTTTTGGATCCACATTTTCTCAGTGGGAGGAAGAGGGCTTCATTAAAAACATTCTGAAAATTTAATTCGGGAATAGGAACTGCTTTTTCTCTCTTTGTGATGGCCACATGGCTGGGATTTCCCCTGAATTTCTTATTCCTGATCTCATTATCATTCTAACCCATGTCTAGAAAGGAGGAAGCTTTGTGTTTACATAGGCTAAGTTCAATCTTTGGGTCTTCTCAATAAAATCTTCCCTTTGGGTTCATGCACCCATCCAGAGCTTCCTCTGCCAATATCAGCAGTTGGCTAACATCCAAATTTCCAAAGAAAAGGTAAAGGGCCTTCAATTCCTATGCAAGCACTCAGGCTAACAATATATCTTCTATAGAACTGGTTTTATTTCACCTCACAGAAAAAGCAAGAATTTGCACCTGAGTCCATGAACAGTACAATAAGTCTCCTTTCCTCTACTGCATCCTGGGCCATGGCCAGTCTTCTTGACCTCTGTCTTCCTACTGGACTCCCATGACTCTGGAGGAGACAGCAAGGCTGATGCCTTTCCCTAGCTTCACTTCACAAAAATCCAACTCACATGCAAGTCAAGACATCATGCTTGTGATGTCATTGGTTCTCTTGGAGAACAGAAGACAAACAGCAACAATACGTGTGAGTGCACATTAAATAGCTGCTTAGTTTTCCCTGCCGTGGGTAAATCGTGGCATGGGGGCACCACTAGAGGGCAGTAGTAGTAGCCTTCTAAAGCAGAATTCAGAGTTAAAAGGGACTTTGTATCATGTAGTTCAAGCTCCTCATTTACAGATAGTATCCTGGGCCATCTCCAGTTGTCCTGATCTATATCTGGCCACTGGATCCAGATGGCTCTAGAGGAGAAAATGAGGCTGGTGACCTTGCACAGCCCTGCCTCACTTAAATCTAATTCACTTGCATGACATGGCATCACCTCTCTGATGTCATGGTCCTCTTTGAGAAAGAAGGCCAAACAGCATTTAGCAGCATTTATACTGCCTTTAAGGACTTGTATTACCTTCTGTGCCTTCTTAACCCCTCCAAGAGGAAAGCACTAAGTGTTGCTGTACAATCTACTATTCTCTGGTGAGCCCTATCATCTCAGTGATCTTCAGACTTATAGTACTACCTTGGTTTAGCCCATGTTGGAAGAAGGGCAGCTAGGTGGTGAAGTCAGGAAGTCAAGAAAACTTATCTTCCTGAGTTCAAGTATCTGAAGAGCTGTCATGAGGAAGAGGGATTAGATTTGGTTTTCTTGGCCCCATTGAAGACCTAGGAGAACTGAAGCAAGAGATAAAAGATGAAATAAATACAGTCAGGAGTCAAACCTGGGTCTTTTGACTTTAAATCTTGTAATTTTGTGGGGTCCTTTCCACTCCTTTTCCAGTTTGCAATTATCACAAGAGGAGGTGCTAGCTTCTTTCTAAGCTGGTGGTCCCAGAGGGAGAAAAAGGCTTATATAATGACTGATACTATGTACAATGTTTTCCTGGCTCTGCTCATCTCATTTTGCATCAGTTCATGCAAGTCTTTCCAAGTTTTTCTGAAATTTGCCTGTTCATCATTTCCTGTTGCACAACAGTATTCCATTATATTCATATGCCGCAGTTTATTAAGCCATTCCCCAAATGACAAACATCCCCTCAATTGCCAATATTTTGTCACTACAAAAAGGGCTACTATAAATATTTTTTTCACATATAGATCCTTTTCCCTTTTTTATACTTATGCAATGACTACACATATATAACCTATGTCAAATTGCTTACCTTCTAAATGGAGAGGGGAGGGAGAGAATTTGGAACTCAAAATTAAAAAAAAAAGAATGTTGACATTATTTTTACATATAATCAGGGGGGAATAAAATATTAAATTTTAAAAAATTTTTGAAAGAAAGAAAAAAAGACTCATGTAAGGTCTTGGAGTAGAGAAACTGGGATTAGAAGGCAAGGTTCCTGATTTCCAGGCCAATCCTCTGTCCTTTAAACTATCCTGAGAAAGGAACAGATGGCCAGACCTACTCACAATCTACAGCTGAAAGAGATGCCTGTTTCTCTGGTCTTGTTAAGGGAAAGCCATCACCAACATTAGTATGTGGTAAGGAAAATGATCCTCTGTATAGCTTCCCTGCCACCTCCCACCCTGACATCCTAGCAGCGACATCCCTGACTAGTCTTATGTGAGCTTGCTAAATAAAATACCCTGAAAATCATTTCCGTTCAGAAGAAAACCAAACCATCCAGCAAACGAGAGGAGTAAGAAGAAGCTGGTGAAGAAATCTCTGGCTGTGACCCGCCCCCTTGGCCGTCACTATCCCTAATAAAGTTTCATGGCTGGTGAGAAACGCTCTAGCGGTCTGACAGATTCCTCGCGGAGTTGGAGATGTCTTGTTCAGAGTAATAGCTATCTCACACAGGTGCCCAGCTGCTATTGTAAAATCAGTAAGCATTTAATTGAAACAAACGACTATAATAATAGTACATTATCCCTGCAGGCTCATAGCCATAACAGTTTTAATTATTGAGTTAAGAGTCAAGCTAATTTATCCTTTAAAGTAACAGCCACATCTTTGGTTACACTGATCATCCCATTATGAATATGAGGGCAGCAGCAGGGAAGGATTGGAAAGGAGGGCAATTTATAGCTGTATTTATCTTAGGAGAGAAGCTTCCTATGAGAGTTTGAGTCATGGCACCAAGTTCTACCAATGTGGTTATGGGAGCTTTTGGAAAGCAAGAGACAGCAAGAAAGGAAGTTTACGTAGGTGGGTGTCTCTGTGTACAGTCCTAGGGACTTTGGAGGACCTCTAGCCCAACCCTTCATTTGACAGATGAGGAAACTGAGGCCTAGACAGATGAAATACTTTTCAGGTGCTCTATAGCCAAGTAGAGACTTAAACCCAGACCCTTTGATTCCAAATCCCCTCCTGTTTCCACACCACCATCTTGTACCTGCTCATTTAACCATTCTCCTTGTCCCCCTTTCATGTCCATGTAAGAATCTAGGCTTCCTAATCCCAGAAGCTCGTGGTCTCAGTCCTAGGCTCAGAAACAGTGGGTCTCTGTGGTACATGGGATGTTGGAGAGGATATAGATGGCCACGATGGGTTGCTTGGGTGCTTGTGCTTGTACTTGGACCCCAATTTCTCCCTAGTCTCAGAAACACTGTCTCTGACAACCATTCCTCAGCCCAAGGACACTGTGCCTAGCAGTTATTCGTGCGTGGGCTCCAGCACGACCCTTATCTCTCTCCCTGGTGCAGCTACACAGAGCTGGGTGAGAGAGCGCTGGGTTGCTCAGGCCCCAGCCCTCAGATCATGTCTCTGGAAGCCTCCCAATTCCTTAGTAAGCTCATTGCCAGTGTGTCACCAGAAAGTCTTACAAAATGTCCCAAAATATAGATCAGTGTGTATTTTAATGTTGTGAGAGAAAGTGGGCACCCCAATCTCTTTTCACTCCCCATGCTCACTGCCCCCCAGATTCTTAGCTAATGGCCACCTCCCTCCCCATTCCTGAAGATGTTTCAAGGATTAGGAAGGGGGAAGAGAGGAGCCTCCAAAGTCTGGTTTTTGCAGTCCAGTGGTTATTCCCAAATGGGTTATTTCTGCTTGGAGACATTCTACCAACAAAAGCATAATTAGTCTTAGTAGCCTGGAAAGCCTGTTCTGAAACTATTTCTTAGTTCAGAAAAAGAAGGAAAGAAGGACTGAGATGGCTTGAAAAAGTCCAAAGGGATAAGGGGACTGGTGCAAGGTGGGAGAAGGCCCCTGGGAAGATCTGGAAGGGAGATCTGAAGGTGGATGGGAAAAAGTACAATTCATTCATTTGTTTGACAAATATTTATTGAGGCTTTGTATACAGTAGATGTTCAATAAATGGCTAGAACTTGGAAGAGAAAGAGAAGTAGGTTGAAGAAATGGGGGCAAAAATAACAGTAAGCAGTGTTAATGATATAATTTCAGTCATTGTTAGTAATAGTAATAGTAAAATGAGATAATATCTGTAAAGTGCTTTACAAGCCTGAAAGTACTATAGAAATGCTTGCTATTTATTATTAATTTTCTTTTATGAAGAATTTAAATGGTTATTAATATAATTCCTATATTTTATATTCACCTATTACTCACATATAATTACATATTTATATATCATGTATAATTAATATATCAAATTTTGATTTTATTGGTATAGGGACTTCCTAGATGAAGAAACTGCCAATGCAAGTTGGCACCTTCTCTACGATTTACAGTCTTAGAGAACTGCCCAGAGCACTGAGAAGTTAAGTGATTTTCCCAGGGTCACACAAGTATTTGGTAGTCGTGGGGTTTGAACCCAGGTATTCCTGGTTCCAGAACCAGCCCTCTCTATATACTACCTTACACGAATGGGTCCATCAAAGTGGGTGGCCTCAAATCAGGTGACTCTATCTAAGAACAGCTCTCCTTTCAATGAGGTGCCACTTCTGTAAATGAGGAGGGTATAAATCTACTCCCCCTCCCACCCCTGACCCATCCTGCCTTTTCTTCCCTCTGTCTCTTTGCTGATGCTATTCCAAAACCTAGAATGGACTTGCCCCAAGTCTTCAGCAGATGAAATGCTCTCTCCTTCTTGCAGGCCCAGCTCAGCTGTTATCTCTTCCAGGTACTCTCTCTAGGGTTCTTTCTGGCTCTGATATTTAATGAATATGTGTGTATATATGCATATTGGTATATATCCCTGTGTTGTGAGCACTGAACTAGAATCATTTAGTTTAATGCTCACAACACAGGCTTCTCCAAACATGGAGAGACTCTCTTTCTTTCTCTCTCTCCTTCCTTCTCTTCCTCTCCTTCCTTCCTTTATTCTCTCTCCTTTCTTCTTTCTCTCCCCTCTCTTCTCTTCTTTTCTCTTCTCGTGTCCCTTCCTCCTCTCTCTCCCTCCCTCTCTCTCTCTTCCCACTCCCCCCACCCCCAGTTAAACCCTATCTATTATCAGCCTACACCCACCCCCACCTCTACCCCCACCCCTAGACTGGGAGCTCCCTGAGGTCAAGAAAGGTGTGTTCTTCACTAATGCATTGTTGGTGGAGTTGTGAAATGATCCAACCATTTTGGAGAGCAATTTGGAACTATGCCCAAAGGGCTATCAAAATGTGCATACCCTTTGACCCAGCAATAGCACTTCTAGGGCTGTATCCCAAAGAGATCATACAAATGGGAGAAGGACCCCCATGTACAACAATATTTATGGCAGCTCTTTTAGTGGTGGCAAAGAATTGGAAATTGAGGGGATGCCCATCAATTGGGGAATGGCTGAACAAGTTGTGGTATATGAATGTAATGGAATACTATTGTGCTATAAGAAATGAGGAGCAGGCAGACTTCAGAAAAACCTGGAAAGACTTGTATGGACTGATGCTGAGTGAAGTGAGCAGAACCAGGAGAACGTTGCACACAGAAAGAGCAACATTATATGATGACCAACTGTGATAGACTTAGCTCTTCTCAGAAATGCAAGGATCTAAGACATCACCAAAAGTCTCATGATGGAAAATGCTATCCATATCCAAAGAAAGAACTATGGAGTTTGAATGCAGATCGAAGCATACTATTTGTTATTTTTTTTACTCCTGTTGGGTTTTGTTTCCTCTTTCTGGTGGTTCCTCCTATTGGTTTTAATTCTTACAACATGACTAATGTGAAAATATGTTTAATGGGAATGTATATGTATAGCCTATATCAGATTGCAAGCCGTCTTGGGGAGGGAGGGGGTAGGGAGGGGGAGAAAAATGTAAAACTCAAAAGCTTATGGAAGTGATTGTCGATAAATTAAAATAAATTAATAAAAAAAGAAAGGTGTGTTCTTTTAGCAAAACTTTGTCTCTCCCTTAATCCCTCACCACCAACCACCACCTTCCCCCCAGCCCTGAGCACTGGGCCCTGCATCTAGCAGGCACTTAATAAATATTTGCTTAATTGGATCAAAAGAGACAACTTGTTGTAGCAGAAAGAACATTGGCCTTAGGGTCTGGATTCCCAAGGTCTAGTCATACCTAACTCTGATTTTATACCTGGGCTAACCATTGGCAAGCCACTTAATCTCTGGGAGCTTCACTCTCCTCATTTGTAAAATATAGCTAATAATCCTTGTACTACCCACCCAGGGAAGTACTCCAAGAAGCCTAAGTAGTCTTGGGCTATTATGGGCATGTGCTCTGCATCCTAATTCTGTGATGTATTAGGTTTCTTCATTTCAATTAAGTTAAAACCTATTTAAAAGCCTGGTTCCCCATCCCACCCCCCAACACACACACAGGAAGAGCTCCTGAGCACCTCTTTCCTCCTCCCCTTCAGCCCCATTACATATGATTAGAAAGGCAAAGAGGAACACACAGACAGACACACACACACTCACAGACTCTAATTTTCTCTCATACAGAGAGAAAACAGCATCAGCCTCAAAGGGAAAATATTTACAAACATCCCCGCTTTCCCCCAATCACCTGGGAGGCATCGTCCACTGATTTTACTGTTAATAGGATTAGGGCTGGCTTCAGGGAAGTGATAATCCCACTGTGCCAGCACTAAAATTTCCTCTTAAATATTAAGTACCTACTATGTTCTGAGCTCCCACTGGGCCCTAGGGGAGATAAAGACTAAATGAGAACTACCCTGCCCTCCTGGAGCTCAGTCTAGTGGGGGAGAGGGGCACAAATACAGATAGCTACAATGCAAAATAATACATAAGAAGTACAAAGTGCCATTCAAGGTCCAAAGTGGGCCAGGTAATTAACAGCTGGAGCAAATCAGGGAGGGCCAATAAGGGATGGCATTCTAAGTACTGGGCACAGTGTGAGCAAAAGCAGGAAGAGAGGAAATTGTAGTTCCGTATAGGAGATGGTGTATCTTCCAGTTTATCTGGAGCTATAAAGGGGAATCACATGATATAGAAGAGATAATGTAATATAATGGATACAGAGCCAGTTTCAGAGTCAGGAAGATGTGAGTTAAAATCCTACCTTCACCACAGACTGGTTATATGACTTACTTCCCTATGCCAATGAAATTATATTTGGTTCCCTGTCCCCCCACCCCTACCATGAAGTAAAGCTGGAAATGGTTATGAAAAAGAAGGGCCTTGATATCAGATTGAAGATATGAATTTAGATCTTCCTAACTCCAGGCCCAGCACTTTGTCCACCTTGCCACCTAGCTGCCCTTCCTACCTGAGGCTTAATCTTCCGAGTTGCTCATACCCTCCTCTGGGGAAAGTATAAATATTTAGTATTTACTGATCTCTGTTCATGTTGGTTCCCTTCTTCAAAACTCGCCCCAATACAATGTTAGCTTCTTGGAGGAAGGGACTGTTTCATTTTTTCCATCTTTATGTCCCCAGTGCCTAGCACAATGCCTGGCACACAGCAAGAACTTAATAAATGCTTGTTGAATGAATGAGTAGAGTAAATATCACTCTCCCTGTTTTAGAGATGAGGAAACTGAGGCTCTGGGAAATTCGTGATTTATCTACGATTATAGGTTAAAGCATCTGAAGTGGGATTTGCATCCAGGTCTTTTGCCTCCAATTTTTTTTTATTTTTTCATTAAGGATTGTGGAGACCTGATCATGTTTGTAAGATGAGGAAAAGAAACTAGCAGCGAAGGAGAGATCAAGAATGCTCTAGAGAAAAGGTCAGCTATTGGGATGATTGAGTCTTAGAGACAGAGAAAGATGGAATAAAAGGTGCAGGTATATGGTTGAATTTTATCAAGGGATTATAGGGAAGAAGGAACGGGGATAAACTCTAATGGGATTTGAAGACTGGTAAAGAGAACCAGTGAGAACTGACATGGGCTAGTTTTTTGCTTTTTTAGAAGCATAAAGGGTAGGGTAGGACTAGGGGGCTGGAGGAGAGGAAAATGTGTCTGGAATAACCATTAACGATCGGATTTCAGACATCGGGACTTGAAGAATAGACTTACGTGGGACATAATGATTTTCTTTAATGATAAATAATACTAAATAGCATTTTAAGATTTACAAAGCATTGTACGTGGATCTGAAGGGATGTCATGTGGAAGGGGGATGATGAGACTAGATCTGCGTAGGTGGGAGGCCAGAAGTAGGAGGGGGAAGGTAGAGTCAGCCTCCAGCTCACCAGTGAGAACAATCAGGCAGGGGTACTTAGAAGATTCATGCTCTGGGTCACAAGTCGCACTACAGACCTCTGAGACTGGTGCGAACCCCAGTCTCTCCCTGCCAGGGCTGTGGGTCTCGGGACCCCTCCCCCAGGATGCTGTTGGGTTCTTTCTGTCCCGCAGCCGGGACCTCCCCAGGTTGATTGGCAGGTGTAATTTGCATTAAAGTGTGCCTTGGCTGAAAGTGAAACAAGGCAGGCCCCAGTTTTGTTCTCGGGAAGCACTTTCGGTGTTAATTCCGATTTAAAAAAAAAAAGTTTTGGCCATATGCAAGTTATAAACGAGTGGAACAACGGAAACTTCCTGCCTATCAATGAGGTTTTATTTTCCTCTAACATCAATACCCTTTTTTCCCCTGAATACACTGCAATGGAAATCAGGTTTGCAGAATCAGGTTCTGGGGACGCAGAAGGGAATCGACCCCAAGCTTGTCATTTTCCTCTGAGTCCACAACAATCACGCCCCTTGGCATCACTGACCCTTATCATGCTTTTTAATGACAGACCCTCAGCTCTATTCTCAGGAAAATTGCCCATTTCCCATTGCCAGCTAATTTCAGACCCACTGAGTACAAAGAGTGGTTGCCTTGCTTTCTGACATGTTGCCTGTGGACTGTACCTGTTTATTAATATCCTAGGAAGATATATACAAAGGGATATTAGACATAATTGAGTCCATTGTTACAGAAAGGAAAACTGGGGCCCAGAGAAAGGAAGTCACTTACACAAAGTTGCATAGCTGGTTAGTAGTAAAGTTGTATTAAAACAGGTATTCTTGTTCCTGGTTCAATTTTTTTTACAATCTATAAATAAATGTTTTCTTTGTGAGTTGTAAGGGCATTTGATTAGGGGGTATTTTGTATATTCATGATTTAACATAAACACACACCAACCACTGACTTGGGAGGTAGTGAGCTCCAGAGATAGAACTCAGGCTACGCAAAGTAGACATCGACCTATAGTATAATATAGAAGATGATATGATGATTCTTTTTTTTTTTTTTGGTGAGGCAACTGGGGTTAAGTGACTTGCCTGGAGTCACACAGCTATTGAGAGGTATGTGTCTGAGGCTGGATTTGAACTCAGGTCCTCCTGACTCCAGGGCCGGTGCTCTATCCACTGCATCACTTAACTGCCCCTATGATGCGGCATTCTTAAAAAAATTTTAATGCATATAATCTGAATACTCAAAATGTCCCCTCTCCATGGCTTTCTACCTCTTCTTGGAGGTATATAATAATGTGGCAAATGTTGTCAGATACTGCTAATGTGTCGATTTGTTTTGCTTGGATATATTTCCTTGTTACAAAGGAAACACATATGTGGTGAGCATCATTTGGAACTGACAGTTAAATTAAAAAAAAACTTGCATCAGTGAAACATTTATTCCTATAATTGTTAATGCCTCCCCAAAATTATTTCATATTTGTTTTTATATCTTACATTTATTTATCTGTGAATGGGTTATACCCTCTAAGTAGACTGTAAGCTCCTTGAGGGCAAGAGCTGTCTTGCTTTTGTATTTACCTGGGCTCAAATATTTAGAGCTGGAAGGGAACTTGGAGGTCATTTGGTCCAAGCCCTTCATTTTACAGATTAGGAAGCAGCCCCACAGAGGTGAAGAGGCTTACTTAAATTCACACGGGTAGTATGTGGCAGAGCTGGGATTTAAATCCAAGTCTTCTGACTCCAAATTGTGCTCTTTCCACTACATCACACTGCCTAGTATGCAGTAGGTATTTAGTTTGTTAATTGATTAAATTTTTTAAAAAGACAAGTCACGTATGTTACAGTGAAGCCTCAAAGTCCCCTTGGTGGCAGCTAGATGGTGCAATGGATAGAGACCTGGGCCTAGAGTCAGGAAGACCTGAGTTCAAATCTAGTCTCAGATACTTATTAGCTGTGTGATCCTGGGCAAGTCACTTAACATCTGTTTGCCTCAGTTTTTCCATCTGTAAAGTGGGGATAATAATAGTACCTACCTCCCAGGGCTGTGGTGAAGTTCAAATGAGATAATGTTTGTAAAGTGCTTAGCACAGTGCCTGGCACCCACTAGGTGTTATATAAATGCTTATTCCCTTTCCCCTCTTCCATGGTGGACAGTAGACACAGGAGGCATAAATTTTATACCTTAACTAGAATGCACAAACACCTTGCCCTGACTATGGGGAATTCTCTATCTTGGGAAGTGCCTAAGTAAAGGCTGGTGACCTCCTGGTCAAGGACACTAGAGAGGACTCCCACTGGGTGGGAGACTGAGCTAGCTGAGCTTTCTGACCAAAGTTTCTTGATCCGACATTACACTGTGGTCTATGAGAGCACCCAGATCCATGGCAGTGTTTCCAGGGAAATTGTGGAGACAAAGATACGCTGACCATTCATTGCCCTTAGTCATGAATTTTCTTAATTCCTGTTTGGGCTGAGGTCTGGGCATGGGGATGATCTCCATCCCAGAATCCTGAAGAGTGCTTTCCACTCCTAGGGGACCTTCCTGAATGAGGGCTCACCTTTAGGTGAGAGAGACACAGCACACAGAATGTCACGGCTGGAAGGGTCCTTGGAGAGCACCCTAGTCCAACTTACTAATTTTCCAAATGAGGAAACTTAGGCTCCATATGAGGGAAGGGACTTGTCTAACACAGCTTCTTGGGCAGCTAGGTGGTGCAGTGGATAGAGCACCGGCCCTGGATTCAGGAGGACCTGAGTTCAAATCCGGCCTCAGACACATAACACTTACTAGCTGTGTGACCCTGGGCAAGTCACTTAACCCCATTGCCTGTCCAAAAAAAAACCAAAACAAAAAACCAATCAAACCAACAAACCAACACAGCTTCTTGTTAGTGGCAAAGTAAGGACTCAAAACTAAATCCTCTGGATCCTCACTGAGAACTCAACATTAGCCATAGAACCTCTCTACTAATTTTACCCAGCAGTCCCAGGGCTATCTGGAGACTTTTAAATTCTATGCAGTGGGGCCAAAGCACCCAAAGGGCCTTGGGAATAATAACCACACTTTCCTGTTGGGCTGCTGGTTCAGAGGACCATGGATGGAGGGGGAAGGGAAGAGGCAAGTTGATGTAGGAGTCCTCTTTTGGTGGCTCTGGCCAGTTTGTTGCATTCTTGCCCTACTTTTGATGTCCCCAAGTTTCCTGTCAGAGATCTGGAGGGAATCTGGAAGTTTGGAGGAGTGCTGGATGTTAAGCCTTGGAATATTTCTGAGATGTGCTGAGAGGGGTTACCGGCACATTTGAACAGAGGTCAGTTGACAAGCAATAGCAGACTCTCTAGAGAATTATCCTTCTTGCCTATGGAGATTCTGGGGCGGGGGGACTCTGAACTGATGACCATTGTCTAATCAGGCACCCGGGATCAGCAGAAGGTGGGAGCAATGAGGCAGATAAATAAGGGCTCTTAGTGATCACTGCTTCTCTTTCTACGTGCTCACAAACCAACCCTTTAATAGTACATTCTAGATTTTGTTCAGTTCGCTAGCCTACTGCTTTCAACTCAACTGTCTTTTTTTTTGAGGAAACAGTCTTATTGGGTAGGGGAAGAGAGATACATTACAGAAAGCACCCATATAGCTGACAGTGACCCTGCTAGTGGTAGCCATCTTTGTCCAGTTTCAGAGAGTCAGGATGGGAAATATGATTAGTCACCCTGCTGCATCAGCAGTCACTGGGAGATTCAGACATCCTTCTCCAAACCATCACACATTCTATCACTAACAATATAGACCTTTTAGCATGTACTTAAGAGGGTGATTGGCTTCTAAGGGTGATATTCTGAACAGGATCAAGGTTGGGAGAAAAGCTATGCCCCTATTCCCTCCCCCCTCCCCCAACCTCCCTAGGGTCTGAGTTGCTAGGACAATAAAGGATAAAGCTGGGAGACAGGAGAGGAGATGGCAAACCCCCTAGTTACCAAAGTTTAAACTATTTAGACCGGCCTTTCGAGTCTTCCATAATTTAGAACCACTTTACCTTTCCAACTGTATTCCTTATGACTCCATTCCATGAACGCCATGCTTGAACCAAACTAGACTGTTAAATGTGCCCTCATGTAATCCTACTTTCAAGTCTTTGCTCATGCTGTTTCTTCCAAATGGACTGCACTCTCTGTCATTTTGGCCAGTTGAAATTCTAATTATTTTTTTAAGGCCCAGCTCAAATACCACCTCTTGCAATAGCCTACTGGTTAGAATCCCTGCCTTAAGTCTCTCCCTACTCCAACGTATCCTCCACTCAGCTGTCAAATTGAGCTTCCTCCAGCGTGGGTCTTTCTTCTTCTTTTTCTTTTGCTTTTATATATTACTACTTCATTTAAATTTTTTTTAATTACACATAAAAACAATTTTTAACATTCATCTTTTTTTGAATTTTTAGTTCCAAATTCTCTTCCTCCCATTCCTCTTCCTTAAGAAGGCAAGCAATTTGATAGAGGTTATACATGTGCAATCATGCAAAACATACTTCCACATCAGCCATGTTGCAAAAGAAAACAGACAAAAAATAAGAAAAATAAAGTAAAAAAAGTATGCTTCAATCCGAAATCAGACTTCATCAGTTCTTTCTCTGGATATGGATAGCATTTTCCATCATGAGTCCTTTGGAATTGCCTTGGATCACTGTATTGCTGAGAAGAGCTAAATCATTCCTAGTTGATCATCATACAGTATTGCTATTAGTGCATACAATGCAGTTCTGACTTTTCATTAAACTCCAGTGGCTCCCTATTTCCTCCAGAATCAAATATAAAATCCTGTTTGGCTGTTAAAGTCCTTCATGATCTGGCTCCTTCCTGCCTCTCCAGCCTTCTGAGGCCTTATTCCCCTCCCTCCATGTACTTTACAATCCAGTGACACTGGCCACCTGGCTGTTCAGAGACACAAAACTCCATTTTCAACTCAGCATTTTCACTGTCTGTCCCCCCCTGCCCTTGCCCCCAAAAGGAACTCTCCCCTTCCTCATCCCCACCTCTGGCTTCCCCAGCTTCCTTCCAGTCTCAAAGTCCTTCCTTCCTTTTTTTTTTTTTTTTAATTTTCTTTTTGGCTAGGCAAAGGGGTTGAGTGACTTGCCCAGGGTCACACAGCTAAAAAGTATTATGTGTCTGAGGCTGGATTTGAACTTAGGTCCTACTGAATCCAGGGCCGGTGCTCTGTCCACCAAAGTCTTTCCTTCTGCAGGAAGCTTTTCCCAGTCCTGCTTAATCTTGGTGACTCCCTCTCTGAGATCATCTCCAATTTACCCTGTCTCTATCTGGTTTGTCCATAGCTGTGTACCCATTGTCTCCTTCATTAAACTATGAACTCCTTGAGAGCGTGGGCTGTTGTTTGTCTTTCTTGTATCCCTAGTACACAGTTCGGTGCCTGGCATATGGTAGGTGCTTAATAAATACTAGCTGATTTGACCAACTTGACTCAACTCTTCTATGAAGCTTTTTCTGACCCCCCACCTCCAGCCCCCTTCAGTAATGACTTTTTTACCTCAGGCTTTATATAATTTTGACCATGCTACTTTAATGCACTTATCATATACTTGTAATGTGTGAGCCCACATGAGGGAGCTAAGTGGCAAAGCGGATAGAAGCTGAGCCTGGAATCAGGAAGACTCCTTTTCCCGAGTTCAAACCTGGCCTCAGATGTTTCTAGCTGTGTGACCCCATGTACACTTAACTTTGTTTGCCTCAGTTTCCTCATCTGTAAAATGATCTGAAAAAGGAAAGGGTAAATGACTCTATTATCTTTGCCAAGAAAACAGCAAATGGGGTCATGAAGAGTTGGAAACTGAAAAATGACTCAACGACAAGTGGGTCCATATGCCTTTTGTTGTGTATTATAGTCACCTATGTTTGGCTAAAAGGTGGAGACTATGTCTTATTTGAGTACATTGCTCCAGAGGGAATGAATGAATGAATAGACTCCACCTGAGGGATAGCCCATGGAAAGCAGGGAGAGAAAATTGGGCCTGCTGAGGAAAAATGGTTACTTGCTTTCTACTTGGCAACGAATGTGTTGCATTCAGAATTAACATGTGAGATAATTAAAACCATCTTTCCAATGAATTTATTATAGGATATTCAAAGCTAATTATAAATTCTCTGTTGCTAATCCCTTGCAGTTTGCTAATGCAGTGTTGAAATCTCTTTGGCCACACTTGTTTAAATTATTCATTAGACACAGCAACAGTTGTGAACTGTAATTTAAATTGACATCTCATGAATATTCAATTAGCACAATAAACATTGGAATGTTTTACTCCAAACTACTCAATATTTTGTCTTCTCTCCCACGTTTACACATTTGTATTAACTCTTGAGAAAGGTGTGGCCTGTTTATGTCACTGATTACCCTGAGAACACCAAGTCCACTATGCCATTACCTTCAGCCATATTCTTAATTAGACAAACCTTCAGAAGGCTTCCTTAATATGGGGAGACATCAGTGCTAGGTCTGGTTCTACCTGCTTGGCTGGAGAGGTCATTCTGAGCAATCCCAGAGGGGCCTCCTCCTTCCAGTGTCTGAGTCTCAAAATAGCCTGGAGATCCGGCCACTAGCATTTATTTGAACAATTTGCTGAGGAGACCTGAAGGACACTGTAGTTCCAGGCTCCAGTGGAGAAGCCATGTCCATGATGGGCATCACTTGCTTCCAGATCATCCAATGACAGTGGGAGTTTCTCAGACTCAACCTCGGAGCTTATTCGTTGGCTCAGTCATTAGTAGAGTCAATGGAACATCTTGGCCTCTTCCTCTCTATGAATATAACACCACTGGATTATAGCATTAGTATCCTATTGTCCTGTTGCAGGGATAACCTTTGAGGTTTCAGACAGACACCTGTTTGTCCACAAGGGCCCTGAAGCCAGTTCTGCCAAACAAACCTTGTTAGGCAATTTTCATCAATTCAGTCCAATGGTAGATCCATTCTCAACATTACCCATCATGATGAACCAAGAATCCTGGGTTTCATAGGGTATCATAGGGCTATGGATTTAGACTGGGGAGAGGAGAACGTTGGAGGTAAGCTAATCCAACCTCCTCATTTTGTGGAGACTAATTCATTGAGTGACCCTGGGGGGGAGTCCTTTACTCTTTCAGGGCATCACCAAGGTCACACAGCCGGCATTCAAAGATGCTTTGAATCCAAATCCAGAGGTCATTATGTGGTACAACGTTACAGAGGAAGAAGAGGATACTTTCCGCACAGGAAAGGCCTATGTCTTTTATGGATAAGATCACAGATCTAGAGCTGTCAGGTACCTAAGAGGCAAAAAAGTACAATTTATCCATTTTACTGTTGAGGAAACTGAGACCCAGGGAGATTAATGGCTTGACCAAGGTCACACAGGTTGTTAGAGGCAGAGACAGGATTTGAACTCAGATCCTCTGATTCCAGCCAGTATGAAATTAAAATAAGCACATATTTATGGTGTTTGTCAGAGTCAACCACAATATGGGGCAGCAGGGAGAACACTGGATTAGGAGTTGGGAGAACTGGGTTCTAATAATCCCAATTATGCCGTCTTTTAACCTTGTTGAGCCTGAGTTTTCTCATCTATAAAATAAGTTTATATTAGCTACTCCCTTCCAGTTTTAAATTCTATGGCTAGGACTAACCCACTGGGTGGCCTTGGGTAAGCTCCCCAAGGCCTCGGTTTCCTCAGCTCTAAAATGAGAAAGGCAAGCCTGACCATGTTACTCTCCCTTGCTCAAGAAGTTTCAGTAGCTCCCTCTTACCTCAAGGATAAGGTAGAAATTTCTCTGTCTTCCATCTAAAACCCTTCACAAACTGGCTTCTACTCATATTTCTAGACTGATCACATATCCTTATAATGAATGCCATATCCCATACAGTCTGGCTCTCTCACATTCCATTTCCCACTATTACAACTTTGCAAAGTCATGGCATGCCCTGAGCCTAGAGGGCTCTTCCTACTCTCCTCTGCTCCACTGAAGCCCTAGCTCTTTCAAAGCACAGTTTATGGCCACCTCCTCCAGGAGGTCTTCCCTGATCCCCCCAGGGCGGGGGTGGGGGGGTGGGAAGGACTTGAATTTATTCTGCCTATACCAATGAAATCACAGGTCCAATCTTTATCTACTTTGGACATATGCTTATCTATGTACATATTACTTCCCCTTAGTAGAATACAAATCCTTTGACAGGGACTACTTTGTTTTGTCTTTGTATCCTCAGGACTGAATACAATGTCTGGCACATGGTACTTATTTGTAGGTTTACTGAATTGAACTGAAGGAAGAGGTTTGTATTTTATGGTCCATTTCAGTTGTTAAAGTCCAGAATCACATGCTTTCCTAAGCAGATTTTAATGGTTGGGGGTGGGGAAGAGAGCCCTAGGACCCAAGTAGGGAGAGGGGCCTTACTGGGGAAGGTGTGGGCACCAGATAAAGGCCCCCCCCCCCCCAGTTTGCTCAAGGCTGTGGCACCAAGTGTAAACATATCCATGTATGCTGAATTATTGAGGCAGGCTCTGGGTGTGAATCCCTGACCACTTTGAGTAAAACCTTGATGAACTAGAATCCACTCAACAGTTCCTAAATATGGAATGAATTAAAAATGGAATTCTTTTGAGGGAGAGGGATAGCTTCTCTTTGATGAGAAAAAATCAAATGGTAGTTATAGTATGACCTTGGGCAAGTCACTTCAATTCTCTGGGCCTCCATTTCTTCATCTGAATGAGGATTCTGGACTTGACTTCTAAGGTCTCTTCCAGCTCTAAATCTATGACCCTATGACAAGGAAATAAGCTGAGAGCAGGGATATTGGGTGATGGTTACTCCTCTATTCAGTAAACCTATTATGTCCAGGAAGAAATATGAAGTCCTCGGCCTGACATTTAAAGCCCTTCCTACCTTTACTATGCTTCTTACACTTTATTTCACCATCCATGAAGTCTATGACCTGCTGCTCCCCACACATGATACTCTATCTCTCCCGATGCCATGACTTCGCACTGTCTCCAGTGTTTGGAAGGCTCCCCTCTGCCTCCTAGCTTCCCTGGATTCCTTCCAGACTCAGTTCAAACCCCATGTCTTGCAGGAAGCCTTTCTTGATCTCAGGTGATAATGCGTTCCCCTCTCAGACCACCTTTCATCTCCTCTGCCAGTACTTTCTAGGCTCCTGTTTATTTACAAGTTGTCTCTCCAATGGACCGTGAGCTCCTTGAGGGCAGGGCTGGTTTTCCTTTCCTTTGAATCCCTAGCACTTAGTACAGCACCTGGCACACAGTGAACACTTAATCAACATTTCTTGACAGACTGATGATGTTGCGGGTTGGTAGAGAAACAACGTTTACTGAATACTCCAGGCTCTGCATACATTCCGCCCAATTTCTTCACCATCTTTAGCCTTGGCAGTAACCCCTGAGGTTCAGAATCATGACGAGGCCCTGTAGGGTCTTCCATCAGTAAAGAATCACACTCCTGGACACCTGACTGAACTAAGACAAGAAGGGTGAGATCCTATGTTCTGGAGAGATTTTCAGCAAGGGCTGGAATAGAGACTGTAATCCTTTGCCATTCGTTTGGCCTATTATAGCAGCTTCCTATCCAGGCTCCCTTGCTCTTCCTCATCAATCCATTTTATACATACTGCCCGATAAGTCTTCCTTATGCACAGGTCTAAGCTTGCTATTCCACACCCCCCCCAAAAACCTTCAATGACTCCCTGTTACTGACAGGATTAATTGGAGTTCCTTAGAATGGCAATTAAGACTTTTCACAATCTTGGTCCAATCCACTCATATCTTTGCAATCCTATAGTTTCCTCAGGGTAGCTGGGTGGTTCAGTCAGGAAGACAGAAGCACAGCACCCTCATCAGGTACTTCTGGGGTAGGTTCAATGTTCCTGCAAAAGCTGTTCCCTCGTCACTCAGACAGAATGTTTTGAGACACCCAGACATTTCCACGGCATGAGAGGGCTGTTAGCAATGGGATGATCCACAGCTGGGAGACAAATGCAATCACCAGATAGATCATGGCTCGGCTGCTTGGTGAATTCAGATGTCATCGCTTGCTCTTGGCAGCTCAGGCTCACATGTTCCCGGCGACAACCTTCTCCCTGGACTGAGCCGTGTTGGGCCGGGAGCCCGTCGGCCTAATCCCTGCTGACACTGAACTCGGAAACAGGCTTCCAGAAGTGTCCGCCATTAAGATCCCTCTGGCTGGCAGTGAGGGCCTGGTACTGCCGGAGGCTCAGCCCTCCAAGGCCTGGACCACAAAGCAGACCCCCTAGCAGTCCTGGTAATAGTTGTTTTCTTAATGGGCACTTCCCTGGGAGAGGTCCTTTAGCCAAGAAACAGAAATGAACTCTCTGTCCTGGCTGCCAATACAACCGGTTTGGCCGTTGGATATCCTGATGACCTAACAAAGACTTTTACTGGCTGTTATTCCCCTCCTCCGCCCTTTACCTGGAGCCTGTTTTGCTATTTGTCTCTAAAAATGGTTCACATTTAAATAAAAAAAGGCCTAATTCCCAGCATACACCTACTTCACAGAACAGTCAGCATAACCCCTACTGTAGGATGCATACAAAGCTCCTGGAATTTCCCATTGTGCTAGAGGCTTTCTGCCTTACTGTGTATTTTTTTGCAGCAATTTTACTCGGCAGATTGTGCACGGAGGGTAATTTATATATGAGGCTGGCACAAAGGATGTTAGAAGAAAGCAATTTATTGTAGTTTCATTGAAAACTAAACTAGAGCTGTCTGAGGATTAGCGTTTCTATCTGCAGGGGCAGACCTTCTTTGGGATGAAAGGGGCTACTGCTGAACACTATGGGCCATTTCAGTTTGGGAATATGGACTGGGGAGGAAAGGAGATGCTGCACCACAGTATTTAGACCTGAAAGGAATTTAAGAGATGACCTAGTCCAATCTCTTCATTTCGCACAGTTAGTGGGTGCAACACAGATGAAGATGAAGCAAAGGAGAATGAGAAGGAATGGTCAGACAGAAGAGAACTAAAAGAACAGTATTATGAAAACTCAGAAAGGAAGGTATCCATCCCAGAGGAGAAGGTGAGGTCAGAAAGGAGGGTACTGAGAAAAGGCCATCCCACTGGACAATTAAGAGAGCATTAGCAACTTTGGAAAAAGAGTTTCAGTTGAATGATGAGGTCAGTCAGAAGTCAGACTGTAGGAAATGGAAACCCCAAGTAAAGATGACCTTTTCTAGATGTTTAGCAGAGAACGGAAGGATAGATTTAAGATGATAGTCAGTGGGGATAGTAGGATCAAGTGATGATTTTTTTAAAAATGGTGGAGACAGGAGTATTTTCATAGGTACCAGGGAGGGCACCAGTAGATAGAGAAAGACTAAAGTTTAGAGAGAGTGAGGATAAAGGTGGGGACAGTTTGCTGGAGAAGATGGGATGGGGTAAAGAATGTGCAGCTTTAACCTTAGGAAGGAGAAGGGCTTTTTTTCCCCCCCATCAGAGCCTGGAATGAAAAGATAGAAGTAGGATAAAGTATCCCCAGGGAGGCAGAGAGGGGTGTGTCAGTAGATAGCAGTCCCCAGGATCTGGACTGGGCGATAAATCTGGAGAGTGTGACCCTCAAAGGGAAAGCTGCTGCATGATGCTAGTGGAAGGAGAGTCTGGAAGTGGCAGTGGGGAGCAAGGAGTATTCTGATTTTCCATCCCACCAAATCAATAGCAATGCTTCTTGAATTAAAGTATCATCTGTAATAATGTTCAGCTGTGGCCTAATCTCAGCGCAATTTCCTTCAGGCTCCAGAACAGCTGGGCCATCTCAGCCTTTAAGTATTCCCCTCCCTCTTCTTCACCTCCAGCAATCCCTTGTATTATTTCTTGTGACCAAGACAGTCCAGGTGGGTCCCTGGGGACAATTACATGGCTGCCAATGTTTCTGAATGAAGACTATCTGGAGGGTCCATTCCATGCTCCCATGCCCACTCCTACTGGTGGTAATGATTATCTTGTATAAGAGGAAGAAATAGGCTCTTGGCCCATCTCAGGCCCGAACCTTTATTTCAGGCATCAAGGGGCTGAGTCACCCTTTCTTAATCTCTCACAGGTAGGGGTTGCCCGGCAGCAACAGAAAAGGGCAAATGGAGAGAACTGGGGAGCCCATCCAGCCAACTGGATGAAAGATTTTCTCTGTCTCTGTCTGCGTCTGTCTGTCTGTGTCTGTCTGTCTGTCTGTCTGTCTGTCTCTCTCGCCTCTACTGTATGGAAGGGCGATCTACACCAGCCAAATGAACCAGAGAATTTGCTTCCCTCTGTATTATGACTGATCCTTGGGTAAAATGAGCAGGTATGTTCCAACTGCCCCCGCCCTTTCCCTCTTTGAGCAGAGTCTATGAATCCTCATTGTGCTATTCTTTTAATATTAGGGCAGCCAGATTTGCTCTGACAGGAACTGGTTTGAAAATGAACCCAAACAAAATATACATCTTGGAAATATTATCCTGTGCTAAAGTAAGCAAAACTCTTGTCCTTTCTTCAATACCTCATCTCACACCCACAGTGCTCAGACACTAGAGTTAACCTTCAGCAAATCAGCTGTACGTGGTCTCTGCCATAATGTAAGTGAGCATCAGATCATTTCAGCAGGGGGGGAAGATTGGAATAGTAGATAGAACACTGGGAAGAACAGTTGGTCAGAACTAAGTCCAAATTATGCATCAGGTCACCACAGATTACAACAACTAGCTGTGTCAACCCTGGGCAAGTCACTTAACCTTTGCCTCAGTTTCCTCATATGTAAAATGGGGCTAATAGCACCTACATTGCAGGGTTGTTTTGAGGATCCAATGAGACCACACTTACACACACACACACACACACACACACACACACTCAGTGCTTGGCAAGCTTTAAGGTGACATATAAATGATGGCTACTAATACTGCTACCATAACATGTACTTCCTACTAATACACAGGTGAACATATTTCTGCAGAGTTGGTATAGTGAATAAAGAGCTGGAGACAGGAAGACTGGATCCAAACTCTGACTCTGATACTTGTTAGCTGTGTAACCTCAGGATAGGAAAGTCACTTAGGCTGAGGCTCTTGGAGCCTCAGTTTTCCTTATCTATAAAATGGGAGAGAGAATACCTTCAGTACCTACCTCAATGAGCTTAAAGTGATCAGCAACCATAATTTAAAAGTGCTATGCAAATGTCAGTCATTATTCATTGCAAAGGAAAACTGCAGGAAATCAAAGCAGGAGCTAGCAGTGCAGAGATCTGGGTTCTGCTCCTGGCTCTTCCACTAACTCACTGGGGGCCTTGAATAAGTCCCTTTATCCCAGTAGACTTTAGTTCTCTGTCAAAGGAGTCAAAAAGCAGCTCAGTGGAGCAGTGGATAGAGAGCCTCCAGCTAGTAAGCTGTATGACCCTGGGAAAGTCATTTATCCTTGTTTCCTCAGTTTCCTCATCCGTAAAATGAGTTGGAGAAGGAAATGGCAAACCACTTCAGTATTTTTGCCAAGAGGGGCAGCTAGATGGATGGAGCACCTGCCGTGGAGACAGGAGGACCTGAGTTCAAATCTGACCTCAGGCACTTCACACTCACTAGCTGTGTGACTCAAGGCCAGTCACTTAACCCCAATTGCCTCCAGTCTATCCCAAAGAAAGTATCTTTGCCAAGAAAACCCCAATGAGGTCACTGAGAATCTGAAACAACTCAACAACAAAGGATTCTATGGTCTTTGAGGTCTCTTCCAGCTCTGACTTTCTACATGATTACATTATGGTTGTTACTACTAATTCATGTCAATTAAAGCCTGCAAGTATTTATGTGTAAACAGCTGTCACATCCAACCTTCGGTCTAGGCCTATGAAAGATACAAAATATCCAATTCCTGCCCTCATGGAGCTACAATCCTCTTGGAAAGGCCCACCTCACCATATGTCAAAAAATTTATAGAACCTCTTTTTGTAGTAGCAAAGAACTGGAAGCTGAAATGGTGCCGGGCAATTAGGGAATGGCTAAACAAATTATGGTATATGCATGCAACGGAATATTATTGCACTCTGAGGAAGGATGAAAGGGATGGTTTTGGAGAAACCCGGGGAGCCTTGTACGAACTGATGCAGAGTGAAGTGAATAGAACCAAGAGAACAATTTGTATGATAATGACAGCATTATAAAGACAAACAACTTTGAAAGACTTCCTAACTGATCAGTGCAATGATCAACTGTGATTCCAGAAGACTGATGATGATCTCCACTACGCACCTCCTAACAGAGAAGTGACAGATTCAAGATGCAAAGTGAGGTATACATTTTTGGACATAGATAATGTGGGTATTTGTTTTGCTTGACTATGCATATTGTCTGAAGTCGGATTTGAACTCAGGTCCTCCCGATTCCAGAGCCGGTGCTCTATCCACTGTGCCACCTAGCTGCCCCCATGAAGGGACATACAGTTATCCCTTCCACACTCTGGGGGTTGGGGTGAGGTGCCATCCTCCCATCTGGTAAATCCATGTAAAATTTTTTGACCCTTTCTTTATACCAGAGAAGAAGTTCGATTTTTTTTCTTTTTTTAGGGTATTTATAGTACTTTATTGTAAAATTTGGGTTAAGTATTTGGTCATAGGCTCTGTGTCGTCTGCTAGCCTTTGAGTGTTATCTATGTCTTCCGCAAAACTCCCCAAACTCCCATTTAATTTCTTATGCTAATCTGTGATATATCAAAACCATGATGGGGAAAGTTGTGATGTTGAAGGGATAACTCTATTTGTTATAAAGGGTTTTGTTTATATTTGTTTTCATCTAAATGGGGAAGAGAGTGAGAGGGAAAGAAGACAAATACTTGTTAACTGAAAGATAAAAGGAATGGGGAAAAAAGTATGTTGGTCCTCACAGGAATGGATGCCAGAAATTGGTATTGGTGAGAATTATCAGGGAAATGGGCATGAAGGAGCTGGACTTCAGATGGGCCTTGAAGGTCTCAAATATATCTAACACATTTCTTCTGAACAGCTACATGAGTATCAGGGGCTTACATTTAAATTTGGAGCCCTCATCTAAAATTGGGCAAATGTTGGCAAGTTAGATCAGAGGGAAGAACGTCAGATCTGAAGTCAGAGGTCTTGGCTGTGAATCTTGGGTCTACTCCTGGGAATTGAAAGGAAAGTGACTGAGAGACTGGTTTCTGCTCCCAGTGCCTAACCCTGAGAATAAAATGCTTAGTGTCAAGTTTGGAAGCCCTGGGGGGAGCAGTGGTTTGACTGTTAACCAGGAGGCATTGCCCACAGGGGCTGCTTTGGCAGTACTGCACTATCAGCACGATCACTGGGTCTTCTCGGACACTGAAGTATCTGGGTAAGAAGGAACAATTCATCCTTCTACCTGGATTTATATGATGCCAACGAGACAGAATACTGCAGTGGGGAGTATGCTGGATTTGAACCCTGGCTTCCTTTGACACTACTTAGTGACCGTGGGTAAGTCATTTCATCTCTTTGGGCCTCAGTTTCCTTATCTGTAAAATGAGGTGTGTTGAAATGGATGACCCCTGAGGTCCATTCCAGGTCTCAGTCTATGATCCTGTGATCAGAGTCTAAATCTGTCATTCCCTTTCCCCCCAGATATTCTTGGAAAGTAGAATCGAGGAATTCTGAGCTCCTATAGTGGCTGTTGTTATATCTAGGTTAGGAAATACTTCCCTTTAGTGCCTCAGTTTTCCCATCACTGCAATGACAGCCCATGAGTAAGAAGGTTTTTTTTTTTGTCTTTCAAGCTCCCAGGATGCCACGGAGGGCTCTGCAGCAGGGCTACATTAAAGCTGGGTCTAAACTAGTGAAGTCAAGGGCAAAGCTGAGAAAATCACCTGAATATTTCAAGTCTATAAAAAATCCCATTTGTCTGAATTATACAGATAATTTAAGGAGATCTATCTATTTATATATCTATCTATCTATCATCTATCTATCCATCCAGCTATAATACTATTATTCAGATTCAGGGGAGGCTTATTATGAGCTAGAGGGGAACTTAACAGACCATCAAATCTAAACCCTTTCATTCGACAGAAGAGGAAACTGAGGCTCAGAGAAAGAATGTGACTTGCCCAAAATCATAGAGCAAGCTCATGGCAGAGATAAGAACAAGGACTGAGGTTTTCAGAAGGCCAGACCAGGTGTCTATTTCTCATATCCTAATATCCCCATTTTAACAAGTATGAAGAACTCTATTATCTCTATTGTTTTCCATTGCATTGTTTTAATAAACGTCCTCTGCACACTGTTCATTTCCTTGGCTTCAATAATTCATATGTTCTGTTTTCCCGAGTTTTATTATTTAGATGATGTTCAATTTATGTTACCATCTTTTATGAAAGCTCTGATTTCAAAACTGACAAAGCCATTAGATGCAAAAATAAATAAATAGTGAAAAAGAAAGAGCGAAACAGAGTGAGTGTGAGAGAGAGAGAAGCAGAGAGAGATGGAGAGAGACAGAGATGGGAGAGGGAGAGGGAGAAGGAAAAAGGAGAAGAGAGACAGAGACAGAGAGACAGAGATGGGGGAGGGAGGAGAGAAGGAGAAAGGAGGAAAGAGACAGAGACAGAGAGGGAGAGTGAAAAAAGAAAAGAGAGAGAGGGAGGAAGAGGGAAAGGGAGTAGGGGGAGAGAGGTAGAGACAGAGAAAGACAGCGATGAAGATACAGAGACAGAGAGACAGAGATAGGGGAAGGGAGAGAGAGACAAAGAGGGAGAGGGAGAGGGTGAAGGAGAAGGAGAAAAGAAGACAGACACAGAGAGGGGGAGGGGGGGAGAGAGAGACAGACAGAGAGAGAGGGGGAGAGAGAGACAGACAGAGAGAGAAAGAGAGAGAGGGAGGGGGAGAGAGAGAGAGGGAGGGGGAGAGAGAGAGAGAGAGAGAGAGAGAGAGAGAGAGAGAGAGAGAGAGAGAGAGTTCTTATTAGCAGCCCAGTATGAGGGAAAAATGACTTCAATAAATCCCAAGTTTTATGTGAGTGAGACACTGCGCAGAGAAAAGATGGTTTCTCCTACATACAGATTGTACATTAAAAGCTCATTTTCAGAACATGATCCCGAATATGCACTTGGAGAAGAGGCCATTACGAGGAGTCATTTTGAGGCTGCATTTTACAAATGTTGCTGCTATTTCCTGAGAGTTCAACTTAGCGGTAGCACAGCCGCGGTGGCTGCAACAGGGCATGTGGGGAGCAGATTTCAGAGTGATTAACTTTGCAGAGCACAACAGCCAGCACTTTGGCAAACTGTCAACATATTGAAATGGATATTTTAATTACACTCCTAATATACACATGCTGCTGCTCTGAGCCTAATCCCTGGCACCATGCACACATGGCTTATTTACCGCCCCGATTATAGGCCTACACAAGTTTGCCAGCAGAGGTGGAGTGTTTTAAGTGACTATAAAACACAGCAACATTGCTTTGCATATATCTAATGGTGGCAAAGGTGGAGCTTGCCCAAGCAAGTGGTCACATCAGTCAGGAGCCCCATTTTAGCAATGAAGCAGACAGCAACTGCTCATTCCTTGGGGGGGGGGGAGGAAGAGGGGGAGTGGGAGGTGGAGAAGTATCCGTTCTAGCCTTGTTCTGGGCAATCTGGTTCCAGATTTCCCAACATCTGCAGTCTTGCAGCTGTGTGCAGTGAAGGGAATTAAGAATGCAAGGGAGCAGAGGTCTAACTAGGGCAGGGCAGATTGGACTTTATTTCAGGGTGCCAAATTTAGAGGGCGTTGAAAGCACTGGCTGTCCTTCACCAGTTTAGAGAAAACAGGCCTTAGCATGTAGTTAGAATGATTAGTTATCATCAGAAGCTGTCAGGAGTATATGATCCCTCCCCCAGTGGCTATATGCCAGATGAAGCCTTTCCTCACCCAATTACCCCCTCATTCCTTGCAGTGGTAGGGATGGGGAAGGGTTTGTGTTGCTTGCCCTGAGCCTGTTAATTACAGAGGAAAAAACCCCTGCTAATTAGAGCTCACGAAGAGATTTAGTATGGTATACTGGGGGGGAAATGAGAAGAGGAGTTAAGGATGCTAAGTCTAGTTCCATCTGTGTCCCAACTCTGTTCTTAACTCACTGTGTGACTTTGGAATAGTCACTGCCCCATTCTGGGCCTCTCTTAAGTGAGGGGTTTAGATTGGATGGTCTGGAAGGGTCTTCCCAGATCTGACATTCTGTATTTTATGAGTGACTGTGGGGGTTGATTTGGGGTCATGAGATTATAGAATAAGAGCTTAAAAGGATCTTGGAGATCATCTAGTCAACCCTTTCATATTACACACAAGGAAACTGAGACTCAGAGATGTTAAGTGAATTTTTCCAAGGTCACATATGTTGTGTCAGAGTCAGGATTTGAATTCAGGTCTTGTGATTCAATGTTCCTTCCATGAAAGTGGGTTGCCTTCTTGGCAGAAGGTGGCATCACATACCTTGTACTGAATATCTGGGAGGATAAAATGGAAAGGAAAGAGTTTAGAAAAGGGAAAATGGAAAAAACCGGCTGTCACCAACTTGGATTCCCTCAACAGCCTGGGATCATGCTTGGATTTTCCAATATAGCCAATGAAGACGGGCCACTCAAGCCACTGCTCATTTGGGGCTAGTAAACCCAAACTTGTTACCTCAATTGATTAGTCAATCAATAAACATTTATTAAGTGCATGTACCAGGCACTGTGCTAAGCACTAGAGAGAAAAAAGAGGCAAAAGAGTCCCTGCCCTCAAGGAGCTTACCATCTAACAGGAGAGACAACCAAGAAAACAAATATATACAAAGTCTGTATACAGAATAAATAGGAAATAACTAACAGAGGAAAGCCACTAGAATGAAGAGGTTGGGAAAAGCTTCCTGCAGAAAGTGGGATTTTATTTGGGACTTAAAGGAAACCAGAGATGTCAGTAGTCAGAGCGGAGGAAGGAGAGATCCCATTCTTCCCTGCCAAATATCTGCCTTTGGGATTTGGGATTCTGATTAGTTATGCCTTCACCCTAGCAATGGCTGGACTCCTCCCCCATTAGGAAAGGGCCTGTAGTTACTACTTCTGGACACAGTGCATTCCTAGAAGACCTCATTTCCTTTTGCCTGACTACTGCAATAGTCCCCCAACTGGCCTCTGGTCTCTCTCTTTGCCATCTACCCTGTTTTCATTTTGCCAGTCAACTTTCTTATGCATTATCCTGCCACTCTCCTCTCAAGAACCCCAAATGGCTTCACATTGTCTCGCTAAATGTCAGGGACACAGCGATGGTAGGGAAGACTACATTTCCCACAATGCTGTGGGACAAAGATGCATGGAGGACAGCACTAAACAGGAATGGTTGGGAGAAGGAAGAACCATAGAGAAAGAGAAAGAAAAAGAGAAGGTTTTTCTGGACGAGTGGTGGATGCAGGCAGCAGCTGTTTCTGTGGGAGTAGGCTCCTAATCCAGGATCAGGCAGGAAAATGGGATGGTAGGGGTGGAGCAAAGGAGTATGACTCCTAGTTCTTAGACCAAGGTAGAGGTATTCCTAAACCAAGTAGAGTGAGAAGAAGATTCCAAAAGGAAGCCAAAGGTAGAGATGGCCAGGACCAAGAAGGGATGCTGACAGTCTTCACTGACAAACCTTTTTATGGACATCGCTTCATTCCCTGCTACTGGGATTGCTTCATTGTACTTCATTTTGTACTTCTATCCCCAGCACCTAGCCTAGTGCCTGCTACCTAGAAAATACTTAATACATCCTGGCTGATTGACTGGAGGCCCATTTATGTCTTTATTCACTTAGTAATGAATATGCTTATGTTCAAAGTGCTCATTGGTGAATTCGGTTGCTAGAAGGTGAGCTGGTTCAAGTATCCTAGAAGTGAGTCAAATTCAGACATTCCCAGAGTTACCGGGGGCAGAAAGAGGGGCATACACTATGAGGTTATTATTGGTAAATCTCTCAGACTGAGATTGGTACATCTGCCCACAGTTGACACCTGGGTTACATAATAAGGTGTTCCGGCTCAAACTCCTCAACCTCAAAGTCTCCTCCAATTTGAGTCTCAACTTATCCTTTCCAGTTTAATTTCATAGTATTTTTTTAAAACAAACATTTATGAAGTGCCTGCTTTGTGCCAAGCATTATGCTAGGTGTTTTACAAAATTTTTTTTCTTTTTGCTTTATGGTGCGGCAATTGTGGTTAAGTGACTTGCCCAGGGTCACACAGTTAGTAAGGGTCAAGTGTCTGAGGTTGGATTTGAACTCAGGTCCTCCTGACTCCAAGGCCAGAGCTCTATCTAACTGTTTTACCAGTATTATTAACCTCACAATAATTCTGGATGGTACTTTTATTATCCTCATTTTACAGGTGAGAAAACTGAGGCAGACAGAGAGAGGGAGTTTAAGTGACTTGCTCAGAATCACACAGCTAGAAAGTGTGTGAGGCCACATCTGACACCAAGTCTAGGGTTCTAACCACTGTACTACCTAGCTACCCCATTACTTCCCCAAATAAATCTCTGTTCCAGTCAAACTTGTTGCGCTGACATGACTCCTGTTTCTGTGCCTCTGCTCACTTTATGTCTTTTTACTGAAATGCCTTTCCCTTTCATGTCAACCTATCAAAATCATTCAAGGCTTAGCTCAATCACCATCTCCTCCATAGAGCCATCTTTGAAACTTCAAGCTGGAATCTCCTTCCTCATTTATATACCATGTATCCTATGCCTCCCTCTCCAAATACCTTGTATTCATTCTGTGTATATATACAAGTATAGTGTATTGGCTTCCTCAATAGAACATGAGTTCCCTAAGAGAGAAAGGACTATTTCATTCTTGGTCATTACATTCTCAATGGCTACAACAGTACCATAGTAGGCGCTTAATAAATGCTTGTGCATTGAGTACTTGATTTTCCTGGCTCCTATTATAGCTAAATGGTTTCCTGACTTAGCTCCTCTACAAAGAGGCGATTTAGAAGGCAGGGGTCATGTCTTACTCATCTCTATTTCTCCACAGCTCCTAGAGCATTGTATGTGGTAGAGACACTCAAAACAATCCTGATGAATGAAGGAAAGAATCAATGGAGAGCAGCAGGAATAATCAGGCAATCATCATCAATCATCATCATTATATAATCATAACAACAATAATAACAAACAAGTCCCCAATTGCCCAGAAATAACCCTGATCCATAAAATTGAAGAACGACATTTTTAACTGTGTCCCTGATACGCATAATCTTCAAGCTACACGGAAGGAAAGATTTTTGAATTCTAGAGACCTAGCAGAGAATATCAAACCATGATGGAACAGGATGAAGTATAACCATTCTCTTGTCCCCGAGAAGTGGATAAAGTGCCTGGCCTGGAGTCAAGAAGGCTTGAGTTTAAATCTGGCCCCAGACATTTACTAGTTTTGTGACCCTGGGTAAGTCACTTAACCCTGTTTGCCTCTGTTTCCTAAAATGATCTGGAGAAGAAAATGGCAAACCACTCCAGTATCTTTGCCAAGAAAACTCCAAATAGGATCATGAAGAGTTGGAAACGACTGAACAATAAGAGGTAGTCCAGGTATTATTAAGCCCATTTTCCAGAGGAAGAGAGTGAGTCTGGCCCAGAGAGGTGAGATGACTTGCCTTCCTCGCCCAGCTGGTAAGTGGTACTGCCGGGCCCTGAGCCCTGATCCTTTGCCATCTCACCACTGTTTATCTCGCTAGGCTTCTCTGCGGCCTGCATGAAGGCGGCAGCAGCAGGAACACTTTGTGCTGATGTTAGACAGATAAAGGTAGAAGCCACCTGTTTGGAGGCTGGCTATTAGAGCATAACACAGAAGTTCAGAACAGCAGACATTCAAATGTTGGCGCAGACCTGAGCCAGTGTTCTGTCTCAGGCAGAAGGTCCAAGAGGTAGCTGGGGGATTCCGTGTGGCCTTTTCCCTTTTCTGACATAATTCACTTTATAAAAGACTCCACTCTCAGGTTCATTCAAGCAGCAAGTTCTCGAGGGTGTATTTCTGCATCACCTCTGCTCTGGACTATTGTAATAGCTTCCTAATTGGTCTCCTTGCCGCAAGTCTCTGCTGTCTCCAATCCATCTTCCAAACAGCTACCAAGGTGATATTTCTAAAGCACAGGTTTGACCACGTCACTCCCCTGCTCACTAAACTCCAGTATGTCCCTATTGCCTCTAGGTTCAAATAAAGACTTCTCTGTTTGACATTCAAAGCCCTTCACAGTCTGACTCAAGCCTAGCTTTCAAGCTTTATTATACATTAGTCTCCTTTATGCATGCTACAATCCAGCCAAACATGACATCTCACCGTTTCTCACTCACTGTCTTTGTACTTTTTTTTTGCTCAGGCTCTCTCCTTCCCCTTCTCCACATCTTGGAGCATCTAGCCTCCCCCGAGGCTCAGCCCCTACATGGGGCCTTTACTGATCTCAGCTAGTAGGGCTTCTCCCTGCTGAAATTCCCTTGCATGATTTTTCTATCTATTTATATGTGCATGTGATGTTTCTCTCGACGGAACGTAAGCCCTTTGAGGTCAAGGTCTTTTTCACTTTTGTCTTTGTGTCCTCAGCATCTAGCACAGGGCCTGGCACATTGGCTGTTCCATCGTTCAGTCGTCCAACTCTTTCGCGAGCCCATGGACCATATCACGCCAATACCATCTATGGGGTTTTGTTCGCCGTGTTCTTCTCTGGCAGATTGAGGCAAACAGAGGTGAAGTGTCTTGTCCAGGGTCACACAGGTAGGAAGTGTGTGAGGCCAGATTTCAGCTCAGGCTTTCCTGACGCTCTATCCACTGAGCCATCGAGCTGCCTCTGGCCTGGCACATAGTAGGTGCTTTATAAATGCTCGTTGATTGTTTGATATAAAATAAGACTTGCCTGTCCAGCATCTGATTTCCACAAAACTCATTTAGGAGACAATGTATTGTCTAAATTCAGAGTCCCCCCAATAAGAAACATGACAAAAGATTTTAAGGTAATATTCACTATGCAGTTCTGAGAAAAACACATTCTTTGGGAGAAAAGCAGAAAGGCTTGATGCTGATAAAGAGGGGATGAGTGACTATTCATAGAATCCGAGCTGGAAAGGACCTTAGAGTCCATAAAGTCCAACCCCTTCATTTAAAAGATGAGGAAACTGAGGCCCAGAGAAGGAAGGAAGGAAATAAATATTAAGTGCCTACTATGTGCCGTCCACTGTGCTAAACACCTTGCAAATACTATTTTGTTTGGTCCTGAGAACAATCCTAGGAGGCAGGTGCTATTAATATCCCCATATAACAGTTGAGGAAACTGAGGCAAACAGAAGTTAAGGGACTTGCCCAGGTTCACCCAGCTGATAAGCATCTGAGGTTGGATTTGAATTCAGCTCTTCCTGACTCCAGGACCAGCACTCTATCCACTGGGCCACCTAGATACTATTACTATCTCCATTTTACAGTTGAGGAAACTGAGGCAAGTAGAGATTAAGAGACTTGCTCAGGGTCATGTATGGCAGAGCCATGTTTCAAACCCAAGGTTCTGTGACCCTAATATAGCACACTCCCAACTGTGCTGTGCTGCTTTGCCATAGATCCCCAAGGTGCACTGAGTCCTGTGGCCCAGCAGAGAATTAGCAGTCTTCACTTCAGCATATGCTGGCAGGCCTTCCCCAGGGACGTGACATACTCCTGTGCCAGGTCTGTGCCACGTATGGGTCACACACATTCCACAGGCCTTGTGCAGAATCCACTATAAGTGTAAATTTTTTTCTGCCCGGTACTTTGGGGGGGCAGTATTATAAAGATAGAGAAAAAGTGGTTCTTATCTCCAAAGAGACTGTAGGGTCATTGATCCCAAGTCAGAAGGGCCTGCAGAGATCAGCTAGTCCAGGGATTCTTAATCTGGGGTCCAGGGATACATTTTATGGGGTTCATGAACTTGGATGGGAACAAACTCTATCTTTATTTTCATTAACTTCTAACGGAAACTTGGCATTTCCTTTAATTGTTTAAAAAATGATTCTGAGAAGGGGTCCATTACCAAACTTACCTTTGGCTGCCAAACTTCCGAGTGCTGGCTGAACCAGATTAAAATGTAATTGGGAAATGTTTAACAAAATAAATAAAAATACAAAACAATCTGGATAACGTTCATTTGTGGTATCCATTTCTCTTTGAGTTTGGTAGCAATGCTTTACCACACTGCCAAAGGAGTCTGTGATGCAAAAAAGGTTAAGAACTACTGATCTCATCTAACCCCTTCTAATTTTTTATATGAGCAAGAGATTGTTTAAGGTTACACAGGTGACTAAGTCCTGATTCAAAACCAGGAGATTTTTCACTGCAAGCCACATTTTGGGTTAATAACTATAATGCAAAGTAGGATGGGTGGGGTCTCATGAAAGGGGTACATGCAAAATGCTATGGGAATTTAGAGGACGTATAAATTTCTTCTTCTAGCTGGAGCATGGTGGGAGAAGAGGAGAAGAATCAGGGAAGGCTTCACAGAGGAGGTATCATTTCAATTGGTTCTTGAAGCATCTAACTGTGTATTACTGGGGGTGAGGGGTGGGGAGGGGGTCAAGCATGATTACTTTACTGAGACTACTTTGACACTTAGGAAACCACCAGGAAGCTGCTTAATTTAAAGAGTCACTTAAGATTTTATCCATGTCCTTTGAAGAATCATAGAATTCCAGAGTGAGAAGACTATCCTAGAGTCTAACCTACTATTTGGCATCCCAAGAAGAGGCCATTCATTTTCTGCTTGAATACTTCCAATGCCAGAGCGCTCACTACCTGTCCACTGCAATGTTGAAGAGCTCTGATTGCTAAAAGTTCCCCTTACAGCAGGCCAAAATTAATCTCCCTGGAACCTCCTCTTCTTCTGGTCCTGGTGTTCCCCTTTGGGGCCTTGTCTGGGCACCAGTCTGTTCCCTTGTCCACAATGACAGGCCTCCAGATATGTGAAGGTAGTGATCATGGTACCTTTAAGTCATTTCTGTTCTCAGCTAAACCAAACCTAGTTCATGGAACTGTTTTTCATGACATCAATTCAAGTCCACTCCCCCTCCTGGCTCTCTTCCTTTGGACATACTCCTCTCTCCAAATGTCCCACCTGAAATGTGATTGCAGAGCTGGTAAGATCTGATGAAGGCAGAGGTCAGTCAGTGGGAGAGTTCTCTCCTTTTCCCAAGGAAAAGGAACAAGCATTTTGTGCTAGGTGCTTTACAAATATCTCATTTGACTATCCCCTTTTACAATTGAAGAAACTGAGGCAAAGAGAGGTTAAATGGCTTGTCCAAAGTCACAAAGCTAGTAGGTGCCTGAGGCTTGATTTGAACTCAGCTCTTCCTGACTTCCAATCCAGGGCTGTATCCGTTGCCTCATACTACTATACTTATTGTACTTAACACTATCCTTATATTACTATAATTATCATTATCTTGCTCTTTTATATCACTATTATATTATCACTAAAAGCCCAGGTGGTGTTGCTTTTCAAACTCACATGAAGTGCCATTAAATCAGATCTCTTCCATTCTGTATTTGGTGTCATCAGTTTTTAAAATACAGAATTCAGGGCTTTCCACTGAAAGTGATAGATGAGTGACAGGGAGGTATGATGGATGGAGAGCCAGCCTCAGAGTCAGCTCAGGTTCAACCTCTGCCAAGTACTGACTGGGTGACCCTGGCAGGTCACTTACCCTCTCACTGACTGACCAACTGACTGCAAGATCAGAGTAGGTCAGGATCTGCTAGGGGAGTTCATTTCACTGATGAAGTCACAGGTCTGGTTGAAAAAAGTTGATCAAAGCATACTATTTGCTACTTTTTTTCTTCTGTTGTGTTTTGTTTCATCTTTCTGCTGGTTCTTCCTATTGGTTCTAATTCTTACTTAAAACATCACTAATGTGAAAATATGTTTAATAGGAATGTATATGTATAGCCTATATCAGATTGCGCACCATCTTGGGGAGGGAGGTGGAGAAGGAGGGGGAGAAAAATTTAAAACTCAAAAGCTTATGGAAGTGATTGTTGATAAAGCAAAATAAAGTAATAAAAAAAATTTAAAAAAAGAAAAAAGTTGGAAAGTCTTGTACTTAGGTACAAAAGAATAAAAGGAAAAAAGAAACTTGGCCTGTCCATCCCTCCAGATGTGCTCCTCTCAAAATGGGGACAAAAAGACATGTGGAGGCATGACTGACTGATGTGGTCACTTTCTTTCCAGATGTTCTGGCATGGCAGAGCTATGCCCTTTCCTCTACCCCCCCCATCCCCCTGCTCTTTTCTGGGTCTGAATCCCACCATCATGGAAACATCTGCTCTTACCAGGCTAATGAACTCGGGCTGAAATCAAGTTGTCAATAGTGTAGGACCTGAGTTTCCTGTGTTAAGAAGCTCCCTGTATTTAAACACTGTTTGTATTTCTGAAGAAACAAGCAGTCATCCAGAAAGACCAGGGACCGATGGCCACCAGCTCCTTCAAGGTCGCCTTGGTACTTCCCACACGCTCTTGGTGAAAAAACTCCAGAGGGAGAGAGACAGTGGGGAAGAGAAACACACACACACACACACACACACACACTTTCTACATCACATACAACACACACACATAAGTACACTACACCTATGCGCACATCCTCTATACCACACACAAATTTACACCCCTCCACATCACATACACATACTACACACACATATATATACACCACACATGCACACATACACACAGTATACATATCATACACAGCATACACATATTTCACATCACATAAATATACTACATACACCTACACCATACACACACACATCCTATACAACATACACACACACCACACACCACACACCACATATATAACACTTCATACACATACATATACATACCACACAATACACATTGCATACACATACCACACATATAGACACCACACATACACACATCCTACACACACCACACACATACACATATACATATCACACACACATACACAGCCTTCACAGTAAGAAAAAGAACATTTTCCTGGTCTTTTTCTTTTAGAAATCACCATGTGTGTTATCTCCAAACAAATGCCCATGTATTTAGAGAGCACTGACTCCTATGTAAGCTTATCACTGTCTGGGTTTCAACAGGGAGTGAATTTTTATGGCCAAGTTATAAACCTTTGAAAAACCATCTTAAGACCAAAAATCCTGACAGATTCTTAACTACAGCAGATGCTAAATTAAGCATGAGGGATTGGGGGTGGGGGAAAGGGGGGGGAAGGCCTTAAAAGAGTTAGTGGAGGTAAAATAATGTTCATTAAAAATAGAAAAACAAACAAAAAAACCCCTTTTGTATTCAACTTCATACTCGTACATCATAATGTTCCAGTAAAAGCCATTTTCCCCTGAGATAATAAAAGAATTGAATTTTTCCTTATCGGTCATCTATTTTTCCAGCTAAAGCTATTACTCGCTCTCTGTGGTTGCTAGGCGACGAGAAATATTAATAGCGGCTTTTATTAGCTTAGCTTTAGCAGCAGAGTACCAGAATGAGAAAATGGAAAACATAAATGTGTTACATAAATCTTTCAACCTTTCAGGGTTTCTGTTAGTCTCTGTTTTCATAATGATTTATTGAAGTGATGGTTCATTTATGAGAAAAAGGAGTGTGAAATAGGAAAACGGAACATTACCCTGAAGGACTGTTTGAAAATAAATAATTATAGGAGGTGAGGAAAAGCTGTTTAAAACCATTTTTCTGAGTTTTATAAAATTTAAAAAGACATATTTCTTTCATTTACTGCCTCAGAGAAAAACACTAGCAGGGAATTTTAAATGGTGGCCACAGAATACAAAGAAACCATCTCGCTCTGGATGTGGGCAAGCCAGTTGGGGGCCAGGTGGGGTCTGACTATTTTTTTTTTTTAACAAAGGAGTGGATAAAAAGAGGGGCTGGAAAAATCTGAGGATGCTGAAGTTTAAACTCCAGGGGACAGCTCCCGATAGGTACAGAATGCCAGGGATTGTGAGGGATTTGATTCCCTTGGAGTTAAACAGCCCTGAATAGTTGAAGAAGCTTTGCATGGAGAGGTTGTGGGATCTGAGTTCAAATTTCACTTCTGTCACTGCCTCCTTGTGTGACATTGGGCGTATCCCTCTCTGGGCTTCAGGCTCCCTCCCCAGACAAAGAAATCATGGACACAACGATGTTCAGGGTCCTTTGCCAGTTCTAGGGTGTTCTATGTGAAACCCTGGCTTAGCCACTTCCTACCTCTGGGACCTTGGGCAAATCTTGTCACCTCAGTTTCTACAATTTTAAAATGAAGGAGTTGGACTAAATGTCCTCTGAGGCCCCTTCTAGCTTTAAATCAACGACTTGACAAAACCTTTGGTCATAATGGGCTTCCCAGTTCCAGTTAGAGGCCTCGAAAGGGTTTTAACTTCAAAAGCAGCTGTGTGGGCACCTTCTTTGCCTTTATTTTTAGGTAGAAGGTTAGGGGGAGGAACGAGGGCTTGGGGGGGGGGAGTCACTGCTTCCCTTTTTAGGAGACAGATTGCTAACTTAAACTCAATGGGCCTGTGGCCCTGCTAACTGCCCAGCATCCTTGTAAAAGCCACCAGTACCAAGATGCTTAAAATGCACATTTATTTCCGGCTACCTCTGCAGCAAACTGGGGAGCACAGCAGTGCTGAAGCTGCTAATAAAATCCAAACTTCAGAAATGAGAAAATCTTTAAAAAAAAAAAAAGACATTGCCAGTGGAGCCAATTATGATAAGAATGAGCCCAAAGCACCGCCCTGGAGCTCAATGTTCACTCTATCAATTTTTAGGATTGGGGAGAGGAATCAAGCACAGAGAAAAAGAAAAGGGGAGGGTTCCCTTTCCACACCTATCAATGACCACAGAAAAGTCCCATTAGCTGCTCGCCATATGTGGACAAAGATCAGCTACCTTGCCTTGGTCCAAAGGCCCACGGATGCAGCTGCCAGCCTTTAACTGAGCCTGATCAGTGGCATGGCCTGATCAGAGCTGATTTTCCTCTCAGTCTTTCTTGCTTTGGAAACAATTGGCCAAATGATTCCTGTCTTTGCAGCTTTACCAGCTTTAAGGACTTTCCTCGAGGTTATATCTAGTGTTTCGAAACTGAGAAGACGAGTGGGGAGAGGGGATGGTGGTACCCGAGATTTTGCTGGTGAGAGCTCTCAAAATGTTTTGCAAGAAAAACAAAAAGATGGCTGCCAGAAAGGGCTGCCGTGTTGGGCCAACTCTGAGGAGGGCAGCTTTTTACAAAGGAAGCTAATGTCTATGGAAGTACAGTGATTAACCTCAGGCAGCAAGTATTTAAACTTAAGCACTCCGGAGTTGCTCCCTCTAGCAGCCTGATGACTCATTCAGAGCATCCTGAGCTATGTCCTGTGTGTCCCCAACCTCATTCCACACATCCCTGAGTTCAGCTAGAGGTGAAGCCTTTTCTGTCTCGAGGCCCCTCCCACCTTTGACGGTGTGTGTTCTATATTCTAAGCTCTCTCCAGTTCTGACTTCTGGGTTCTCTGGGCTCTTTCAGCTCTAATGTTCTAAGGCTCTGACACTGTATGCTTGGAGTCTTTTCCAGATATAACAGTCTCTACACTGTAAGGTCCCTTCTAGCTCTGACATTCCATGTTCTCTGTTCTAAGGTGTTCTAAGGAGCCTCTCCCAGATGCACAAGGCATCTTTGTCTTTGTCGTATATTTGCTACATTTGGGCAAATGAATTGATAACTGGGCACCCAGAAAACAAGATGCTCCAGACTTGGGTGCTTTACTTCCTGCCCATTCCCCTTACCCAGGGACCCTTTCAGAATAGTCACACTGAATCAGATCCATAATCTATCCATTCTACTAGTCTATCTTTGATGGGGACCCAAGGGAGAACTCGGGAGGTAATAATATATAGTGCTCAAGGCTAGAGCCCCCAATTTTCCCTTAATAATTCATTTTGACATAGTTACCTCTTAATTAATTTTAACCTATTTATATTCCAGTCAGTATAATATCTTAGGATAATAAGCAACATGGCATATGGGAAAAACTCTGGATTGGTAGTGAAAAAAAACCCCTGGGTTTTAGTTTCAGCTTTGTGACCTTGAACAAGCCACATTCCCCCTGGGTTCCAGCTTCCCCATTTGTAAAATAAGGGAGTTGAATGCAAATAGGTCTCTTCCAACTCTGATGATCTACACATCTATGAATATCATAAAATAATCTACTACATATGTAAAGCCAGGTAAACACACAGCCAATCTGCCTAACATAGAACACACATATTTGGACATTCTGTGCTGGTACAGGGTCTGTAAATATTCCTAGTAGGTACAGAAGGATGTTAAAACCTCCCAACTCATTTTAGAGAACTCAACAGAAAAGATGAATACTACGTTGAAAATGCAAAGTCTTTGATCAGTCACTTATTTGTTCAGCAAACATTTACTAGGGTCCTACTGTGTGAAACCTTAGCAAAAAGATGGTAGTAGAGTGCTTTTCAAATATTTTTTGTAACCCTAAGCAAAAGCACTTAGAAATTATATTTGTTAAGAAAAACCGGAAGCCAGCATGATATAGTGGAAAGAGGGTTAGATGAAGAGTCAGGTGACAGGGTCAAGTTCTGACTGTCCCATGAACTTGCTGGCATGTTTTGGATGGGCATTTTGATCTCCTCTCTGGATCTCCCCATCTGTAAAACGAAAGCCAGAATGAATCTGCCTAAATGAGTGTCACAATGAGTTAGTGGTAGAGTCAGGACACAGCATCTCAAATCTGATAAGTTCAAAATGGAGCTCAATCATCTTCCCTTGCAAACATCTCTTCCAAATGACCCTAGAGTCATTCCTGACTCTTCGCTCTCTCTTATCCACCCTCCTCATCTAACCAACTCCAAAGTCCTAATGCTTCCAACTTCATAACAAACTTGTGTTTCATTCCCCTTTTCCACTCCTATGGCTAGTCACTATCTTTATCATCTCTTGCTAGGGCTATTGCAATGTCCTTTTAATTTATGGTCTCTCAGCCTAGAGACCTCCCTTTTCAAATCTGTCTTCCACACAGCTGTCAAAATACTCTGCTTAAGGCATAGATTTCTCTCCATCATTCTACCATTCGAAAACTTTCAATAGCTCCGTATTGCCTCTAGATTAAAATAAAGACTGATTTTAAGCCTCATCCTTCTTGACCTCTCTGCACTTTGACACTATTTTCATCATCTTGTCCTGGATACTCTCTCTTCCCTAGGTTTTTGTTCATTCCAGATTCTCCTTCTATTTGCCTGAAAGCTCTTTCTCAGTTTCCTTTGTGGGATCTACACCCGTGTCATGTCCACTAACAGCATCTCCTCAGGCTCTGTCTTGGGCCCTTTCCCCATCTCCCTCTATATTACCTCATTTAGTGATCTCATTAACTCCCATGGGTTCAATTAATTATCATCTCTATTCAAGTGATTCATATGTAAGTATATATGCATGTATATGTTTATATAAATATCCCTATACATATATCCACACACACACACACACACACACACACACACACACACATATACATGTATGCATATATACACTTTTCTAAGTTCCAGGTCCAAATGTCTTTTTGATACTTCAAATTAGATGTTTAGTGGACACCTCAAATTCAACATGTCCAAAATAAAAATCATTCTGTAAGTGAGAATGTGTAAAACCTGGGGCAGGTAGGTGGCACAGTGGCTAGAGCACCAGGCCTGGAGTCAGGAAGACTCCTCTTTGTGAATTCAAATCTAGCCTCAGACACTCACGAACTGTGTGACCTTGGGCGAGTCACTTAACCCTGTTTGCCTCAGTTTCCTCATCTGTAAAATGAGTTAGAGAAGGAAATGACAAACCACTCCAGTATCTCTGCTAAGAAAACCCCAAATGGGGTCGGACAGTCTGACACAACTACAAAATGACTGAATAATAACAATAAAATTTTCTTATCTTATCTAACATCTTCCTAGACACCTAGGCGTACAACCCTGATGTCAGCCTTAATTCTTCACTCTGTCTCTCCACATATCAAATCTATTGCCAAATCCTGTTCTTTCTGCCTTCACAAGCCTTGTATATGTCCCCTTCTCATCCACTCACTCAGTCACCACCCTAGCCTTCTAATTGGTCTCCTTGCCTTAAGTTTCTTCCCACTCTAATCCAGCCTGCACATAACTGCCAAAGTGGTTTTCGTAAAGTACAGATCAGACCATGTTACCTCCCTCTCAATAAATTCCAGTGGATCCTCATTACCTCCAGAATCAAATAAGGAGTCTTGTGTTTGGCATTTGAAACCCTTTACAAGTTGGTCACTTTCTAAATTTTCTGCCTTCTAACACTAGGTGGCGCAGCTGAGGCAGCAAAGTGGCACAGTGCATAGAGTGCCAGGCCTGGAATCAGGAAGACTCCTCTTGCTGAGTTCAAATCTGGCCTCAGACACTTACTAGCTGTATAACCTTGGGCAAGTCACTTAATGCTTTTATCTCAGTTTCCTCATCTGTAAAATGAACTGGAGAAGGAAATGGCAAACCACTCCAGTATTGTTGCTAATAAAACCCCAATTGGGGTAATGAAGAGTAAGACATGATTGAAACAACAACACTTTACTCCTCACTACCATGCTAGGTTATAATTACACCTTCACCTCCTTGCCTCCCTGACTTCTTCAAGACATAGTTCAAATGCTAACATCTGTAGCAGGCCTTTCCTTCTCCTACCTTCCTACTGCCTTCCATCTGAGATTAATTACTTTCCATCTACTTTGTATGTAACTTGTACGTACATAGTTATTTGCACATTTTCTCCCAAACAAATTCCTTGAGGGTAGGGACAGGTAGTTTTGTTTTGTTTTTTTAGCCTTTCTTTGTATCCTCAATTCTTAGCACAGCACCCATAGTAAGCTCTTAATAAATGCCTGTGGACTGATTTTCCAGCCTTTTTCCATTGGTTCATGCAGGCTGCATCCCAGCCAAATGGTGTACTAGCTTTAAACTCAATGTTTCATTTCCCACCCTTACATGCTCACAAAATAACATCTACACCTACAATATACTCCATTCTCATCTTGGCCTCTCAGAATCCTCTAAGACTCAGCTCAGATGCCATCTCCTCCAAAAAGTACTCCTGATCTGTTCTCTCCAACTTCCTTCTAGATGTTATTGCTCTCTTCCTCTTCAGATTGACTTGTATCATACTTAATGCACACAGTGTCTTCTCCCCACAGTGTGAGAGCTCCTCAAATGAATCTGACAGTATGATCCTTACCCATAGTCCCCCACTTCTGCTGCTGGTTATTTTTGCTAAACTGCTTTCCTTCCCCAACCCCCCATCCTTCCTCCTTTTTTCCCCTTTGTTACAAGAGATGACTCACTGTGGTGGGAAAAAGGGATGGGTGTATTTGGAAGTGAATGTGATTTATGAACAAAAGATATCAATAAATGTATATTATTTATACATATTTTTTAACGTAAGAACTTTGAGGGCAGGGATGATTTCATTTTTAACTTTGTTTTTTTCCCAGTGCCTAGCACAGTGTTTGGCACATAACAGACATTTACTTGATGTTTATTAAATTAAATTAGTCCTCTTCCATTTATTTCTATAATTCTATGACTTCTTGAAATAGGAGTTCTGAAAACTGATGAGGTCTCTTTATTTGCAGGGGGAATGAGTGATGTGAGGGGCTGTGGCATACTGGAAAGTAAAGGCAGAGAAGCTTCCCAGCAGGGAACAGTGAGAGCCAAATTTGTGGATTAGGTAAATGGTCCTCCAAGAGGAAATCAGATTTAAGCCTTTGTGCAAAGCCTGAGCCGCTTCAGCAGAGATGCTGCTCTGTGATTGCTTAACTGGGCATCTTTTTTATGTCATCAGACAGAATTTCTGGCCATCAATATCTGAGCCTGGAAGATATTTCACATTAATTACTGGTTCAAGTCTTTCCTGATTGCATAAAATCACAGCATCCCACGGATCTTCAAGTTGGAAGGGACATTGACAGTTTTTTGCCTTTTGTTTCTACCTCACCGTCATTCCCAAATATATCCCTTCTCCTTTCGGTACCCAGAGAATCATCCCCTGTAACTAAGGACAAAAAAAAGAAAAAGCAATGGGGTGAGGGGAGAGAAAACAGTTCAGCAACACAAACCACATGAAATCAACTGGATTTGAGGCTGGAGTGTGTTGGTAAATTTTTAATAACCATCTTTCTTGGAGGAAAAATATACTCATGACACACTTTTAAATCTAATCTGCATTATTAACACTTTTCAATAAAGCAATAAATCAAGCCCTAATCTGTAGTATTTTCCCATTTCCAAGGTGTAAATGCTCAATGAAAATTTACTCCCCCCATTTTCTCTGTCTCTGTATTTCTGTCTGTCTGTCTGTCTGTCTCTCCAGTATGAGCCAGCTCCCCGGTCTAAGCAGTCATCCAAGCAGGCTATATAGTCCACTCTCCCCTCCTTTCAGTTGAGATTAAAAAAGAAAGGAAGAATCTCTACAATTGGAGTCTTCCACTGTCACCCTGCTCCACCCCCACCCTCACCCCAGACTCCTGTTTCCCAGAATCCAAGTGATAGCAGTGTCAGGGAGGAGGGAAAAAGGAGCTGTTCCACTCAGCTTTTGAGCTTGACACATGAAGTCATTCCTTGCCAGCAGCACCAAATAATTTCATATGGAGACGGAAAACCAACCAGGATTGTTTTAAGCTTGCTTCTTGCTCTCCCTCTTCCTTATAGGATCACAGATTTAGAGCTAGAAGGCACCTTTCTCTTAAAGGCTATCTTGTCCAACTCCTTCATTTTACAGATAAAGAAACTGAGGGCCCAAGAGGTGCGGTGACTGGCTCACTGTCACACAGGTGGTAAGTAGCAGGATTTTCATTTGAGTCCTTTGACCTGAGTCAAAGTGAGCCACTCTTCCTCTGGGAGTTCCCCAGGGAACTCCTACAAGCTCAACAACTGTCCCTAATCTCATTTCTTTGGGCTGGGCATCCCTTGGCTGAATCTGAGAGTCATCAGGACTGCCCAGAATTCTAGTCTTGTATCAACAACTGCCTGCTGGACAGCTCCACTTTTGTGTCCCATTGGCAACCCAAACCCAACTTGTCCAAAACAGAACTCATTATCCTTCCCCCTCCCCTCCCCACCAAGTCCATCCCTCTGCCATCCTCCTCCATCTTTGTTGAAGGCACACACCACCAGCCTTCCAGACAATAAACCCCGACTTTTCCCTCTCTCTCACCCTCTAGCCAGTTGCCAGGTCTTGTGGATTCTGCCTCCATATCTCTCATCCTCAAGCCCTCCTCTCCACTCATACATGGCCACCACCATAGTTCAGCTCCTTCTCATCTTTTCCCTGGACTATGGCAATAGCCTCCTCTCTCCAAACACCTGCCAAACTGCTATTCCTCAAATACATAAGTCTGACAATGTCACTCCCCTGCTCAAGAATTGTAACCGACTTCCATTTGCCTCTAACATAAAATAGAAACTCCTCTGCTTGGTATTTTGACCCCTTCACAGTGTGGTTGTAACCTATTTTTATGGGCCTATGACAAATTATTCTCCTTTATGAACTCTACATTCCAGCCAAACTTGGCCGTTCCTCAATATTATATCCCATCTCTTTCCTTAGGTTGGTCCCCTGCTGGGGATGTTCACCTTCCTTGCATTTGTCTCTTGGAATCCCTAGCTCCCTTCAGGGCTCACCTCAGATGTCACTTTCTCCTTCCTACATTAGGTCTTTCCTAATCCCTCCACCCCATCTGTCAGGGTTCTCCCTCCCCAAATCACTTTGTGTGCAATATTTTATATTTAGTTTTTATTAATGTAATATTTTATATTTAATTTTTATTAATGTAGTATTTTATGTTTAATTACCTATGTGTATGTTGTGTTCCTCAAAGGAATGTTAGCTCCTTGAGGGCAGAGGTTGCCTAGTTTTGGGGTTTTGTATTTCCAGCCCCTTGCATAGTACTTTGTGCATAGTAGGTGCTTAATAAATGCTTGCTGAATGAATAATAAAAACTCGCATTTCTGTTGTACTTTAAGGTTTATTCAAAGCAATTTCCTTCGAATAGCACTTTGAAGTAAGCAGTACCAATATTAGTGGCTTGCCTAACATGGCACAGCAGATGAGTGGTAGAACCTGGGTCTTCTGAGCCCAAGTCCAGCACTCTTTCCAGGACACCACACCTCCTCTCAGGTGTTCCTTTCTCTTACTGCTTTGCTTCTCCACACCCAGGGAGAACCAGACATTCAAAAGGATGGCAAGAAGTCAGGAGTCAGGGCTTGTTGAAACTTCCACAAACTGAAGGGTCTAGGCATTGGCCAAGGGACCCTACTGGCATCTGCCCAGCCCATAGCCCTTCCCAAGGGCACCTGAAAATCCAATTCTCTTCTTGTTCATTAAAGTGGCAAAGAGCGTGGACCACCGGATCTGGAGGTGGGAAGACTTGAGTTCAATCCTGCCTTCAGACGCTTACCTCTTGTGTGACCCTGGGGAAGTCACTTAACCACCCCCAACCTCAGGTTCCTCATCGATAAAATGGATAATAATAGCACCTCCCTTCCAGGGTTACTGTGAGGATAAAATGGGATAATATATGCAAAGAGTTTCACAATCCTTAAAGTGCCATATAAATGTCAGCTGTCACTATTGTAATTGTTGTTGTCCAGAAGAAAGGCTAGACCATCTCCCTTCAGCCAGAGTAGCCTCTTCTCCCCCATCTTCCTAACAATCTAAACAGCTTGTGAGGCAGGGCCGTCCTAGGCTCAGCATGAGCCCTGATTTTTTTGGGGGGGTCTTTAGGGCCTTTCTACTTCTCCTCATTGCCCTCCCCATCCCCACCTTCATTCTAAGCTGCCCAGACCTCTACACTGTAGGGCCTCTCCTGGGTCAGGCAATGTCCCACATTGCTGCCCTATTCTTTCCTCTCACCCATATTCAACCTTCCCAATTGCCTTTGGGTGAAACAGGGGCTAACGAGTTATCAATCTGCTCTCTTATTCTCATCAGCTTTCACAGCTTTAAATGCAGATGCCTCCTAAACCTATAGCGAGTTCCATAAAATAGAACTATTTTTATTCCTGCATATTTGTACTCTTTCAATAAAGCCTGAAATAGAAAATATAAATGATCATTATAGATTCCATTTATATGGGATACTCTATCTATGTGTATATATATATATATATCCATATATCTATCTATCTATCTATCTATCTATCTATATATATATATGTATCTAGGCCTCACTTTTCTCCTGAGTTCTGGTCTCAGATTTCTAGCTGCTTGATGTATATTTATAGGGTCAGAAATTTAAAGAAGGGGACCTTCGAGATCACCTCATCCAATCTCATTTTTCAGATAAAGAAACTGAGACTTTGAGAGAGGTTAAATAGTTTGTCCAAGGCCATTGGGTAGTAGACAGAACACTAGACTTAAAGTCACGAAGATCAGGGTTCAAATCTTGTCTTAGATGCTAACCAGTTGTATGATCCTGGGCAAGTCATTTGCCCTTGATGGACTTCAATTTCCTCATCTGTAAAATAAGGAGGAGATGACTTCAAAGGTGCCTTCTAATTCTAAAGCCATGATCCTATATAGCTAGGTTCTGAATCTGAGTCTTTTGACTCAAAATTCAGCATCATACCAGGCTGCTTCCTCTTTGGATGGCTCATTGATATTTTAAGCTGAGCATGTCCGAAGATGACCTTATTACCTGAGGCCAAATGGCACAGTGGAAGGAACAATGGTTTATTCTGGCACCAAAGGATCTGGGTTCAAATTCTACCTTCAATGCTTCCTATCTGTGTGGCAAGTCACTTAACTGTCTTGAAAGCCTCAATTTCCTCATCTGTAAAATGAAGGGTTGGACTGAATAACCTCTAAGTCTATGATCCTGTTGATGTTCATTCACTTTCCTTTAAAACCAGCTCCTGTGATTTCCTGCTTTCTGTCAATTGTGCAACCATATTTCTAGTAATTTGGGCTTAAAATCCCAAGGTTATCTTTGACACCTTTTTTTTTTTTTTTTTTTTTTTTATCCTAGGCAGCTAGGTGGCACAGTGGATAGAGCGCTGGGCCTGGAGTCAACAAGACTCCTTTTCCTGAGTTCAAATCCAGCCTCTTACACTTACTACCTGTGTGACCCTGGGCAAGTCACTTAAGCCTGTTTGCCTCAGTTTCCTCATCTATAAAATGAGCTAGAGAAGGAAATGGCAAACCACTCTAGTATCTTTGCCAAGAAAACCCCAAATGGGGTCACAAAGAGTCGGACACAACTGAAAACAACTCAACAACAATTTTTTTTTATCTCACATATCTAATTCAACAATGAGCCTAGTTCAGGTTCTCATTGACTCTGACTTGGACAATTGTGGATCATTTCCTAACTGGTGTCCCTGCCTCTAACCTCTTTTCTTTTCTTTTCTTTTTTTTT